>NW_008355790.1:2102835-2131300 GCF_000622305.1 Nannospalax galili
ATCTTCATTGCCAGTCAGCCTCTTTGCCTTTCAGACAACTGGTTGATTGGCTGAAAGGTACATGGTCTCAGAAGTATTTCAACTTGTCCTACACCATGACTTGCTTTGTTTCTCTTGATAATGCTTATCTTTGTGTCTTTACCAGATAATTTGGCAACAGAGGACCCTTGGAACTGCCATGGCCCACCTCCTCATGATTACAGACTCCCCCAGGAATATACTCCCTCCAGTTGCTCACGCTTGGCTAACTGAGTTAGGCAGAGACTAAGACTGTCATGGGCTGGCATTACTCACACGGCTGCCCTCAATCACGACACATTTTTAGCCAAGGAGGGGTAAGATGTCCCATGTCAAGCACTCCTAAGACAGGATACGCACATAGCCAGGTGCATGGTCCAATGACGGGCAAGGCTTGGTCAGAGGTGACGCAACCTAAGACAGGCAAAAAATGCATAAGATTAGAGGAAGGAGATAGCCATCTCTCCTCAGGGAGCTGTCTATGAGATGGATAACCCATGAAATAAAGTCAGTCCAGCCTTAAAAATAAAAGGGGGAGATGTGGGGACCTAAAGGCCCCACCTTGCAGAGGTCCAAGAGGAAGTTACTGGGGTGCAGCCTGGCTTGCTTTGAAAGTCTGAAGAATACTTCTGCACTGCTGGTGCATGATCAGCATGTGACCATCCTTAAGATACACCCTCAGGGGGGAGGGGGATTTCCAGATGCCTTTATAGGCTCTGTAACACCTGCAATAAATGAGTCCCTGCTTGACTAGGCTCCCCATCGCGCCTGAGTGTTCCCGGTATGGGGGGCAGCATGGGCTGGCTAACGGCATGCTTACTCATCCCCAGTCATCTCTGTGTGGGGATCAAGCATGTGACCATCCTTAAGATACACCCTCAGGGGGGAGGGGGATTTCCAGATGCCTTTATAGGCTCTGTAACACCTGCAATAAATGAGTCCCTGCTTGACTAGGCTCCCCATCGCGCCTGAGTGTTCCCGGTATGGGGGGCAGCATGGGCTGGCTAACGGCATGCTTACTCATCCCCAGTCATCTCTGTGTGGGGATCACTGGTTCGAACCCCCCACACGTGGATACCAAGAAGAGGAATTATGATGGCATTTTGCAAGCCATGTGCCACAAATCCTAATTCCATGGATATTAAAGTCTTAAAAAATATTTATCCAGGAGTGCACAGACTATAGTAATAGTACTTACCTCAAAGTCTTGCTCTATGACATAATGGGTCTAAAGTACTTAGTGCAGTACTTGCTTCCTAGGGAATGCTCTGTACATATTACTGTTCTATTGTTTCTTTTGGGGAAGCCTTTGATCTGTGCATCTTTCTTATTCATCCTCTCAACCCTAATTCAGGCAGCAGTCCCCGCAGAGCACACTTATTTCCAGGGCTGTTCTTTAGACACATTGCTGTTGTTGTGGCAGGCTGTTGTCTTGCAGCTTCTAGCCCATGGGCCCAGTTGGGGCCTTGCTCACTACATATTTTGCAGATATTCTGAGTCTAGACACCTTCCAACCCCTAGTCAATGCAGTGCCTACTGCTCTATCTGTGTTTATGTAATTGAACTGCCAAGTCCCCTCTGATTGAACTGCTTCTCTCTAGGTATAATCTATTTCTTCTGGGGCACCCCTGTAGCACTTTATCATATGTCTAGTGCAGGACTTGTCATGCTGAATTGTGAGTACATGCTGTGTAACATGCGCACATATAGAATGCACCTTATTTTCTTTCTTTTTTCTTTTTTGGTCTTTTTTGAGACAGGGTCTCCCTGTAGCCCCAGCTGTCCTGGAACTCACTATGTAGACCAGGCTGGCCTTGAACTCACAAAGTTCTGCCTGTCTCTGCGTCACCATGCCTGGCTAGAATGCACCTTATTTCCTATTCACAGAGCTATCTAACATCATGCCTAGAGGTAGTAGTGAGCACTATAAATACTGTTTTATGAGCAAGAACAGAATTCCCAATGTCTGTTTCCTAGCAAGGAAGGTCAGTGGCCTAGATCTAGATTAAAATTAGATGTAGAATTTAATTCATCATTGGTTGTTTCTAACTCAGCTGCACTGGTTTCACGCTCCAGATTATAACATAGCCCATTGCCAAGTGCTCCAGAGATTGTAATCAGGCCCCATCCTATCCCTGTAGCCTCTCTAATACCATACCCACAAAGCATATGTACATAGATACACACTTCATGTTTTGAGTTTCTCACTGCTGAATGAGACCATAAATAACATGAAGAGTGGCTAGGATTGGGAACATGTCATTGATTACCCCATGGCCCTGAGGACAGGATACTAGATCATCCTGGAGTTGCCATATCAGCTTGGAAGCATGTTGCACCTGGGTAAGTGGCACAACATGCTTCCCCCACTACCACTTTCACTGTCTCCTCCATCACACTAGGCAAACTGCCCAACACCTGCTTGTGGCCATAAGCCCACATCTTAGCCTTTCTGAAGTGGCGGATCACCCTGAGAATCTGAAGAAAGATAGAGAACTACCTTTCATAAACATTTCCAATATGTGTTCTTTGAGTTTCTTTGGGTTCTTAGTTAAGAACCCTGATAAAATAGAAAAGACCACTGGGTGTGGTGTCACACCCCTTTAATCCAGGAGGCAGAGGCAGGCAGATCTCTGTGAGATCAAGGCTAGCCTGTTCTACATATCCAGTGCCAGGCTACATGGGGCTGCAGGGAGACCTTGTCTCAAAAAGATAATAAATAAATAAATAAATAAATAAATAAATAAATAAAAAAGACCAATGATAAAGGCCCAATTCCACCTTTTATTCATCCTATGTGTAATCCCTCTCAACCTTGGTTTTCAGATCTGGAAATGAAGTATAATAACAGTTATCATTGTGGGTTGTCAAGTGCCTGCCACACAATAAGTCCTTTACTGTATCTTCCCCATTCCACACTCCAAAAATGCTGTAACCACCTGTAGTTTCCTGTAGTCACTCATTGATCACAGCTTCATTTAAGTTCAGGACTTCATATATTCACTTAAAAATATTTATTGAGCATTTGACCACAGTGGTAGGTCTAGCATATGCAGGTATGTATAATTGCATGTATTTATAAGCACCTAGTCTTAGCCATGAATAGAGTACAGAGACGAATACAATAGAACACAAAGGCTCATGGGATTGATGACCTAGTGCCCATCTATCACTACAATGCAGCCTCCTAAAGTTTTTAGCACAAAACACTTTACCCAATTAACCTAATTAGTATTCACTCTGCACAGATGAAGGTTATTCATATAGAGGAGTTTGGGGAACACTGATTTTGTATCATGATTAAAATCCTTTTTGTAAACAGTGTACTTGTCAGACTATTCATCAGCGTAGTTCTCCACTTAAAATGTAAACAGCTTACAGACTTGTGGACATTTGGACTCACATCTGGATGCTTCCAGCTTCCACTTCTATAGTCTTTCAGTCTCTTATTTGAGTCAGTTATATTTAAATGTGCTAAGTTCTCAGAAGCTATCTTTTGGTAATAATCTCTCCAAATTATTAGTAGTAATGTTCAGAAATCTCCATCTCTTCAGTTGTTTCCACTGAGGTACCTACTTTAGGTTGATTGGTCTGCTCCAATTTGCCTCTGTTTTAAGTATGTTCATCTTTACCATTGTCTCACATTGATTTTGCACTTGTTACTTGGTACACTGTACAGGTCTAGGAACTGTTGAATGCAAAACTGTTGACTTCTTGACTGTAAGTTATAGAAATTGACTACAACTGTCTTAAGTAGACCCAGAATTCACTAGAAAGAAAGTGGAGAATTTCAGAGACTAAAATTTGATCTGGTATATCAGGGCCAAGAAGCAGAAAGGTACCTGCCATCTCTTAAAATAGTCTAAGCCAGGCATGGTGGCACATGCCTTTAATCCCAGCCCTTGGGAGGCAGAGGCAGGTATAGATCTCTGTGAGTTCAAGGCCAGCCTGGTCTACATAGTGAGTTCCAGGCAAGCTGGGGTTACAGGGAAACCCTGTCTCGAGACAAAAAAAAAAGAGAGTCTAGTCTGACTCACACCTATCGTAGCTGTAACCATGTTGGATATCACTGGATATTGCTGTCAAAAGTAAACCCCAGCCTTCCCATTATCCCCAGGACACTCACTCAAGAGTCAACATTTGAGTAAGTAATACTGGCTAGCAGATGGGTTTTCTTTTCCTCCATCAACTAAAGACTTTAAAGACAGGAAAATGGCCCGGCAGAAAGTGAAAGTTTATTAACAAGCATTACAGACTTCTTGGGTAGAAGAAGAAACTTAATAGGAAATGAGAACTTTAAAAAAGAGAAGGGGAAATGGAGACCATGTTTCTAATTCTGGCTCTTTTACCATAAGTTGTGCCATTTAGCTTCTGATTTGATCTTTACCTACACCAGGCTCATTATACTACTTAAAAAAAAAAAAAAAAAAAAAAAACGCTTAGATGAAACAATCCTAAAGTGGTCTTTTCTACCTTTAAGTTTCTAGGACCTAGTTGCTCTAGAGATTTGTTGGAAAAATGACTAAAAAAGACTAACTTGCAGGACAAGTTTTTTGAGTGGCTTATCTGTTCAACAAATATTTATTGTCTTTTACTTATGTGTCAATTGCTGTGGTAGACTTTTGAGAAACAACAAGAAATGGGAAGCATATTTATGATGATGTGAGATGTTTAGAATGAGATTGGACCTTCTGGCAAGATGTATGTTGGAGGTCCAGCCAACAACGTAATAATGTAAGGTGGTGATATATGCTGTATGGAAAAGTAAATCCAGGTTGAGGGTGTGACTCAGAGGCAGAATGCCTGACTAGCATTCAGAGGCCCTAGGTTTCATCATCCTCAGTATTAGAGGAGAGAAAATCAACCAACCCCATACAGACAGTAAAGCAGTAGAAGGACTGACAGTGACAGAATGAGAGTGACATTCTACACCCGCTGGCAAGAACCGCCTTTCAAGGAAGGGAAAGAGATTTTGACTTGAGATTTAAGAGACTTAAACGAAGAGAAGAGTCAAGTTTAATGGAGATAAACAATGTTTTAAGCTGAGAGTCTAAAGCAATGGTCAATGCAAAGGCCTTGGGTTGGCATGTTTAAAGAAAGGAGGGAAGGTCAGTGAGGGCAGAGCACAGTAAGACAAGGTTCAGGTAAATGGAAGAACAAATACCAAGGTTCTGAATCAGGTTTAAGAAATGTCATGATTTTCAACAGAATGTGATAGAGTGGGTCAAAAGGGTGAGAGAAATGATGTCAGAGATGTGGCAAGGGCCAACCCTCCTCTGAGTATTGTTACTCCATTATTTCAAGTGTGGCTTATGTAACCCTGAGCTGGCCATGTCTGTAAGGAGTTTAAAACCCTCCTAATAGATGCATAAGAACATCAAACATACTTTCAGTCATTGGTCTAATTTCCCATCATCCCTTATCTTGTAATCTTTCACCCAACCAACTCTTCTGGCCCATTAAGCTTTTGGCTCAGGATGTTTCTCACTCTGAGTTTATTTTCATATCATCCAGCACATCTAAGTCTTTCTTGGCCTTCAAGGTTCTGAGCAAATACTAGTTCCTTCAGGCCATTTCTAATACTGGAGGTGGGAAGAAATCTCTGCCACTCTACATTAGTCATCCATCTGCTTATCCACTCATCCCTAGATTTCCATCTATCCGTCATTCATTGATTTTCTCCATTCTACTAGGTAGGAGGTCTGTCTGACCACTGTTATGCAACAGTGAGATCAACATTATCCTGCTTTTGAGTAAGTCAGAATGCAATAGTGAAGTCAGACAAGAAAATCAATCTTGGCAGTATTGGAAAATATCGCAATGAATCATTCTTTAACACTTGATATTTGCTCAATGCTGTATTCAGCACAATGCATAGTAACAAAAAGTAAAATATCAGATCCTGTTTTCAGAGCCAGTCATAGCTTAAGAGTGTGTGCTTAGCATGTGCAAGACCTTGGGTTTGATCCCAGAATCACCAAAATAAGTAAATAAATAAGAAATCATCCCGACATTTAACATGGGTCCTATTTTACAAATAGAGTTTACAAGTGGTAATTTTAGTCCAGAGAATAAATATTAATATTTTCTCATTAAAGGTTTAATGTTGAGATCAAATATAGGAATTCAATTGGGTAATTTGTTATGATAACAATAGTCTAATTTCCTAATTTCCTTCTATATGATTTTCACTGAGAGAATCAATCTTTTAAACAACATTTTTTTTCTTTTTTTGAGAGCTGGTCTCCCTGTAGCCCCAGCTGACCTGGAACTCACTATGTAGACCAGGCTGGCCTCGAACTCACAGAGGCAGATCTTGCCTCTGCCTCCCCAGTGCTGGGATCAAAGGCGTGTGCCACCACACTGAGCCTAGCTTCACTTTTTTCAGGAAAATGTCTTATGTAGACCAGACTGCCTTCGAACTTGTCATATAGCCAAGGATAATCTTAAACTTCTGATTCTCCTGACTTCACTGCTAAAGCACTAGGATTACAGGTGTTCACCACCACACTTGGTTTATGTGGTATTGAGACTGAACCCAAAGATTCATGCCGTACTAGGCACACACTATACTAACTGACTACATCACCAGCCAAATATCTATATAGATTGATGAATTGTTCAAATATTATAATGCTATCAACTAGATACTGAGGGAGAAAGAACACCCTCAAGTTTTTTTTTTTTTTGAATTATATCTAATTGTGGGGATAAGACTCTCACAAGTAAAAAAATAACTACATTTAAAAAATAAAACAGTAGTGGATAGAAACCAAATGAACAGTGTGTAGAGGGTTAATGCTATGAATTCACAGAAATGCTAATGAGGGGTTTTGAATAGGTCCTTTTGTGATAAACAAAGTTCAGATGAAAATAAGTGAAGGAGAAGCTCCATGCTAAGGAAGTAACAAGAGCAAAGGCTTGTTTATGAGCCAATGACATTAAAAAAAAAAATCAGAGAAAGGAATGGAATTCACACAGATGTAGATGGAATTGCTTGTCTAATCTGTTTATTATCATCCCCAGTACTTGACATATGACCTAGCATAAAAACTGCTGGATAGCTTTTTAAAAAATAAACCATAGGAAACTATTATGGATGTTTATTTTGATGTATGACTTGAAAAAGAATGGCAGAATAGGAAAGAAAGTGAAGAATGTAAGTTGTGGTCACATGGAAGCCCAGCGACACAGATCTGCTCCCATGATGCCCATCTGTCTATGAAGCAGTTGAAGGATTGTGTGAAACCTGGTGATGACTGATCAAGTAGACAGAGGAGTCAAAAATGAGACCAAAGACTTAGGAAGCAGGCATAGATCCCATGGAAAAGGCTCAGACTCTGAGTGAGCCCCCCCCCCCAAAAAAAACGTTAAGTCCCTGTTCCCTGCAACTCCATAGCAGTACAAGCTCATTAAGTAGCCAAATCTGCAAAGTGTGCCTTTGAGTTCACTGATTTCTTCTTTACTTTTCTGTGCTCCTGTAGATGAAGACTGGTTTTCATGTTTTGCACATTCCAAGTAAGAGGTAAGGACTATGCCTTTATCTGCTTCTGAAATGGGGAATGCCCTTGGTGATTTGAAAACAAAAACAAAAACAAAACCAGCAGAAAGAGCCCTAGGGTGGGATGAGGAGTGACACTTGCTATAGATATGGGTTCTACCCACTAGGGGAAGAAGGGAAGCAAAGCCTAGTCCCGCCTATCTCTGGACCCTACATCTGTGGAGAGCTGTATATATAGGGTGGATTGCTATCTGGACCAGCTAAATGAAGATCTTCCCGAGCAGGTGTGTATTTAGATGTCAGGCCCCCAGAAGTCATAGTTTAAATGCTCTATAGTAAAGCATTTGTGAAATCATCTTATTATCCTACAGTAAACTGCATCAGGCATTCTGATTTTTTTCTTCATTAGGATAATGATGGCTCGCTTTTTGATGGTGATAGCAGAAGTAGGAGGATCAGGTAGGAACAATAGGTCAGGTGAGAAGTGAAGGTGGCTTATGTTGAACTGGTACCAGGAACAGAGTGACAATTCAGACATTTAGAAAGTATTTTGCAATAGAACCAATAGAACTATTTCTTGATTTGATGGTTTGGGGTGATGGTGATAACGAGGCACTCAAGAACAACTTCTAGGTTTTTGCCTGAAAAACTGGATAGATTTTGATGTCATTTACTGAGATGACAAAAACTTGGGTAAGAAGCATCTTATGGGGAAAATAAAGAATTCTGCTTTGGAGATATTAAATTTGAGTCCCCTTTAACAGATCAAAGTGGAATTGACAAAAAAGCAGATGCAGCCTTGAGATTAGGGCTAAAGGCTCTAATTTGAGAACTAGAGTTTTGCAAACCTCTTCCTTCCCTCTCAGACTTTAAGTTAATATAATGAAGGAGTAGAACTGATTCTCAAGAGAAATGAATAACTATCACCCATTTTTTTATTCTATAAATACCTATTGAGTGCTTCTCAGGACTGGGTACCATGCCAGACTCTGGAACTATGTTAGTAAAAAAAATTAGTCACTGACTCATAGAGTTTGACATCTAAATATCTGAACAATGAAATATAAGCCTCATTTTTAAGTTACAATATTTTTTTCACATATGTGGGGGGGTTGCTCATGCATTTGTGTGTGTATGTGTGTGTGTGTGTGTGTGTGTGAGTATCCACTCCCAGCTCAGATTAAAGCTAACTTTCCCTCTCTCATCTTCAACTCACGCTGTTCCACAGCCGACCATCTTCCACTAGGCATGTGCATGCCAGTCCACTGCAGTCCAGTGCCCTGTGGGATTTACACAGTCTTGGCAATGCAGGGTCTGCAATCCTGAATCCCAACACCCACAAATATCCTGTGTGTGTGTGTGTGTGTGTGTGTGTGTGTGTGTGTGTGTGTGTGTGTGTGTGTGTGATCCTCATGCTTGTGTGGTAAGCACTTTACTGACAGAGATATCTTCCCAGCCCCTGCAAGTTGCAATTTTTTTAGTAGTCACATTAAATTGTTAAAAAGGCAGAAAGACAGAAGGGAGGCTAATTTAATCATATATTCTATTTACCCAACTACCCCAAATTAGCATCATTATCATTTAATCAGTATAGAAGTTATTGCTGAGATACTTTTGCTCTTTCATTCACCCTGCCTTCAGAATCCATTGTGTGTGTTATACATATAACTCATCTCAGTTTGGATTAGCTTTATGCTGAGTGCTCAGTACTATATGGGGCTATTGGATAGCACAGATCCAGAGGATATTGTAGCTTTGCTTGTCAATGCCTAAATTGCTTTCTTCTCCCAGCATTGGGAGACTAAAGGTCCAGGATGCTGTAAAGCAGAAGGTAGAGGCTTTGAGGATCACAGCCCCCAAACAATTAGTCATCAGTTCACATTCCCTCAAAGGGCTGGCAATGGCAGTGTTGGGATTCCTGAGCTACCATTATACAGATTGTTATCCAGCTGTCCTAAGCTACACCTGGACTGGTTAGTGACCCACTGGAGGATTTGCTGCATATGTTATACCTGGGAGAATTGCTGCTCTACTAAATATACTTGGCAATGTGGAAATGAGTTGGTTTTTGGCAAAAGCTATTTGAATTCTGTAGTCTTCCTAGACAATTTCTTTTGTCATGTTTCCTTGATGCTTGGTGGTGACTCCATTAGGCAGCATTTCTCAGTCACACTGTCTAGGGATAGTATGGCTCAGAATGTGTTTGGTGGATGAATGAATATGGGAATTGTAGGCTTGCTCCATGACTCAGGTGAGGAAAGTATGGGTTTAGGATTCTGATATTGTTTCTTTCTTCCAGTGATGCTGTTGGGGACGCCTGCTGTTAGGGTCACAGTCTCTCCATGTCCGGATAGCCGCAAGCCGGCTCGGCGCCTGATGGAGAAACTCCCCTTTTTCAGCAGGGCGCCTCCTACTCTCTTCCTGGCTCACCTTTGAAGTGCCCGTCACAGATGCCTTATCTAAAACATGACCTCTGGCATAGAAACTACCAGGTTTTAATCAGGCACTGTCTGACAGCATAGAAGCCCACCGGCACATGTAAATGAAGCATACTACAGAGCACCTATCAGCTGAGGCTTTTGCTACTGCCTCCACACTATAAATCTTCTAGTTTCACCCTAATAAAGCGGAGCTGTATCACTGACTTTGACTGGGCTGTTTTCACTGTGTCTGGAGCTGAGTTGTGTTTCACTGCACCTGGGACCAGCCTGTGAGCAGTCTTCCCAGAAGAAGCTAGCCTTCCGTCAACACTCACTCACGTAGCTTCTGCGTTCGCCGTTCCTGCACCTCCCCGCCATCGTGGTTCGGTGGCCAAGGACCGCGGGCACAGGGGGAGCATCCCACAGCTAGCCTGAGCCTCCTGCAGCTTGGTGCAGAGCCCCCTGCAGATTGGTGCAGCCCGCCTGCAGCCCGCAGAGCCCGCCCAGCGTCGCAGACCTGCCCGATCTGTAGCTCCCAGCACCCGGCAGCCGCGGAGAGCCAGAGACCCGCCCAGCAGCAGCGAGACCCACACCCAGCCAACATGATGCCTAACAAGACTAATGCTGTCTCTGATGTCTTCCAAGCATACATGTTTCCGTCTTTAATAAGAGTTCATCATGGGGCTGGAGAGATGGCTCAGCAGTTAAGAATACTGACTGTTCTTGCAGAAGCACCCACATGGCAGCTAACAGCTGTCCGTAACTCTAGTTCCAGGGATCTTACAGCCTCTTCTTTCTTCCGCGGGCATTGTACAACATGGGTGCACTTACTTATATGCAGGCATAACACTCATAAACATAAAATAAAAATAATAAATAAAAATATTTTTTAAAAAATGCATCATAGCAGACTGTCTCTTCATAATGGGAAATTCAGAGGTCAACAAAAACAAAGGTCTTGAGGTTGGAGAAATGGCTCAGTAGGTAAGGTGCTTGCTGCACAGGCATGAAGACCTGAGTTTGGATCCCCAGCACCAATGAAAACTTGGGCTCAGGGTGCTCAACTGTAACCCCAGTGCTGGGGGGGACAGAGACAGCCAGATCACAGGAGTTTGCCAGCCAGCCAGCCTAGCCAGTCAGCAAGCTCCAGGTTCAATGAGAGCCCCTGCCTCAAAATAAAGATGCAGAATAATAGTAAAAGAAGCCAGACTTTGACCCCTGGCCTCCACATATGCATGCACAATTGTGTGCACCCACACATGCATGTGCACATGTGCACATATACACATACATACCAAATACATAAGACAGCAACAACAAGTCTTGAGGACAGTGGCTTTGGAACCTAATAGAGGTACAGAAAGCCAGACAAGAGTATTTGGTTTTCTATGGTGAGGTGTGCTTTATGGGGAGCTCCACTACTTCGAACTGGTCACTTCTTCCTGACCACTTCAAGGAGCTTGCTCACACACACATGTCCACAGCAGTGTCATGTCCCCTACCTAGTTTACCCCTGCTGATTCCTCAATGTTCAAAGACAGATTTGGGGCAGCGTTTGCATGCACGTGGAAGTCCACCTGGCCTTCCTGCCTTTTGCTTTCTTGGTTTATCTGCTCCTTCCCTAGGGCATCTGAACATTCTCCTTCTGTTCCCAGGACTACAGATGTGCCCTGTGGGATCTCAGCAATTAAGACTGGGACTGTCTGTGGCCATCTGGGTCCTCCGAGAAGCAGAAGCTAAGCTATTAGGGAGCTGGAGAAAGTTCTCATGTATCAGACTGCAGTGCAGAGATCTGAGACAAAGTGACAGTCTCCTGTCAGGGAGGGGCTGGAGCTCTCCTTAAAGAACATCAGTACTTTTTTCTTTTTGGTCTTTTTTGAGACAGGGTCTCCCCATAGACCCAGCTGGCCTGGAACTCATTATGTAAACCAGGCTGGCCTCGAACTAACAAAAATCTGCCTGCCTCTGCTTCCCACGCCCAGCTTATCAGTGCTTCCTTATGACCACTAGTGAAGCCCATGTCGAAGTTGCCTCATAGACAAGTTGTGTGTGCCTTCCTTGGTACAAGTACCACAAGTACCACATAGCATGGTGAAAGGTGCCCTGGAATTGGCTTCCAGCTCTTGATCTGATACTTCTTTTTCTTCTTTTCTTATGTCTTAATCTGCTTTCTGTTGCTATAACAATGTCACAGACCAAGCAATTTGTAAAGAACAAAGATTCATTCTGCTTATGGTTTTTAAGGATGGAGGTCAGAAAACTGATTCTGGAAGAGGCCTTTTTTCTTTCTGATGGGAACTCTGCAGAGTGGTATAAGGCATCATATGGCAAGAAGCAGGCTCAAAATTGGCTTTTCTAAGGGATCTGCACTTGAGATAATCCATTAACACATCACTCCACTAACCCATGACTCCATTGATGGATTTATCATTTGTAGGCAGAGCCTTCGTGACCTAATTACCTCTTAAAGGTCTCACCAGCCTCATATCTTAGAAGGTCAGATGGTGATTCACTTTTAATATGCATTTAGTAGGGACATTCAAAGCACAGCTCCAAATTGCTCAGAGCCATGAGATCTCTCTTTCATCTTAAAACAGCAACGTTCTTGCAGAGTTGTAGAGATTGAAATGGCCTCATACAATGTTTTGTGCAATGTAAACAGTGATATAACAAAATCAGCAAAGTTTCTCCACCTCCCCAGTGCTATGGCTCAACCCCGGGGCCTTGCAAATGCTAGGCAAGCACTCTTATCACTTGAACTATGTTCCCAGTCCCCAATAGCACAATTATTAAAGACAAGAATTAAATTATTAACTGACAAGAACTCTGGTGTTTTACTGTAGGGAGGGTCTGTGGAAATGACCGAGATGTCATTCTCATGGTTACATATTTGTATAATACTGAACACTGTTCCAGTATTCCAACTCAGTCATTCAGTGTCTTTGATGTCCACTATGTTCTGGGAAGATATTTATAAAAGTTTTTAAAAATCACAAGGATAAGAGAAGATGAAAAATATTTCAGAAAGGCTTAAATTTTTTACAAGTCTTTTCTGCAGGTCATGAATAAGTCATAGCTGGTGATCATCCCTGGTGAGTTAGCAGAGCTTTGCAGCTTCACTCCTGTTCCTTTGGCTTTCAGCTTCTAAGATGAGGGAGCCACTGGCGGTGGTTTAGCTCAAAGACATCCTTGGTTTGTATTCTAGGGTGTTATGGAGATGTGAGAGGCTGTGGTACCTCTGAGGAAGTCTGAGATGAGGCAGCAGGTTTCAATGGAAGCTCAAGTCTCAAGCAGAGATCCCAGATGGACTCACTCACTCTGAGAAGAATTCCCAAAGACAGATGTGAGGGATAACAAAGTTGGAATGGCTCCATGGGTTTATTTCTAAACAGTTGATGAATTTAGAACTAGGTTGATTCTATGTGGAAAAACTAGATATAAGTAGATGGTCTTGTGTTGGAAACTCTGTGTAGATCTGAGGTTATAATTAAAAATTCGATGTTGGACTGGCAAGAACTGAGGAGACAAGGGTGGAGACCCACAGGAGATGAGTGATTCACACCACTACAAGTTGCTTGACAGTGAGGAAATAATCACCCCATCTGAGAACGCCCCCAGACAAAAGCCACCCCAACTAGGGTGTTGTTGATCTCCTGAAGTGTTTCATCTGTTTTTGCCACCACCCATGTATTGAAATGGCAGGAATTTCTCCCTCATACTCAACCCCATGGTTGTAGCTTTTCCCTCCCTTTTTTTCTTCTGGTCATGCTATTCTGTTCACTTCGCAGCAGTCCAGCAACCATGACCAGGTCCAAGGGCACATGTCTACTGTCAATAGGAACAAATGAGACTGACAGGGAAATCCAAACTTACTGGGTTTCTGAAGCAAGACCCATGGACCAGCAGTACATCAGAGTCACTGAGAGTGCGCTTTAAGAAGAAGAAGTCCTGGGTTGTGGATGTGGTTCAGCGCTGGAGTGCTTGCCTGGAGCACAGAAGGCCCTGAGTTTGACCACCTTCACTGCAAAAACAAGTAAAATAGTGTGTTATAGATGGATGTAGTGGTGTATTCCTTTAATCCCAGTACTTGGGAGGCAGAGGCAGATGGATTTCTGTGAGACGGAGGTCAGCCTAGTCTCCATAGTGAGTTCCAGTCCAGCTGGGGCTACAGGGAGATCCCGTCTCAACAAAATGAAACAAAAAAACCCCCAAAACAACAAAAAGCCAGAAGAATGATTTTGAGTACTTTTACCACAAAGAAACGACAAATGTTTTAAGAGCTATGTTTAACCCTATTTGAATATTATATACTCTATACATATACTGAAACATCATGTGGTAGCCTATAAATACGTACAAATGTCAATTTGAAAATGTAAAAATAATGCTGAGTGTGATGGTGCACAAGTATAATACCAGCATTTGGGAGGTGGAGGCAGGAGGGTTGACATGAGTTTAAGGCCCAGATGGACTACATAACATATTCAAGTCTAACCTAGGCTATATAATGAAGCCTGTCTCAAAAAACAAGCAAACAAAAACCACAAAAAGTCTCCACAAATAAAAATAATAATATCATTTTGTTTCTTTAAAAAGGAGACTTCAGGTCAGGCGTGGTGGCACATGCCTTTAATACCAGCACTTGGGAGGCAGAAGCAAGTGCATCTCTGTGAGTTCAAGGCCATCCTGGTCTACGTAGTGATTTCCAGGCCAGCTGGGGCTACAAGGGAGACCCTGTCTCAAAAAGACCAAAAAAAAAAAAAAAAATAGGAGACTTCAGTAGCTCCAGCCAGACCTGTTTATTTAGATCGTGGAGAGGGTGGAATCCAGAATCTACATTTCTTCCTCCACTGTCTCTAACTCTACATGCAAAAGTATAAGAATCAATACCTAAAAGCTCTCAGGTAAATCTTGTGTCTCAGGGATCCTGCTTTGAGAAGTCTGTCTAAAAGCCAGTTTAAATGGTTAAATTTCTTTTTCTTTTCTATTTGTAGTGTTTTCTCTAACTCTCTGGATTTAGTCTTTTTTGTTGATGTTTGCTTGTTTGAAATGAGGTTTTACTGAGTAGTTTACCTTGGCTTCAAACTTACTACCAAGCCTGGCCGGCATTGAAATCAAGATCTTCCTGCCTCAGCCTCCCAACAAATTGTTTATAAAATAGAATGTGGAGTTTATTTCTGGAAAGACCTTATGTTTTCCACCAAATTAATGAACACTCACAATAATGTCTGAGGTATCCTGCTGTGAGGGTGCTTCTGGGTAAGCAGAATTGAGTAGTCAGTATTTGGCCTTGCTTGTTGATAAATATATGGAACATCAGTCTTGGCACTAAGTACCATAAGTGAGAGGAACAAAGCTCTCAACTAGTTTAGAGAAAGAAGATGTCAAAACTAGGTAGGGTCATTAGGAAAGTATCTTGGAAGAAGTGACATTTGAATGAAACCTAAGATTTCAATGTGTAGAAGACATATAGAGAATTGTGAAATGTGCTTATGGAACAAAGAGTTCAGTTTGGTATGAACAGAGGGCCTTAGTTGGAAAGTTGGAGAACTATCAGTTCTCTGTTATTCTGTAACAAACCACTTCAATGTTGAAAGGCTTGGTGGGGGGGTGTCTTTTATTTTGGTAAGCCAGCCAAGGCTTGTCTTCATTTCTGCTCACTGTGGGTCCGCCTTCAATGTAGGTTTCTCACATGCCTGGAAGTTGGAAGCTGCCATGTGTTCTTAACGTGGTTTGTCTACAGCTTGGGTTTACTTTGAAGCAGCCCAGCTTGTTTCAAAATGTCCCAAGATAGGACCTGAAGAGATGGCTCAGAGCAGAGGACCCAGGTTCAATCTCAGCACCCACAGGGTGACTAACAACCTTCCATAACTCTAGCTCCAGGAGATCCAATGACCTCTTCTGACCTTTGTGAGTATTGTATGCAGTTGGTGCATTTACAGACACGCAGGGAAAATACCCATCACATAAAATCAATCAGTCAGTCAGTCACTCACTCAATCAATAAAAATAAATAAGGTTTATTTTTAAAGAAAAAGGAAAAAAAAGGAATACTCTTATTTCCTGGTTTCAAACTCTTAACTATAAGGCTTCAGTAATCAAGACAGTATGGTCTAAAGATAGACACAAAGATCAATGGATTAGAATTCAAAGTTCAGAGATACAATCTCTCATTTATGGAAAATTTTCTCTTGATAAGGATTCAGAGTCAGTTCAGTGGATAAAGGATGATGTTGTGACAGCTGGATTGCCACATAAAAATTTTGACCTACTTCACACTCTATTAAATATCAACTAAAGATAAACCAAATGCTTCAGGAAGAGCTAAACCTGTAAAACTCTTAGAAGAAAAAATATGTTTAAATGTTGTTTTCTTAGGTAGGACACCAAAAGCACAGAAACATGGGGAAAAATAGACAAATTGGATATGACAAAAATTTTAAACTTTTGTATTTCAAAGAACATAATCAAGAAAATGAAGTCTAAATACCAAATAGGAGAAAACATTTGCAAATTATATATCAAAGGACATATGTGGAATAAAAACTATTGCAATTTGAAAATAAAAATTGAGAGAAGATGTGAATAGATAATTGTATAAAGCAGGATATACAAATGGCAACTGGCACATGAAAAGGTGCTTCAACCATTATTAGTCTTTAGAGACATGCAATTAACAACACAATGAAATGCCCTTAGGCTGGCTATAATCAAGGAAACAGATGATAATGCTTTGGATGGTGTGGAGAAACTGAAACACTCATACTGTTGGTGAAAGTGAATAAATGGTCAGCTTCTCCATGAAAAAGCCTAGCAGTTCTTGAAATGGGTTATACACAGAGTGAAATATTGTCCAGCAATTCCTTAACTGTTATACTCCAAAGAAATGAGAACATAGGTCCACACAAAAATCTGCACATAAATGTTCATAACAGCATTATCCATTATAGCCAAAGTGTGAAAAATTAAAAAAACCCAAATGTCATAATGGTGAATGGATACATAAAATGTGGCATAGCCCTACAATGAAATATTATTCAAGAACAAAAAGAATAAAGTATGATTCATACTTCCAAGTAGATGAAACTTGAAAATATTATGTTAAGCTAGAAAAAAACAGGCACAAAAGAATATTTTATAAATCTATTTGTATGAAATGTCAAAATAAACAAATGCAGAGTTAGAAAGTACACAAGGGTTTTCTAGACCTGGAAAGATGGGGAACTGAAGAGCAATGGTTAAGGGCTGCATCGTTCCTTCTGAGGCAATAAAAATGTTTGAAAATTGATTGGAGAGGGGCTGGTGGGATGGCTCAGAGGGTAATGGCAACTTGCTGCCAAGCCTAACACCCTGAGTTTAATCCCTGGAACCCAAATGGTGGAAGGAGAAAATCAATTCCAATGTGTGCACATGAGTATGTGTACACACACACACACACACACACACACACACACACACACACACACAGAGAGAGAGAGAAAAATAGAAATAAATAAAATTTTAAAAGAAAATTGATTGTGAGCCAGGTGTGGTGTCACACACCTTTAATCCCTGTACTCGGGAGGCAGAGGCAGAGGCAGGCGGATCTCTGTGAGTTTGAGGCCATCCTGGTCTCCATTAGCAACTCCAGACCAGCTGCAGCTACAGGGAGACCTTGTCTCAAAAAGACAAAGAAAAAAAAAAAAAAAGAAAATTGATTGTGGAGACAGATGCAGATTTTGTGAATATGTTCCTAGCTAATGAATTTTGCACTTTAAATGAGTGAATTATGTGGAAAGGTGTGTGAATCATACCCCCCCCAAAACCCACTTAAAAAAATAAATGAAGCTGGTGCACACCTTTAATCCCAGCACTCAAGTTTTGAATGCTTGTTTCCTAGCTGGGGGTGCTATTTTAATACAGAGGCTGTAGAATCTGTAGGAGGTCAACCCAGCTGAAAGAAGCATATTTAAGGGTGGGGCTTTGAAAGTTATGTCTGCCCTTGGTCCTGCCCTTGCTCTCTCTGATACCTGGTCCACTGTGATGTGAATAGCCTCTGCCACACACTGCTACCACCAAGAATTAAGCTGCTCTATCATGTCTTCCCTACCATGATGACCTGAAGCTCTCTGAAACTGTGAATCAAAATAAATCTTTTCCCCCTTAATTTATTTCTATCACAGCAACACAGAAGCAACTAATACAGATACTAAATAGGAAAGAATTACTATGAAACACTAACTGGTATAACTGGTAAAATTAAATTATAGACTTTAGATTAGATATATTATATCAATATAAGTTTCCTGGATTTAATAACAGTATGATAGTTATGTGACAGACTCTCTTTTCTTAGGAAATGCATACTAATATTCAGATAAAGTGGTATGGTATATGCAGTGCCATTCTCAAACGATGCAAAAAAGCTATAAACATACACACATCGCCCAGAAAAAAATGACAAAAATAAATAAAGCAAATATGAATAATTTGTCACTTTTGGACAAAGGGCAATGTGAATGTATATTGTACCACACTTGTAATCTTTCTGTAAGTTTGAAAATAATTCAAAACAGTGATTTTAAAAATTGCGGTCAGAGGACAATGCCTAATCAAAGGAGAAATCCTCTTTTATCAGGAATATATCTAATCATGCAGCATGCATAATTATAAGAAAAATATATAATACAAATGTTTTCATCTATTTCCAAATGAAATAAAGAAATTGATGGTATATATTATAAAAAAATAATCAAAAAAATGTTCATGGACTGAGGCAGTAGAGAGCTTGCCTCACAAGCACGAGACACAAATTTGATCCTCAGCACCCACATACAAAGCCTGGTATGTGTTGTGGTGACACACGCATTTTATCCCAGAGTTTGGGAGGCAAAGGCAGGCAGATCTCTGTGAGTTCGATGCCAGCCAGGACTACACAGTGAGACCGTGTCCCAGTACAAAACAAAACAAAAAACAAAACAACCAAAACAAACAGAAGCCTGGCATGGTAGTATTAACATGCAATCCCAGCACTGGGAAGTCAGACACAAGATGATCCCTGGGGCTTGCTGGCCAGCCAGTCTAGCCAAATTGGCAAGCCCCAGGTTCAGTGACAGACCTTGACTCAAAAAATAAGATAGAGGGGCTGGAGAGAGGGTTCAGCAGTTAAGAGCACTGGCTGCTCTTGCAGAGAACCTGGGTTCGGTTCCCAGCACCCACGTGGTGGCTAACAATCGTCCATAACTCCAATTCCAGAGAATCTGACACGGATCCTCCATGGGCATTACATGACATGGGTATACTTACATACAGATAAAATAATAATATTAAAAATATTAAAAAATAAGGTGGAAAGTGATTGAAGAATATACCCAGTATTGACCTCTGACCTCCACATGCACATGCATATGTGCCTGCATACACATATACCACACGAACATGCACACAATTTGGAAATCACACAAAAATCGGAAATTCAGTAGGACAAATTTTATTTTACATTTTAATTAAAAATAACAAGAAAGCCTTTGGATTGCTTAATGATTCCATGAAAAAGAGGAGGGGATCCTATGAGTGGATTGTAAAAATGACCTCGGGTTTTTAATGATTTATCATAAAACAGTGACTTTAGGAACCTCAGCACCACAAGGGCCTTGATGGCAAACTAATCCTGAGTGACCTTAGCTCAGGGTGTTTAAGATTAATACCTACAAAAGTGAACTTAAAGGACCATGGAATCTGATGGAAATGTAAGAGAATCTCCCCTGAATTTCACAGACTCCCAGAGTACCCACAAAATATTGTAAAGTTGAAAGAAAGAAACATTTCTAAACTCTCAATAATTAATAATTGTTATCAATTCTACCAGTCGATCTTGTCAGAGGCAAGTCTGAATTTTCTTTCCACAGTCTCCTTGAAAATTGTACTACAAAACATTTGTCATATTCTCAAAATAATATTAAAGAGTCTTAGATGACTGTTTATTTTCAAATATTATGTTACCTTTTTCTGGATTCTGTTTGTGATATTGGCTAGCTTTTAATCAGTTTCTACATAAATTTCACTTTTTGTATTTAATGTTTTATTTATGGGTTTATAGTCTTTTTTCTTAAAGAAAGCCCTCCAACTGTAAACTTCATTCCCACAGATAATCTACCAGATTCCCTTGGTAGATAGTAACTTGTCTGCCATTGTTTGATTTATATTTCAATCTCTTGATTCTCTGTCACAGTTATTTAGATAAAAGAGTTTGGATGGGACTTACCCGAGGTGCTTGTGAGGGAAATGCAATGACCTAGCATGCTTCCAGAAAGCTACATGGACCACGGTCCCCTGCAGCAGGTTGAAGTGAGTAGATATAGGTCAGAGCCTGGGGGAGAAAGGAGACCAGTGAGATTTGAAAGAAAGAGATATGAGAGCTATCTTAATGGAAGAACTGACAGGAAATTGCAAGAGTAGTCTGGAATCCTGGGGTCTTGTGGCAGACTTCCTGGGGCTTCAGTTCTTTCTTTTGTTTTGTCTTTCAATATTTGGGGAAGAATTTCAAAGATTCCAGTGAAGGCAAACACTGAATGCCAAATAAGGGAGTTTGTCTTTTATTAGGTTGATACAAGGAGTCATTGTGTGATTATGAACAGAGCAATGATATAATCTGGATGTTTTGGGGAAAACAATTGTGACTGTACTTGGAGTAAGTCTTGGTGGGAATAGAACTTCAAGTACAATAACTAGTCAGACTCCATATCAGAGAACACTTCTGGAAGGACATGCAAGAAAATGGTAACTGGTGGTATCTCTGTGATGTGGACCTGGTAGTGTCACTAAGGAGACTGGATCTAACAAGGAATTGTCTTAGCCACCTTCTTATCACTGTGACAAAGCGCCTTAAGGGAGGCAGTATCTATTTTGACTCACATTTCAATCCAAGCTAACCTGACTCCATGTTTCTGGGTCTGTGGTGAGGCAAAACATTATGACAAAGGGCATGGAGGAGGAAAGCTGTATACTTCATGGCAGTGGGGGAGTGGAGATACAGAGAAGAAGGGTCTGGGGACAAGATACACCCTTCAAAAGCATGCCGCCTCCAATGACCTACTTCTCCAACCAGACCCCTCTTCTCAACAGTCCATGCAGCGGTGAACTCATCAATGAATTCATTCATTGATGAAGTTGGAGCCCTCATGATCCCATGATCTCTCAAAAGTTCTTCAGGCAACCAAACTTTTACCACATGAGTCTTCAGGGGACACTTTTAGTTTCCAACCATAACAGGAATACAGTTCATATCACTGGTTACTTTTTTGTATAGGCAATCATGGGTTTTTTTTCTTAAAATTATTTTTAAGATGAAGACAAAGAAACTACCGATGCAGTTTTGTTTTCTCTCTCTATGTGACTGCTACCAGCACTCTTAGCCCTGTTCAAAGTCTACGGAACAGAGGTTCATACCTGGGTGTCCACAAGTTCCTAGGGAATATGTAGATGATGTAGATGAACCATGTAGAGTTTGTGAGCCCCCTGAAAAACAAGTAAGATTGTTGTTTTGTGTTTTATATAGGAAAATTCTACTTGAAACTCACAAAGGTCATGAGCTCTTGTCTAATGTTCAAAATCGTAGCCTCATTTCTGGGTGGTTTAGTGGCTAGGATTCAAAATTATCTTAGCTAGTGGGAAGGGATTTGGAATATTAAACTAGTCTTTCAAGTCTTTACAGCGATTCCTGATCCTCCTCTAATCTGATTTCGACTTTTAACTCAATTCTTGTAACTGAATTTTTGCCCTATTCTTGATATATGCTTCTCATATGAACCCATGAAGTCAAGCCCATGGACCACAGACTGTATAACTCACAGCATTTGATTTATAAGAAGTTTTATGAGTACAGGAAACACTGGACTGTGCTGTTAGAAGTTGGGTAGTGGAAATGGGTTAAGGACTCAATGGACTCTGAAGGGGTAGGGTGCTGTAATGTTTTGTTTATTCTTTATCTGATGTAACAGGAAAATTAATGGATTTATATTCATAAATACACATTTTACTTTATGCACATTATACTTCATTTAAAAAGTCAAAATATGGTAAGCATTTGTGGTGACTCATGAGTTCAATTTGATTCTTCCTGGGTCCCCAAGACCTGAACACTATGATGTGACATAATGGGAATGAAAAGGGTTTTGGCTTTAACAGGATTTGAACCTGGCTTTATTATTTACTAGCTATATATCTTTCCTTGTTTTTCTTTGTTACTGATTCTAATTTTCTTCACTGGGTAATAAGTACCTACTCTTTGGGGTTACTGTAGGGATTATAGATCATATTAATAACACCTCTAGCACTGTAGAAATAGAATGAAAGTCATTTGTATCCTGCTCTAGTCAAAACGAATAAATGGGGGAGAATCTCATACACGTGTCAGACATCAAAACTATCATAAAAGACTTTGTCAGAACTTTAGCATTCACAATGGCCATGGAAACCTTACACAGAAAACACATCTACAAAGACACCTGTCCAACAACTGCCTGTTTAACCTTGGGCTGACACACCCCTTCTTATTGATTCATTTATCAAAGATAATTGGTTCAAAACAACTTACGTAATCCTCATTTTTGCCTTTGAGAACTTCCCTTTTGCTTCAGCCTCTTTGATAAACACATAATTTACTACGGCATACACATTACTATTGCAATACTATTTTCTATTAAGCTTAATTTTTAGAGAACCTCTGTTACTTTGACAGCTATATAGGAGATAATACCCTTCAGGGATGCTGTGGGCATTAGAGATAAGTGTCTGACACTAAACTCAACTCTTTTTTTGCCTATGCCCAATGAAGTTATAGTAAAGCTCATAGGTTGAATCTCCTGCCAGCCTGCAGCTAAGAGTGGCCATGTCTAGACAATCAGAAGCCCGCTGAGGAGGCTTGTGTGAGGGTCAAACATGATTGGTCCCACTCTCTCACCTTTCTCTTGCCTTGAATTTGGATACTGGACCATCTGCAATTGCTGTCTTGTGACCAAGAGCAAGCAGGAGGGAATAGGTGAGAAAAGCCTAGCGATATTGTTGAGCTGTTTACTTAAAGCTAACAGCTCCGTGTCTCTGTGCTTCTTGCTCTATGACCATTGAAATCTGTGAGAAGATCCACATGGACGTTGCTTTCTGGTAGCAGCCCAGATAAAAGGACATGGAAGAAGGAAACTTTGCTTTTTCCCTGCTTGTCTTTGCTTTTTCTGCCAAGTTCATGTATTTATTGGATTCTCAGCTTCTCCAGTATAAGATAGCCATTGTTGGACTACCTGGACTGTATCCTGTAAGTCAATATAACAAGTCCCCTTTATATATAAATGTATATATTTCAATCCTCAATCCCATAAAAAAAAACTATCAGGATAAATGCATTTAACACATATCAGGATAAATGCATTTAACACTTGTGATTCACCTCTTGTGAGGAGCAAGGGATTTAGTGACTCTATTCATAAAACCTTTGCTCATTTGTGTAATAATAAGGAAAACAATGCTGGCTGGTGGCTTGTAGCATCTTTATATAAAGTGACAAGGGGAAAGAATGAGCTCAGTGATAAAATTAACCAGCTCCAGATTCATATAAACAATCTAAAGATTTCTAAGTGTGTCCTGGAAGAGACTCTTCTCCCCAGCAGTCATAGAGTTCATTGCCAGAAAAACAAACCCAAGCCTCTTCCTATGCGATTAACTGACCTATAATGAAAACTAAATCCCAGCCTCTAAGGGTGTTGGTAATGAAACTGGCTACACTGACTGAGAGTAGAATTCTGTAACGTGGGATGGAGATAAGCTGGAGAACCCTAATGAGGTTGAGAACTTTGAACCTTCAGATTCTAAAGGGTTTACTTAGCCTGAGGAAGTAGTCGTTCCACCCTCAGCAGAGAATGGATCCCTACCTCCCCACCCTGTAGCACTGCCCGCTCTACTCTTACCCTAAGGGAATTGTCTGCAGAATTGCAATGATTTTCCCTGAAGGAGATGCCAGACAAGACAATGCTGATGTTGCTCAGTGCCCACCAATTGTCACTTCTAGGCCTACAACCAGACTCAAGGATGCACATGCACCTAAAGGTGAGCTAGAAAGCATGGTCCATGAGGAGGTGCCTTACACTACTAAAAAACTTAAAGACTGCTAATTCATTCAAGCAGAAACCTGGGGAATATGTGTGGGAGTGGATTTTAAGGGTGTTGGATAATTGTGGAAGGAACATTAAACTGAATCAGGCAGAGCATTGAGATGGGCCCACTGAATAGAGATTCTAGGTTTAATATGGAAGCTCACACAGAAAATGTACCAAAAGCTTATTTGACTGGTTAGCTGAAGTATTTGTCAAGAAATGGCCTACTGAGAAGGAGCAGGAGATGCCTGATATTCCTTGGCTTGTTGTTGATGAAGGGGTTTTAAGGCTCAGGGAAATTGGAATGCTTGAATGGATTTGTTCTATAAAACCCAATCCTCTACAATGATAGGGCCCAGAAAACATGCCTTTCACTAAAGCTATCAGTCAACATGGTGAGGGGCTCCAGCACGTTTGTGGTTGCTCTTCTCCTTGTACCAGACCTTAGGCTTGGAGATGTTGCTGCTCTTTTGAATTGATTAAATGTACTGGACCCTGGAGTAGGAGGGATGAGGTGATAGCATTGATTCACCAAAGGCAAGGTGAGCATAGTTACTGTAATGGTCAGTGCAGGAAAAGCAATGTCTATAAAGGCATGAGTGGCATGGAAATTTGCTACTGGCTAATCAATCACAATATTTCCAAGAATGAAATAGATAAGAATTCTGTTAATTTTATTTTATTTTATGGTTTTTTTTTTTCCTATCTGTATAGTCAGAAAAACTCCATAGCAAATGAAAAGTTACATAGGATTTTGGCAACAGGGAACCCCAGCTGATCTATCAATTTCCAGACGTGAGTTACTCAGGATTTTGGTAATGGGGAACCCCAGCTGGTCAATCAATTTCTAGACTTGAGCCAATTTATTGACCCAGAACCCCTTGAATTAAAAAAGGCCAAGTGCCCTTGAGGAAGAGCTTTGTTACAATACTGAAGAAGTTTACTGTTAGTCTTTCTCCCATTGTTCCCCAGAGAGATCTGTGGCCTTTTACTAGAGTAATTGTACACTGGGGACAAGGAAATAATCAGGCTTTCTGGGGATACTAGTTCTGAATTGACACTGATTCTGGGAGACTCCAAAAAGCATTGTGGCCCTTCAGTTAAAGTAGGAGTTTATGGAGGTTAGATGCTAAATGGAGTTTTGGCTGAAGTTCAGCTCACAGTGGGTCCAGCCGGTCTCTAACTCACCCTGTGGTTATTTCCTCAGTTCCAGAATGTATAATTGGGATAGATGTACTTAGAAGTTGGAAGAATCCCCACACTGGATCCCTGACATGTGGAGTGAGGGCTATTATGGTTGGAAAGGTCAAATACAAGCCTTGGTATTGCTTCTACCAGGGAAGATAGTGAATCAAAACCGGTATCGCATACCTGGAGGGATTACAGACATGACGGCCACCATAAAGGACTTGAAAAATGCATGGGTGGTGGGAACTTTTAATTCTCCTATTTGGATTATGCAAAAGACAGATGGATCATGGAGAATGACAGCTGATTATTCTAAACTTTTCAAGTAGTGATTCCACTTACAACTGCTGTGCCAGATGTAGTTTCCTTACTTGAGCAGATTAGCACATCTCCCAGTACCTAGAATGCAGGTATTGATCTAGCAAATGCTTATTTTTTTTCTCTATATCTGTCCATAAGGACTAGCAAAAGTGGCAGTCCACCATTACTGTCCTACCTCAAGGGTATGTATATTAATTCTCTAGCCCTGTGTCATACATAACTTTGTTTGACGAGATCCTGATCACCTGTCTCTTCCACAAATATCACACTGGTCAACTATATTGATGACATTATGCTGACTAGACTAAGTGAGAAAAGAGTAACAATCACTCTGGATTTGTTGGTAAAGCTCATGCCCATAAAAGGATGGGAAATAAATCCAACCAAAATTCAAGGGCCTTCTATCTCAGTGAAATTTCTAGGAGTTCAGTGGTGTGGAGCATGCAGAGACATTCCTTCTAAGGTGAAGAATAAGTTGTTGCATTTGGCCCTTCCCTCCACGAAGAAAGAAGCACAATGCTTGGTGGACCTGTTTGGACTCTGGAGGCAGTACATTCCTTATCTGGGTGTGTTACAATGACCCATATATCGATGCTATGCTGGCCCATTTACCACGTGACTCAGAAAGCTGCTATCTTTGAGTGGGTCCTGGAACAGAAGAACTTCAACAGGTCCAGGCTGCTGTGAAATCTGCTTTACCACTTGGGCCATATGATCCAGCAGACTTGATGGTACTTGAGGTGTCAGTGACAGAGAGGGGTGCTGTTTGGAGTCTCTGGTAGGCCCCATAAATAAACCACAGCAGAGACTCCTAGAATTTTTGACCAAGGCTCTACCATTATCTTCTCTGGCAGGCCCCCATAGGGAATCATAGTGGAGGCCATTGGGATTTTGGAGTAAGGCTTTGCCTTAATCTGCAGACAACTATTCTCCCTTTGAGAGACAGCTCTTAGTCTGCTATTAGGCCCTAGTGGAAACTGAACTTTTGACAATGGGCCACCAAGTCACCATGTGACCAGAGCTGCCCATCATGAGCTAGGTGTTATCTGACCCCATAAGTCATAAAGCAGGCCATGCACAGCAACAATCCATTATCAAATGGAAGTGGTATATATGTGATCGGGCTTGAGCAGGCCTGGAGGGCACAAGCAAGTTACCCCATGATCAGTTGACTGAGGAAGAGAGGACTAGGGCCCAGTTTACTGGTGGTTCTTCATGCTATTCAGGCACTGCCCAGAAGAGGACAGCTGCAGCATTATATATGAAACCTTTTTAGGATCACACTGAGAACTACCATGATCAGTTGACTGAGGAAGAGAGGACTAGGGCCCGGTTTACTGGTGGTTCTTCATGCTATTCAGGCACTGCCCAGAAGTGGACAGCTGCAGCATTATATATGAAACCTTTTTAGGATCACACTGAGAACTAGAATTTCCAGCAGTGTATATGACTGTACATTTTGCTTGGAAGGAGAAATGGCCAGATGTGCAATTATATACTGATTCATGGGTTGTAGTCAATGCATTGGCTGGGACTTGGTCAGGGACTTGGAAGGAGCATGATTGAAAACTTGTGAGAAAGACATTTAGGGAAGAAGTGTGTGGATATATCTCTCAAAATGGGCAAGGTATATGAAGCTATCATGTAAATGTTCATCAAAAAGTGACTTCAGCAGAAGAGGAGGTCAATAATTAAGTAGATAGATGACCTGTTATGTAGACAGTCATTGTCCTTTCCCTGTCATTGTCCAATGGGCCCATGAGCAAAGTGGCCACGATGACAGTGGTTTTGCATGGGCTCAACAACATAGACTTTGACTCACTAAGGCCCACCTGGCTAGAGCTACTGCTGAGTGCCAAATCTGCCAGCAGCAGAGACCAACGATGAGCCCCTGACATGGCACCATTCCCCAGGGTAACCAGTCAGCACCCTGGTGGCAGGTTGATTACATCGGACCACTTCCATCTTGGAAAGAACAGTGCTTTGTTCTTATAGAAATACTTATTCTGGTTATGAATTTGCCTTTGCTGTATGTAATGCTTCTGCCAAAACTACCATCCATGCACTTACAGAATGCCTTCTGCACTATCATAATATTCCACCATAGCATTGTTTCTGACCCAGGAACTCATTTCACAGCCAAAGAAGTGCAGCAGAAAGTGTGGAAGAGGGCCTATGTTCATGGAACTCACGGGTCTTACTATGCTCCCCACCACCCTAAAGTGGTTGGCTTGATAGGATGGTAGAAAAGCCCCTTTAAAAAATATTTTATTTATTATTTTTATTTTATGTATATGAGTGTATTGTCTGCATGTATATAAGTGCACCCATGTCATGCAATGCTTGCAGAGGTCGGAAGAGGGTGTCAGATTCCATGGAATTGGAGTTACGGATGGTTATTAGCTGCCATGTGGGTGCTGGGAATTGCACCTGGTCCTCCCGAGAAGCAGCCAGTGCTCTTAATCACTGAGTCATCTTGCAAGCCCTGTGGAACAGCCTTTTAAAGACAGTGCTAATTAGTTACAGTGCTAATTAGGCAACAATAACCTGGATGGCTAGGGTAGGAGTCTCCAGAAGGCAGTATATGCTTTGAATCTCTATCATCAATCAATCTATCCATCTATTGATCTATCTGTCTATCTATCTATCTATCTATCATCTATCAATCATCTATCATCTATCTTCTATCTATCATCTATCTATCATCTTTCTACCAATTTTGTTCCTTTAGAGAACCCTGATGAATACAAAGGATGTATCTTTTTAAAAAAATATATTTTATATAAAGTCATCAGGTAGATTTCACTGGTAATGTTTATCACCTCTACTATTTAACATGAAGTAAATTTTTATGCTTCCTCCTCAAATATATCTGTTTTTAAATTTTTTTGATT
>NW_008355790.1:2132453-2156373 GCF_000622305.1 Nannospalax galili
CTGCATGTATGTGAGTACACCCGTGTCATGCAATGCCACGGAGGTCAGAAGACGGCATCAGATTCCCCTGGAACTGGAGTTAAGGGCAGTTCTTGGCCACAATGTGGGTGCTGGGAATTGAACCCGGGTCCTCTGCAAGAGCAGTCAGTGCTCTTAACTGCTGAACCATCTTTCCACTCCCACAAAGGATGTATCTTCTTCTTGGACCTTCTCTCCTTCCTGACCACTATGAGGTAAACAGCTTTGCTCTGCTATAACCTTATACCATGATTTCCTCCCTCAGTGAAGTTCAGAAACAATGGAGCTAGCTGAGCATGAATCGAAATCTCTGAAACTAAGGCATGGTGGTGCACACCTTTAATCCTAGGACTCAGGAGGCAAAGGCAGGCAAATCTCTGAGACTGAAGCCAGCCTGGTCTACATAGTGAGTTCCAGGTCAGCTGGCGCTACAAGAGTACCCGTCTAAAAAAAAAATAATAATAAAAATAAAAGACTGTGACTGTTGCAAGAGGAAGATCCTTAAATGAGTTCAGGAACCCAGGGAATTAGGTCACAGAAAGCATTGTTTAATTAGCTACTAACAAAGGAAATTAGATAACCATGTTATTTTTAAAGAAACTAGATTACTAAATGACCAGAAAGAATCGAAAGAACTAGGTAGAGATGCTTCGTTTGGGTTTCTGAGAGTGAGTCATACCAGGGGAACCATTTTTCTATATTCATGAAATGCCAAAAGAGAGGCAGAGCTTGGCAGGTTGGTGATCTCGGACATGTGGACTGGCCACTGTGGGTGAGCAGCAAAGGAAGCTGAAAGAGTGCTGTCAGCCCAGAGCCCCTTTTCTTTTTCTGCGGAGATACCAGTGCATTACTTATGTGAGGGGAAGTATGAAGTAAGAGTGTTATGAATCACTTGAGGCTCCAGCTTTGATCATGCCACACAGAAAGACAACTATAAAGATTCTACAGTTGTCATGGCCTTGAATTTGCTCAATTTAAAGGAAAAGAGCAACACATTAGTCAGGGTCTGCTAAGAGCTCTATCAAACAATCCCAGGGTCCTGCTTATATACTTAAAACAGGTCTTAGCAAGTGGCTGTCCACATGAGATTCAGCTCTAGGTCTTTAATGCAGTTCTGCCATGAACATGCCAGGTCATCTTGATGTCATCCAGTCAATAAATGGAAGAAGAGGGAAGAGTGTCTTTAGCCCCTCTTAAGTGCAGCATAGCATCCACTGCACTCTGTTGCTGGAATGAGTCATGTGGCCCCAGCTAGTGCAGCAGTGACTGAAAAATTCACTGTTTCCAGGAAAAGAAGATAGAATGATGTCAACTGGATAAAAAATCCCAGTAATGATTCATATTTTTTACAAATCACTTGGCTCATAATGTACAATTACTTAATTTTCATTTTCACATAGATGCTTTGCATTATAAACACCCCTAAAATGTAATCTGTCTTTCTTTCTCATGTATGCATACATACTTACACACATTAGCTCTCTCATAAAATCATATAATTAAATGTGGAATATAGAAGTTCATTCGTTGAATGAACACATCGCTGAATTTGTAAAGCTTTCACTTACATTAAAAGAAGATTGAGGCTGGGTGTGGTGGCACGCTCCTTTAGTCCTAGCACTTGGGAGGTAGAGGCAGGTGGATCTCTGTGAGTTCCAGGCCAGCCTAGTCTACATAGTGAGTTCTAGATCTGCTCAGGGCTACATGGCAAGTTTGTTTAAAAAAATAAGCAAAACAAAAAAGATTATGAGGTCAAATCTAATTAGTGGGAACTAATTCTGCCCATGAAGAAACAAAAGAAAAACAAGGAAGAACCCAATAGAGGGATACTCTTGCAAGGCCTTGTCAAGAATCTCCAATGGACTCTTATATGAACATTTGAAAATGGCCCTGTTCTGACTTTTTTCTAGTTCCCTGTTTAGAACTTGTGATGCTAATTACTCTTGCCTTTACTTCTCCTTTATGTCTCCCATTCATGATTCAAGGACTTTCTTCTCCCCTTAGAGACAAAAGTTATGCAATTTGGGAGTCTTTTAGATAGACCCACTGAAAGAGGTACTCCAATTGCCTCACCATGCGTCCTTGTTCAGCATTGAAGAAGGCAGAGAAGGTCGACGTCCCTATTCCCTATTGGCAATTTGGGTAACCCCTTCAGAGGATGGTGTGATAAGAATAGGAGGTAGGAACTGGCTAGGCAGTTAGAACATACTCTATCCCAAAGGCCAAAAATATCAAAAGTATTTGGGAGCTTGTATCTAGTCCTTAAAAGATTTTAGGGTAGAGAGGGGAATGTTGGAGGGGAGGGAGTGGGCATGGATTTGATCAAAACACCTTATACACATGTATGAAATTCTCAATAAGATTTTTGTAAAAATTAAAAAAAAAAGATCAAAGAGAAAAAAAATAAGAAGCAGACAGGAGAAAGGAACTGTGGAATTAATCATTTAGCCAACAACTACAGCACATATTGAGAGACAGAAAGTTCAGAGCATTGAAATGGTTGAAATCCAGTGACTTCAAAACTCCAGAACAGCACCAGGGTAACATTTTCTTTTAAAGGTTATTTTCATCAATTTTAAGTCTCCAAATCATTTTCAGACAGGAGGAAATGATGATGCCTATCAAACCAGAAACTTACTGTACAAATGAGGGGATTTTATAATGGTATCAAAGGTAGATTTTATTTTAGTTTAATTTAGTATCTATTTATTTTTGTGTATGTATATATGTATGTGGTGTGAGTGCACACGTGCATATGGAGGCCAGAGGTTGATACTTGGATATCTTCTTCAATCACTTTTTTTTTTTTTTTGGTCGTTTTGAGACAGGGTCTCCCTGTAGTTCCAGCAGGTCTGGAACTCCCTTTGTAGACCAGACTGGCCTCAAACTCACAAAGATCCACCTGCCTCTGCCTCCCAAGTGCTAGGATTGGAGGCATGAGCTTAGCCACTCTCCATCTTTTATATTGATGAGGGTCTCTCGCTTGAGCCCTGAGCTGATTGGGCTACTCTAGCTAGCCATATGGCTCCTAAGCACTGGAATTACAGGTGGCCCGCCATACCTGACCAGTGTTTATGTGGGTGCTGGGAATCCCAACCACAGTCCTCATGCTTGAATGGTGAACACTTCTGACTGAGTCATCTCCCCAGTCCTGAAAGGTGCAGGAGGTGTAGGAGGAAAATGATCAATATTCTAGCTTATACAGATAGGAAAAGTGGGTCTCAATAGCATGAAGAATATGAATTAGAAATAAAGACAGGAAAGAAAATTTCCATAATCTCTTCCTTGAGGACAGACAGAACTACCTAAACACTGAATGCTGTTAGCCCAATAATCTTGTTTTTCCCCTCAGAATGTTTATGTCACAGAAAAGATATCTTAGCCCTTAACTCACAGAACTTTATAGCATAACAATGTCATGTCATTTAATACCTATTTCAACTAGAAATTTCAGACTAGTGAAATGATTTACCTGATGTCACAGTTGGAGTAGATATTCCAATTCTGCTTCATAAAGAGACATTGCAGTCTTGCCGGGCATGTTGGCACACACCTTTAATTCCAGCACTCGGGAGGCAGAGGCAGGCAGACCTCTGTGAGTTCAAGGCCAGCCTGGTCTACATAGTGAGTTCCAGGCCCGCTGGGGCCACAGGGAGACCCTGTCTCAAAAAGCCCAAAAAAAAAAAAAAAAAAAGAGAGAGAGAGAGAGACATTGCAGTCCTAAGGTTTGTTGAAACTAAGGCTACTTAGATACAAAACATGTCCTTTGATAAGATGGATGATGGGGTAAGAAGGAAGGAGGCCCTATAGTGTTATTAAATGATTCTATACATTACATAGTAATAGATAATGAAAGAAGTCTGGAGTCCAGTTAGCAAGGCCTAGGAGCAGGAGATTCAGGCAGCCTTCAGAGTCCCAGGACCTAAGAAGATTGTCCAGGCAGGAACTGACACTTCAGGTAAGTTCAAGTTTAAAGGATGGGGACAAGCTGATTGCTAAATCCACAAATACAAAGACCAAGGCCAAGCAGTTATGCTTAGACCCTAGACCAGCAGGGTCTGGACTGGTAGCTTATTCTCCAGTCATAACAGGTGTGTGCCAGTGTTAGAGGATGTGGCTTGGAGTTGATTAGGAAGGCAAGGCTATCAGAAATGGATTGGCTAGAACCAAGAACAACCTGTGTCTCTCACACATCTCCAACTGGCCTTCTGATGATCTGGAATCTCAACATCATGTGTCACTTACTGGTTGTTTGACCCTGAATAAAGTGTCTACATTCTTAAACCATAAGAAAAGAAAAAAGTTGAAGCCTCTGGATGTGTGGCTCAATGGTAGTGTACTTGCATAGAATATGTAAGGCTCTGTGTTCAACCCCTAGCACCTCAAAAATAGATGATAAATGATAGATACGTAGATACATGATGGATGGATAGATGATAGATAGATAGATAGATAGATAGATAGATAGATAGATAGATAGATAGATAGATAGATAGATGATAGGGAGTAGGAGAGTTGATGAATAGGGGTGCTGGAACTCTAGGAGTGTGTGATTTGATGAAATTCACTTTAAGCAGATTGTCAGCTCATGGGAAAATAGAATGGGCTAAGGCTTACGTAAGAGCATTAGAACTGGACAGTGCTGAGGAAGGTGTGGATGGTGACACCTTCCAATCAACCTTTCTCTGGCACAAACTAACCATCCCTCTAGATTTCACCTCACAAGACACACATTTTATCAAGATGGAGAGAGGTCATTAAGAAAAAAAGTTACCTATCTAGATATCAAATACCATGTTACTGACAGTGACCTTGTATGGAATCCTTCCATGGACAGATTATACATATGTGCTTTACATGTGTTACTCTTCCCCAAATAGTTATAAGCCCCAGTTTACAGATGATGCCACTGAAGCACAGAGAAGTTATAGCCGTCAAGAGCTGGAATTGAGACAGAAGCTCTATAGCCTGTGCCTTATAATCACCAACTACACAGATGTCCCTAGATGAAGTCACTAAACCATGAACAGATAGAAGTGGAAGACAGAAAACTGCCAAGGGGAAGAGCTGATGATTGGAGATTTTGGTAGAGAAGGAGATAAAAATAATTGAAACAGATAACAATCAATGTCTATTTTTCTGTGGTAAAATTCAGAGAGTAAAACTTGTCATACGACTGTAGTTAAAATGAAAGTACCCAAACTGGTTTTATTCATCCATCATATACTCATCAATGAAAAATTCATTGAATGGCTTAAATTAAACATGTTATCAGATGTTCACATACTTTCAAAACCTGGTTTAATAGTGAATGAGATTTCTAACAGACAGTGGAAGTTAGTGCCTAAAATAGACCCCCAAGCCTAAGGACAGGGGAGCACAGATTTTCAGTCACAGATGCTGAAATCTCATTATGCTGAGCTCTCTCAGCTTTTACATCATGAAGTCTAATGCTGAGAGAGAGCAGACAGCACTTCAAGGTCCAAACCATTTCTTCTGTTTTGGCACAGGGCAGCAGACTCTTCACACCATGATCAAGAAAACAGAGTTAGTTCATGTAAGTCAGACTTGCCTACCTACCCACAATCTTAGCCAAGATCAGACAAGAATGAACAAAACCTTAGTGTCAATTATTTGGGGGTAAAGAGAAGATGTAGAAACTCAGCCATTGGGGACTTAGTACATTGCAAAGCTTTAAAATTATTTTCAGTTTTGCTATGTTGTAAGAAGAGCCCAAGTTAGCAATTTCTTAGAGGGAAGGTGCTGAGTCAGTTCCTTGATTAACCTCTGTCTGATATTCTCAGTTCAACTTTGGGAGACTTTAGAAGTTTAGTGGGTGGCTCAGTAGGCAAAGCCTTGCCATGCAAATACGAGGACCTGAATCCAAATCCCCAGAGCCCACATAAAAACTGGACACAGTAGTGTGCACCTGTAATCCCAGTGCTCCCATGAAGAGACGGGAGGTGGAGACAGAATAATCCCCAGAAGCTCCTGGACCAGTTAACCAGGTGATAAGCAGTGGTAAACAAGAGACCCGGCCTCAAAAATGGTGGGAGGCAATGACCAACACCCAAGGGTGTCCTCTGATCTCCACAGGTATGATGAACACATGCACCCACACACAGATTTAAAAAGCAAAACCAATTATCACAACTTACTATAGGACAATGTTGAGAGACTAAAGTCCTGGCAAAGGAGTTTGTAATCTTTTGAACATCTCTATAAACTACCATTAGCATGGGACAAAATGAGCCTGATGATACACTTGCTAGCTTGATGAGTGAAAGAAAAATGGTGTCTTGTTGATTTAGCTTGCATTAGATTGTTTACTTGACTTCCCTCAGATATAGTCTTGTGTGTGTGTGTGTGTGTGTGTGTGTGTGTGTGTGTGTGTGTTCACAGCAGCTCTGATACTAATAGTAGAAGAATCAGCAATAGGGAAGGCAGGAAGACAGGTGATAGGGAGGGGCAGGGATGGACAATGGGAAGTGGGGATTAGCAAGATGTGTGTATGATGGATTGGGGTCTGGTAAGTTAGAGTCCACCTGCATTTGGAATGTACCACTACTTCATAAGCGCCCCCTCTGCTGCAATCTCATTACAAACTGAATCCTTTTCTCTATCTAAGATTTATAGACTTGCCGTAACTCATCTGGAATCATGAATAAGTTTTAAGCAATTCCTTTAGCTTACCAACAATTGGAGTTATTATTTGCTTTTTAACAGATAAAAAAAGCAAAGTTCAAATAGCCAAGAGACTAAGCTGTGATTTAAGGCTGACTGCAAATCTCTGCCCTTTCCATTACATCCACTTTGTAAAGGTTTACATGCTTGAAAACTACTGCAGTTCATGCAACCTTTGTGGGCTTTGGTTCCAATAACTTCCTTATCCACAGAGTTGCTGTGAAGATTAAATATGAAAATATATGTCCAGCAAAGTACTGACATGCATTAAGTGGCCAATAAAATTTTTTAATGATTCATGATGAGATGGAAGTTGGCAAAAGGAAACTAGAGACAATTTAGAAGAAAGGGAACAAAGCACTTATTACTATCCTATATCTGTACAGAGAAGAAAGTACCTATAAAGGGACATTTTTTGCATTTAATCATAGTATTTGTTTTGTAGGTACATTTTATAAGGACAGGAATTCTGAAGGATGGTGATACTTGAATAAAACTTTCAGAAGGGATAAAGAGCAGCCGTGATATTGGCATATTGGCACAGGTTTATAATCCCAGATCTCAGGAGGGTGTGGCAGGTGGATCCCAAGTTCAAGGCCTGTCTGGGCTACATAGTGATGTTTTCCCAAACACATCAGCAAAAAAATAGACATTATTTTGATCCAGCAGTCTACTGCTGCATGTCTGTCCTAAGATAGAAAGAGAGAGAGAGATAACTGAATCTATTTTTAAAAATTTGTTTTTATTGAATTTTTTGTATATTTCATACAGAACATCTCAAGCAATCTTAATCATCCTTCCACTCCTGTATCCACTGGCACCTTCCCATAGCCCCCTCCCCCCACTGGAGCCCACACTCTGTCATCCCTGTTAAGGTCCACCATGTCATCAGTGTCCCCAACCATTCCCCAGTGCAAGTCCATCCACTGAGGTCTAGTCAGGCTATCTAGAGTCCCGCTTTAGGAAGAGCTTCTGAATTATGGTCCTTTGATAGGAGTCCTTTATTAAACTTCACCCACCTAAGGCTCAGAAACCATCTCGGAAGAGGAGGCAGAAAGATTGTAAGAGCCAGAGAGGAGGTGTATGACCATGTGGAAACAGAGTCCTACAAGCTCCTGGGAACCTGTTCATATGAGTCTATGGCAATGGTGCCAGCATACACAAGTTCCATGAATTCATTGTTTTAAGGGTGACCAGAGGCCAATGAAGGAGAGCATCAGTTTGTTTTGTACCATTATAGCAGAATACCTGAGACTGAGTAATTTATTAAGAGCAGAGATTTCATTTTCCAGTTCTGGAGGCTGGAAAGTCCCAACATAAGTGGCTCACATCTAGTGAAGGTCTTCTTACTGAGTCATTCAATGTTGGAAGGTAGAAGGTCAAGAAAGTGAGAGGGCACCAGCAAGAGAAAGGAGGTTGAACTCATCCTATCATGAGTAACCTGCTCCCACAATTAACTACCCTACCCCTGCAATAATAGCATTGATTCATTCATGGCAGAGCACTTATGGCCTAATCACTTGTTTAAGATTCTGCCTCTCAACACTGTTGCATTAAGTTTCAAAGTTGGAGAGATGGCTCAGTGGTTAAGAGCACTGGATGCTTTTGCAGAGGACCCAGGTTCAGTACCCAGCACCCACAAGGCAGCTACCAATCCTCTGTAACTCCAGTTCCAGGGGATCCAATGCCCTGTTCTGGCCTCCTCAGGCCTTGCATGCACATGGAATACTTACTATATACATGCAGGTAAAACATTCGTACATATAAAATCAAAGCAAATACATTAAAAAAACCCTGAAAGACATTTATTATGAGGTTTTCAGTCTCACTTGTGTGATTTGAAAGTTATGATGGCTGGTTTTGATTGTGAACTTGACAGGATTTAGAAACATCTAGGAGACATACCTCTGGGCATGTCTGTGAGGGCATTTCTAGAGAGGGTTAACTGAAAGGAAAGACACCCCCAAAGTGGTGTGTGGGGGATGAGAGTGATACAGAGGTCTGAGGAAACGGCAGTGCTGCCTGCCAGCCTTTGCTTCTTTCTGAGCAAGCCTCTCCATTGCTGCTGTCCATCCTGGGCTGAAATCAGATTCCAGCTTCCTCAGCCTTCCAATGGGGGCTCAATACCAGTGACTCCAGGAGCCTCCGTGTCTTCAATGATGGACTGGGACTACTCAGGCATCCAACTTCATGAACTGAGCAGAGATCTGGTCCTCAGCCTCTCGAGTATATGATGGCCATCGTTGGACTTCTCAGCCTCTATCATGTAAGCCAATCTAATAACCCCTTTTACAATATATATGCATCTTATTGGTTTTGTTCTTCCAGAGAATCCTGCTTAATAGAAAGGCTAAGTTTCAAGATCAGCAGGTTATGAGCTGGAGGCCCAGAATACTCAGTGGTGTTCTAGTCCAAACCCAATGTTTTGAAAAACAGGAACCAGAAATCTAAGTTCGAGTCCAAAGGCCTGAAGAGTGCTAATGGCCAAGAGCTAGAGCATGAATGTCCCAGCTGAGGGGGCCCTCTGAGGATGGGATGCTGAGGGCTAGTGCTGATGTTTCTGAAGGGGTACAGGGAGGTAGTTCTCTGAAGGAAGAGGATGCTGTCACCCGCTTCTCAAACCAAAGTGCAGCTGTGGAGGGAAGAAGGGAAGTTTCTGGTGCTGACCAGAAAGGAAGCAAACAGTAAGCCCAAGGGAAGCCACAGCATGGGGCAGGGGTCACTCCCTACTTCTCACCTACTAGGTCTCCTGTAGTCTTCCCCACTGGCACAGCCTAATAGGGAACCAACTCGGGGGAAAAAAAGCTGTATGTAGGATCCCAGCTCCAAGCAAAGGGTGGAAGGTAAGTCTCAGCTTCACAGAATGCATAGTTTTAAACTTCCCATAAAGAAAACTCCAGATTCAGAGAGCTTCACTGGTAAATTTCACCAAATACTTAAGAAAGAAAGACTGTTAATTAGACCTAAACTTTTCCAGAGAGCAGAAAAGGTGGGAATGCTTTTCTTTTTTCTTTTCTTTTTCTTCTGAGGCCTCTATTTACCTTGATAGCAAAATCTGACAAGACCATTATGAAGAAGGAAAGTCGGGGCTGGAGAGATGATGGTTCAGCTGTTAAGAACAGCCAGCTTTTACTCACTGGGGATTGAGTGAAAGTTCATTGAAGAAAAAAACTATATCTACTAAGCTTCTTCACAATGTAGGTGCATCATTTCATGAACTGAGGTCCCAGATTGAATGAAAAGGAGATGCCAGAGGATCACCAGTGTTCACTTCTCTCTGATTTCTGTCTCTGGTCACAGTGTGACCAGCTGCCCCAAGCTCCTGCCACCATGTATTTCCCACCATGATAGACTGAGCCCTCCAACTTTAAACCAAAATAAACCCTTTCCCCTTTAAGTTTGGTTTTGTCAGGTACTTTGTCACAGCAATAAGAAAACCCACCTAATATACCCACAATAAAGAATATTCATCAGCTATATGTATGGAAAAGTAGTTTCTTGCTATTGGAATTTATATTTCTTTGCTTGTGTTTTTCACATATTTATTCAGATCCAATCTGCATAGCTTTTAAACATGCAACAAAAGCTAGGCATGGTGGTACACACCATGACATCCTGAGAGTTGGAAGGCTGAAACAGGAGCATCTCAAGTTTGGGGTCAGCCTGGGTATGTAGGAAGACCCTGTTTCAAGACAAAAAGAAAGAACAACAATAAAAGATGTAAGAAGGAAAAAGAAAGCCATTGCCTCTTTTTTCCAGAGTACTTTGCTCCATGATTGATTTTGTTCAGTAACATTCCACCAAGAGGTGTCAAGGCACTGGGCAGATTGATGAATGTGAACTTTATGTCCCAACTTTAGCCTTCTTGCACCAAAACCAAGTGTCTTTCACAAGTCATCTGTGGTGTCTTAAGCCTGAAGAAATATATCTCCTTTAGGCACAGTTAACCTAATGATGAAAGGTCTTCGCTAATGGGAACATAGTGAAAGAAGAGAGTCAGACTGGAGAAATCAGACTGTGAAACTGCCAATTTATTTCTTCTTCTTTTTTTCAGTGAGTGCTAGGAACCGAACCTGGGTCCTTTGCAAGAACAGCCAGTACCCTTAACCACTGTGCCATCTCTCCAGCCTCAAAACTGCCAGTTTCATGAAAAGCAGTTCCAAAAGTAAGAAGCCCCCTAGTTCTGGGCCAAAGATCCCTCAAGAGCTTAATTTTCAAAACATCTTTTTCAACAATTTGTACCTCTGAAATGCTGAAAAATTTTCTTTTGTGGTCCCTGAAGCTTTGATTGAGGGTTTCTTCTTTGTGACAGATGCTGTGATAAGAGCATGTATTCAGATAAACGTCCATAGTTTCATTATTGTTAATTTTGCCCCAAAGTTTTGCTAGGTCAGTGACAATCATGTTGTTGGATTTTAGGGTATTGGAGGATTCCAAATACCTACTGAGCATGACTTTAAAAATCATAAAGTGGCATTTTATGACATAACAAAGTTCTTCTGTCCTCTCTATAAATGACATTATTATATTGTATGTGGTCATTTATGTTTCCTTTAAAAGTGAAGAAAAGGGTTGAGGAGATGGCTCAGTCAGTAAAGTGTTTATCTCACAAGCATGAGAACCTAGTTTGATATCCAGAATCCATGTAAAAATGCTGGGTATGGTAGTGTTTATTTGTAATGCCAGTGCTGCAAAGGTAGAAACAGGAGGATCCCTAGGGCTCACTGGTCAACCAGTCTAGGTTAGTCAGTAAGCTCCAGGTTCAAAGAGATTCTTGAAGGACACAGACAGAGTAATTTTCCATAGATCTGAATAATCTTCTGTAACATGTCTCAGGAGAAAACAGCCTCAGCAGCTGGGGTTATGGCTTGGCCATAGAGTACCTGCCTCAAAAGCTCAAAGTCCTATGTTCAGTCTCCAATACAATAACAAAATGAAAAAATACTTCCAGGTAGCAACCACGTCATTAGGAAATTCAATACAAAAACTGTTAACTATCTAGGAAAGAGAAACAGGAAAACATTGGAAGTTCTTAGTGTTGATCAACACATTTACGCGATTTTGTTATGTGATTTTGTCTAACTGTATTGCCATTGGAATGAATGTTAACTGTGCTAACATTTCTTTAGTAAGTCCAGTTCTGGGGGATCTGATGCCCTCTCAGGCCTCTGTGGGCATTGCACACACATGGTGCACTTACATGCATACAGGCAAAACACTCATACACACAAAATAAAATAAATAAATAAATAAATAAATAAAAATTTTAAAAATTGCAAATGGAATTCTGGGCATTTCCAGAAAGTGGAAGGATATTGGTGGGGAAGAAATGAAATATTGATTGTGAACTTGTAATTATATTATTATTATTTATTATCTTGCAATGTGGAGGATCAAACTCAGGGCCTTGTGTATGCTAGGCAAGTGTCCTACCACTTAGTCACATACCTAGTCCTTGTGAGGTGATCATGACGTGATCATGCTAAAGCTGGTGACAAATACATGCAGGCCATTTACACTATTTTTTTATGATTCATCTATGGTTGAAAACTTTCTCAATAAGGTATTTTAAATAAATTCATGAGAGAGACAGAGAAAGAGACAGAGAGAGAAGGAGGGAGGGAGGGAGGAAGGGATAGATGAAGAAGGGAGGGGGAAAGGAAGGAAGGGAAAGGGGCAAGAAATGAAGGGAAGAAAGGAGAGAGGAAGGAAGGAAGGAGAGAAGGAAGAAGGAGGAAGAAGGAAGGCACTCTGAAAATCAAAGCAAGAAAAGCCAGATGTTTTCTATGAAGTTTTGCCTGGTGTGCAGTGCATTATGTGGCTTTTGGTCAATAGCTATGGAAGACAGCAATGATCATAACATTGGCACATAGGGAGACTGGCAATAGAAAGTGAGTGAGTAGATATAAAATGCAGTCTAAGAATCTGCTCTTTGAACAGGTGCTTCACATGATTCCAATGTAAGTGGCTAAGGACCACAGTGAGAGAAAATCTTCACTCAGTTAAAAAACACAGCCTAATTTTTAGTTTCCTTTCATGCTCATTTCCTCTATTCTAACAAAACCACTTTAACTACAAGATGTAGATAATTAACTCATTTTACCTCATTAGCCAGAAGAGTTTGAAAAGTGTGATGATAGCCAGGTCAGCACTTCCCAGTCACTGTCCTTACTGCTATCCCAATCTAATCCCAATATATTTTTTTTGACAGAGTCATCTTCCATAGTTCTGAATAATCTCATGTAAGTCTCATGTGAAATCAGCCTCAGTAAGTTGGGGTTATTATAGCTTGGTGGTAGAGTACCTGCCTCAAAAGCTCAAAACTCTCAAGTCAGTCTCCAGGATAATAACAAAATGAAAAAAAATCCCTACTACCAGGTCATTAGGAAATTCAGTACAAAAACTATTAACCATCTAGGAAAAAAAGACAGGAAAAACTGGAGCTTCTTAGTGTTGATGAATGCATTTATATGATCTTTTAAAAAGTCTCTGACTGTACTGCTGTTGGCATGAATGCTAACTGTGCTAGCATTTCTTTAGTAAGTCTTGTAAGCCAGGTCGGATTCTGAGAACAAATAAGTCAAGAATGTTCCCTGCTGGGTCAGAGTTTCTAATTTTGGATCAAGTCATGGAGTCTGTGGGACATTTAAGAACATGACTATAAGAAAACATGATCTCTTGTATCTCATTTTAGAATTACACAATGTCAAACTTCAATGTAAGGAAATTTGGCAATATCCATTAAAATTACAGATGCATCTGCCATTCCACCCAGAAATCCTCCTTCTGAGTATTTCTATTTTCCCATAGCTACAATCCCACATGTGTAACAGTACTGCAACAGCGTTTGTGATAGCAATTGGAAATAACCCAAATTGCTTCACCATTAACAACAGACTGGGTTGTAAGCCATGTTCATTCACATAGTGAGTGCTGTGTGGCTGTAAAAATAAAAAAAGAAGACAAAGATGAAGATCATCTCTACAAACAGGGCTCCATGTAGTCAGGAAGAAAAATAAAGTGTTAAAATCATACAGAGCAAAAAGTCTAGTCTAACTGTAAGCTACAGTTACTCAGGAGACCGAGGCAGGAGGATTGCTTGACTGTATTGCTGTTGGAATGAATGCTAACTGTGCTAGCATTTCTTTGGTAAGTCTTGTGAGCTAAACTCCCAGCAGTTTGAAACTAGCCCAGGCAACCCAGCAAGACACTGCCTCAAAAATAGGGGGGAAAAGCATACATATTTGATTCTATATGAAGAAAAGCTTGGAATTAGGTATATTTGTAGGTGGTAAAGCTTGTGCTTAGCATACACGAGTCCTTGGGTAAAATTCCCAATACCACAAGCTAACAAGCTAGAGGAAAGCATAGGAAATTATTATGTATAAGTAGAGAAATCATAGGATTTTTTGCTTAAATGGGATATTTTTGATAATCAAAAAATTCACAGCCAGGCATGGTGGTGCACACTTTTAATCCCAGCACTTGGGAGGCAGAGGCAGGCAGATCTCTGTGAGTTCCAGGTCAACTTGGGCTACAGGGAGACTCTGTCTCAAAAAGACAAAAACGAAGGAGTCACTATACCAAGACAAAAGGCACAGCTTAGGACTGTTTCAGACTAGTCCTATGGCTCTGCTATTTACAAAGGATAGGAAACATGGGGCTGGGGAAAGAGGACCCAGGGAAGGGTGGGAATGAGATTTCTCAAAGTACACCTTCTTATATTGTTTTGATTTTAGAATGATGCCCACATCTAACCTATTGAAAATGAGAAATAGCATTTAGAAAATATTTGTTAGCACTATGGTCATTTAAGAGATGCTGCTGGGATGACTGGGGGAGAATAGTCCCCTATAATTCTCCTCAGTGACGGACCCCATGTGTTGTACTACCAACATACCAAACAAGATGTTCCTGTTGGTACAATAGTAGAGCGTCTAGTGTATGTACAACCAGCAAATTTTCAATTGGATATAATGCCTGCTCCTAGTGGTGGAACACACATCTGGTACTGTAGACCCAGCCAATCCCCTGTAGCAGAAGAGAATTTAGGCCCCAGTGGGAAGTCACTGCAATTGCTTTGTTAGATGGAAATGATGCACCTGCTAAAGTACTGAAGAAACATTTGTGTTTACCTCCATAGGTTATTATAGCAGTCACTGTTTAGATGTTCTTGCTTCTTGCTGTGTGTGTTCTTTTATAGTAGATGGACTCCCACTGAAAGTGGCCAACAGCCCATGGAAAACAGGTGATGTAGAGACCCGAAAGTTCGGTGCCTTGCCACAATGGGAGGAAGATCATCCCATACCTACCACCCCCTCCAAGGCTCAGGAACTTTTGCAGAAGATGTTGGTGGAAAGAATGTAAGAGCTGGAGGAAGGGGTGGAGTGTTAACTGGAAATGTCCTCCAACCACAATGCCAGCAAGCTATAGTCACACCTCCTTCCCACTCTCATCAAGGAGTCGAGGGGGTGTCAATTACCCCTCCTACCCAATCAGTTGACCTTAGTTGCATGTGGGGGGAGGGGCAAAGGATATATAAGCTGAGAATACCAAGAGGCACATCTCTCATCATTTTGTGTGGCTGTTGGGAGGTCACAGGATTTGAGTGTGGACTTTACAATGCAGCTGTAAATGTGGGGCTCCCACTCTTCTGTAAATAAACCCCTGTGCTATACTTTGTTAAAAATAATAATAATAAAGTACTTAAAAAAAGAGATGCTCCTGGATCTTCATGTCTTTAATGGTAGATAAACTTTTAGTGGACTCTGAACTCCCTACTGGTGGTTTCTGAAGACAAGACCAGATCATGCATGGGTACAGGTCTACCTTCTCCTAGGTGAACCTTCTGACTGAGGGTATTTACCTGCATCTGTTCATCCATCTGTTCAGCTTTGAGCAAATCTAACTTAAATATTATATGCACATGGTGTTCCCCAAGGAGGCTATCGACTAGTTGAGAAAGCAAGTTCACGAATGGATGGATGAATGGATGAAGAAACAAGATGAAAATGCCCTCACATCCCTTGCAAATGTTTAACTCACTTGTATGACCCACAGGGTTTCTAAGGTTCTGGAAGAACAGGAATGGACTAAGCATGAATGGTTCTGCTTGGTTTAAAAGACGGTTTGGTTTGTGACTTTAATTTATAAAGCACTTTTTTTTCTGAGAAAATGTGCAACAAGTGTGGATAATGCATAGTCAGCACCTAATGGATTAAAAATTAGCTTATAGCTTTTGAAAATGTCTTTATAGTTTATAAGACAAAAAGACAAAATGTTTCATCAAACAGAAGTATCCCTGTTAAGGACAGAAATTCTATTCAAGAAAATGTCTTTTCTGCCTTCAGCACTAGAAAAAGAAAAGAAAACAGCAATCTTAGTATGCTGACTCACACCTATAATCCCAAAACGTGAGAGGCTAAGGAGGAGGATTGGGCATTTAAAGCCACTCTGGGCTACATAGTGAGTTCCAAGGCCAGTCTGACTACTCGAGAACTTGTCGAAAGAAAGAGAGAGAGAGAGAGAGAGAGAGAGAGAGAGAGAGAGAGAGAGAGAGAGAGAGAGAGAGAGAGAGAGAGAGAGAGAGAGAGAGAGAGAGAGAGAGAGAGAGAGAGAGGGAGGGAGGGAGGGAGGGAAGGAAGGAAGGAAGGAAGGAAGGAAGGAAGGAAGGAAGGAAGCCAAATATGGTGGCACACGCCTTTAATCCCAGCACTCAGGAGACAGAGAGGCAGGTGGGTCTCTGTAAGTTCAAAGCCAGTCTGGTCTACATAGCAAGTTCCAGATCAGTCAAGGCTACACAGTAAGATTCTATCTCTAAATAAAAGTAAAAATAAAAGAAAGAAAAAGAAGGAAAGAAGGAGAGGAGGGAAAGAAGGAAGGGAGAAAGGAAACACTTTGGATACACGAATATTTAGTTAGAAGAAGTTCCAGAGTTGTGTTACAGAGGGAGGAGGATGAGCCTGGTAATGTAAAATTATCCAGAGTTGACTTTCCATGAGGTCTTAGGGAAAGGAAAGAAAGAAACTGCCTTTTTAATTTTTTTTATTATTAGCTGGGTATGGTGGTGCATGCATTTAATCCCAGCACTCGGGAGGCAGAGAGGCAGGTGGATCTCTGTGAGTTTAAGGCTAGCCTGGTCTACATAGTGAGTTCCAGGCCAGCTGGAGATACAGAGGAATACTGTCTCAAAAAGATCAAAAAAAATTTATTATTATTTTTATTTTCCGTGTATGAGTGTGTTGCTTGCATGTAGGTAGATACACCCATGTCGTGCAATGCCCAAGGACTCAGAAGAGGGCATCGAATTCCTTGGAACTGGAGTTACAGATGGCTGTTAGCTGGGTGCTGGGAATCAAACCTGGGTCCTCTGCAAGAACAGTCAGTGTTCAGCATCCAACTGCTGAACCATCTCTCCAACCCTTAACAAGCTCGTTTGAACTCTTGAAAACATAAATATAAACTAATACCATTTGCCAGATTACTATTTATGGTCCTTCTAGATCCTTAATTCTCTGTCCTATTTTTGGATATTTTCTCCTAATTTTCCTCTAAGCATTTAATTTTGTCATCTCTGGACTTTGCACAGGCAATTCCTGTCGCTTTGATTAGCCTTGCTCTCCCTCATGTAATGGGTCTCAAGTTTACCTCTGCAAACAGCCCTTTTATTAAAGTCTGAGTCACATCAGTGTTACCTGCTGTATTCTGTTTTCTTCACAGTTTTCAGAATTTAGGGTAAACTTATAAGCATAGTAAAGTAGGAACTGTGTCCTGTATTTCCAGTGTCTACTTCTGGGAAATAATGGGTTCTCAAAAAGATACATTGAATGGATTGAAAAACAATGAATTACCCTTTCATTTGTTCATGTTCTAACTTCTTGAGTCAGTGGATTTACACGCATCACCTCAAAGGCCCCATTTCTGGCTTAAGTACCATCTGTGCACAGGGCCAGACTTCTTTGGCACAGTCATTCCCCTTTACACTCATTTTGGGGGAGCAGGGAGGCTGCACCCCTTAAGATCTTGCGCACTTAGGTGATTTCAGACTGTAGGGCAGATTTTGGAAGCAACAAATGGTTTCCAAATCTGGGTATTTCAGAGCTGCAGTTCCCATAGGACACGCACTTCTCTGTCTGCATCTAATTTTTGCACAACTGATAGTTATTTATAGCAGTTTATCCAACTGACATATAATTCCACTGGGACTAAAGTGGCAGAATTGACAATAAGCTCTCCAATTATGTGTTATTTTGCTATTTTCTAACAGACCAAAAATTATCTTCATTTGGATCCCCCTCCTTTTGTGATGTTTTTCCTCCACTTCTGCTTTTGAATTGAACTTGGGAGGCCTCAGCTGGCTTAATTTAGTAGCTATCATTGAAGACCTATCACACACTCAAGAACAGACTTGTCTCACCATCCATTTTTATTCATGGTGTCATCCAGGTTAAAAATAAATGCCAAGAAAAAGCCAGTGGAAGGATATGTGCAAAGTTCTGAAATGGCTGAACTGAGCTCTGCAGGCCAGTAGATGTTTCGAAAACGTTTTCCTGGTCATCATTTCCTCTGATGTACTCTCCTCTTGCCTTCAGATCATGCTCAGATCTCTGAGGATGTCACTGAACTATGGAGCATGGAGGGTCAGCGTGAGCTACAGAACCACAGCCACTCTTGAAGGCCATTTTGGGGACTGGAGAGATGGCTCAGCAGTTAAGGGTTTGCTGCTTTTCCAGAGGACCAGAGTTTGGTTCAAAACTCAGTTCAGGCAACTCATAACCAGCTCCAGGGAATCTGACCCTCTCTTCTGGCCTCCGTGAGCACTGCCATGAAAATGGCATATACCCACACAGACAGAACTTAAAAAGAAATTAATTTTGAGGTGATGACACAAGGGCCTAGGTGGTAGGGTGATTTGCCTACAGCAGAGGGCAAGGTTATAGCCATGAACAAACCTTGCTGTCCTATCCCCACTCTGGCCCTACATTGCTCTTCTGCACCTCCCTGGCAAGCTTTTGCCTTATCATATTTAACCCATTCATCTCCATATTCCACCTGTCAGCCTCTGGGCAAGATGAAGTCTGAACTTTTTCTACTTTCTGCTCGAGTCAGGCTGCCCACCTGGTGAGGGGGAGCTTTCTCTCTGAGCTGGGTTCCCTGGGCTGCTGAAACAGAACTGTGAACTTTAGGCTTAGACAACAGAATGTTCCTGTCTCCCCAACCTGGAGGTTACATGTTCAGGACAGATCAGCAGTGAGCAGAGTTGCTTCCTTCTAGGAACTGTGAGGAGAAGGTGTTCCTTGCCTCTTCTGACTTCTAGTAGCTCCAGGAATTCCTTGGCTGTGGTGTCATCACTGCAATCTCTGCCTCCATCTTTGTGTAGCCAACTTCACTGTGGTTCTTTGCCTTGTCTTCCCTCTAAGCAAGTCTAGTCTGTCTCTAAATGTTCCTTTTTTACAAGGATGCCAGTCATTGGAGGAGGGTCAACTTTAGTGATCCAATTTAAGCTTGATTACCTCTTTAAGGTGCCTCTTTTCAACTAACATCACATTCTGAGGTGCTAGAGACTAGGACTTTTTATATTTGGGGGATGTTCATAATTCAACACATGACATCATCAAAAGTGCATTCTCTGTCAATTGAACTGCAGCACTGCCTGGCAGTGGCCGACAAGCAGAAGACAGATAAAGAAACAGCTGAGAGAATCTCAATACCTAGACGAAGCTTAAACAAATGAACAAGAAAAGCTTAAACTTAGAAGTATTGTTTTTGTTGATCTTCTTGTTATGTGTTCTCACCATTCTCTCTGTCCCAGTTTTCTGTCATTCATTCATTCACTCATTGTAGGCTCATTGACTATGTGGTAGGCACTGTTCTAGGACTGAACACACAACAGTCAATGAAGTAGACAAAAATTCTGATCTCCACTGCTATGGTTTGGATGTGGTTTGAGTGTGTCCCTCAAAGCTTCGTGTGATGGAAGCGTGGTTGCTAGTATGGAGGTATCAGTTAAGAGGTGGTGGGACCTTTAAGAGGAAGGCCTGGACTCAGCCTCCTAGGGGTGAGCTTCCCAAATCTCACAGTTCAGTCCCCCTGCTTTGGGATAATCTGCAGTCCCTCCCACTGCCCCAGGGTCAGGCTTCCCTGCTGGTTAGTAGGGGCCCAGAACTTTGGAGACTGCCTGAGAGCTCCTGACTTGACTTCTGTGGGATGACCCTCCAAAACTGCACCGTGCCCATCCCCCTGCTCTGGGACCACCTGCAGTCTCTCTCACTACTCCAGGACTTAGGCTTCCCTACTGACTAGTAGGGACCAGCACATCCATCTCCCGTCTCCTCTCCTTGGACCTTGGCACTTCCATCTGAGGTTTCTGAAGTGCTCCTAACTATCTAGGGCTGCTTTGGCCTCCTGGAGGGCCCCTGAGTATCCTGACTAGAGCCATATGGTCCCTCGAATATAAAATCAAAAGAAAGAATCTGAAGCCCAGATGGGTTATCTTTTCATACTCAATCAGGAGGCTACCAAGATACATAAATAAACAGAATCAGACCTCAACTCAGTGAAGGAAGGCTTGAGTTTCATACCAAAGTCACAAGCAACAAAAGATGTCCCCATTGCCAATACCACAACAAAAAATAGCAATATGAAAAACCAAAATAATATGCTCCTACCAAACACCATCAGTCCTATAGAAGAGTTCTATGATGAGAACCCCCTAAAGATAACCCAGGACACAGCAATAGTGTCAGGATGCACAAGACCCATGCAAAGTCAAGCAGACAAAAACTCAGCATAGAACTTGGGAAATGGGCAGCAGTGTCCAACCTCAGTCAAAGAACTATTGGTACTGATCACTGCTGGGTGAGGGAGAGCTGATCTTCTTTAAAGGGAGTGGCTCTAGATAGGCTGACTAGACTCCAGTGGATGAACTTGCACTGAGGGACATCTGGGAAAGTAACTTGACTCAATAGGCCTTAATGTAAATGACAGAATGCATGAAATCTGGTGGGGGTGGGGGGCTATGGGAGGGTGCAAGTGGGGGAAGGAGTATAAAAGTGATTAAGATGTTTTGTATGAAATGCACAAAAATTCTATAGAAAATGAAAACAGGAGAGGCCTGATAGGTTTGCTGAGTCCCCGGAGATATATCTTTGGAAGTAAGTCACTTAGTATGTTGGAGTCCCAGTCCCTTTTGTCTTCACATCTCATCCTGAGATCTCTCCCTTTCACACACATTCACACAGTTGTGATGTCATCTCTTGAGGTCTGCATGAGAGCCAAATGATGGCAGCACCTTGTCCTTGAACATGCGTAACTGTAAGATAAACTCTTTTTCTTTCTAAAAGTACCCAGCATTGGAGATTATATTATAACCATGGAAAATGGATGAGTACACTCACGGAGCTTATATTCTAGCTGCAGGAGATGGATGGAAATTAGATATGCAATTATGTTAGACTATAAGCAATAGAATGAGGAAAAATAAGTGAGGAAGCGTGAGAGCGCTAAGAGAAATGATACTGTTTTAGGTTAGGTGGTGAGAAGAAGCTGACTGCAGAGGTGATATTAGAGTAAAGACATGCAGGAGGTTTGAAGAAACCGAGTATCTGAGGGAAGAACATTCCAGGCAGAAGGAACCAGGATCACAAATGCTCTGGACTTGCAGCATGCTCTAAGTCCTCAGCTAATAACAGCAAGGAGATGGGTAAATCTAGAGGAGGAGGAGTGTTGGGGGAGTCAAGAGGAGATGAAGCTGAGGAGAGTAGAGTGGAGGAAGCACTGGAGACCATTGACATTGGGGGATACTGGATGGATGTTGTTGGCTTTTCCCTCAGAGACATGTGACCCCCAGTGAGGCTTGAGGAAAGGGAGAGATAGATCTGACCCACGATTTATGCCTTCGACTATTGCACTGAAAAAAAAGACTCCAGGGCCCAAGTGCCATAATGGTGACCTAGGTAGGACATGATGAGAACCTGAACCAGGAAGACAAGTGGAGTGGGTGAAAGGGCTTTCATTCTAGAATCTAGACCTTCAGGAGCACACTTGGACTGGGTAGTCTGTGAGAGAAAGAGAAGCGCCAAGATTCTAAGATTTTGGGCCTGAGCAAGCGGAAAGATAAGAGTTACTATCAACTTAGATGTGAAAAACTGGGACAGAGTTCAATTTGGAATAAGTCTGAAGGGCTTAAGAGAGTCCCAAGTGGAAACGCCAAAGTGCTCGAGTGTCCCTCTACGACAACACAGACTTCTTAACCCTTCAGAACCATGAGTTTGTCAGACTTGCCCAAGCACCCAGCAGGATCCCTTCTTCCCAATATGAACCATTGCATTTTTTTTTACCCCCTTCCCATTTACTCCTGCTCCTGTCATTTTTTTTTCTTTTCTGGAATGCCCTCCAAACTTGCTTCCTCCTATCTAAAGCCAAAGCACCCCTTGGTTCATATTTCCATTCTACAGATCTGAGCCAGATGCTGCAGAGGATGAGGTTTGGGGTGAGCCTGCCAGCCTCCCAGAAGCCTTTCTCAGCTTCTTTATCTGCATAGCCTTCCTCTGACCTCAGCTGTGGACTGAGTCCTGGTGCCTGGAGCCCTCCTTCTGATCTCTTGTCATCTGCAGCCATGATTATTATTGAATAATTTGGGCTGAGTTTCTTTTTCCTTGATGAAGATATAAATTGTCTTCACAGAGCACCGGGTAACATGTTCAGCAACTCCTGCTAGAGGTGAATGCAGGAGACTTGAACAGCTCTGGTTCAAGTCTCCCCTGTTTCTCTGGGGTGTCATCTCTCTCAGACTAGTAAGGAAACAAGACTGGGGAGAGTTAAAAAGGAAGGGAAGGCAAGGTCTGTACTGTCAGTACTGGGTGCTTGACTTTGATCTAATGGACTGTGGGCCTTTGATTCTTTGGCTCATAGCCCTACCTTCCTGAGCCCAGTTAATCATTAACATCTTTCTGAGAAGGAGGTTGAATAGTGTCATATAAACAACATTCAAAGAAAAACTAAGACCAGTTCAATTTAACGTTTATTTGAGCAAGTGTTCTAGAACCAGATAGTACTCTCACCAAAGCATTCGCCTCCCTTCCTCCCCCCACCAACACCACATACACATACAATGTGATGAGCTACTTTAATCACCAGAAAGACAGGAAGGGACAGAGATTATCTTACTGCTATGTGGTGTTTGCCAAGTTTGGGCATAGTTTGGCAGCCTTCATCCTGGGATTGGTTGAGAGGTCACCTGCTGGGATAGGCTGAGGCCCACTTGCCTACTACAGTATATATTCTTTTGTTAGGTTATAACCTGCTTATGCATCAACTTAGGTTGCAGTTTATTATGTATGGAAGCCCTTTAGGGCCAATGCATTAAAAGTGTGGAGGCTGGTTTGGGCCAATTCATTCCAGTTCAACAACAACATGGACTTTGCTCTAAAGTCCATTTGGACCCGAATTATGACCCTGCTATCTGCTATGTGACGACATGAGGCAAACCATTTAACTTCAATCATACTCATCCTACTCATTTCTACAGTAAATATGGTTAAGGTTTTTGTGATATATATGTATTTAAATTTTTTTATATTCCTTCAAGCTTTTATTGAAGTGCACTGATTTGAGGATAGATTTTAGATCTTCTTTTTAAAAATTATTTATTTAATAACCACATACTTAGATGAAGCATTTCATTACATCAGCATTGACATATTCAATAACACTTTTCTGATCTAGGCTGCATCTCTTACAAAATTGGCTGTACATTTTTAGGTTTACAGTTGAATTATTAAAGTTATACAATATTATACTCAGTATAAACCCTATAAGACATAAAATTAAATGAGGTCTTAATCTTTAAAATGAGGTCTTAACCTTTTTCCTCTCTATCCGTATTTGAAAATTTCCCCATACAATGTATTTATCCACTTTTCAGTAATATTGTATACATGAAATATATTTAGTATAATGTTATTTATTTTTATCATATTTTATTGTATTTTACATATTCTTTATTGCTATAATAAACATGCTATAATTTGATGGCTATACAATCCTCTCTTTTTCATGATTCATATTGTGTCTTTGAAGGATGCTCAGCAGGGCATTTCCTGTGCTCAACCATGGTGCTCAAAGACCTACAGTCCACTGGCCACTTGAGTTTGGCTCCATTATACGTCTGTTATTTAGAGTTGGCCTGTTGTTTGTTCCTTTTCCTATAAGAAGCTAA
>NW_008355790.1:2163092-2163361 GCF_000622305.1 Nannospalax galili
GTGTCTATAAAGTCATCGGGCAGATTTCGATGATATTGTTTAATCACCTCTACTAATTAGCATGACATAAATTTCCATGCTTCCTCCTCAAATATAATACATTTAAAAAAATTTGTTGACTTTTTTTTTGTGTGTGTATCACACAGAACATCCCAAACCATCTTATTCAACTATACAGCCACTTCCCAGATGGCACCCTCCCATAGTCTCCCTCCCCCCACTAGAGCCCTTATACTCTGATATCCCTGCTACTGTCTGCTGTGTGGTTG
>NW_008355790.1:2163376-2163686 GCF_000622305.1 Nannospalax galili
GAGGTCTTTGTTTTAGGAAAGTCAGCTGTTCCTCATCTAGCAGCAATCAGTTGTCAATACTCCTTTAGATAAGATTGGGGTCTGCTGTTCATTTTCCCAGTTCTATGCTGGGTTACTATCTGGGAGTCCCTTTAGCCACCCTGGCCAACAATTCAAAAGAAGGTATCTCCTATCTGGCATTGTTGTTTGTTATGTAGCCTTTAGCTATGCATATGGACTCTTAAAAATTATATTGGCCTCTTTAATCTTTGGTTATACTTTCCTTTTGGGTGTTTAAGGCCATACAGTTGGCCCAGATAAACCAATTTAT
>NW_008355790.1:2163895-2164671 GCF_000622305.1 Nannospalax galili
TGAAACTAGTTGACCTAGGAGGGCAAGGAGCAAAAACTGTCCTTTATGTCCCTCTGACCAAATTATTATAGGCCTCAAAGTATGTATGTTAAACATCCAAGAAGGTTAGTTCCACCAGTCTGGTACTTTTAATTACATTGTGTCATGTAGATAAATCTTGGGCAAAGACCAGTTGTTCTCAGATAAACCTTACCTAAGACATACATTTCTTGATCTGCTATGTATAATTTGTCAGTAGATTGTAGGAGTAATATGGTTTCCTCTGGTTTTCAAAACTGGCTAGGCATTGTTTATCTCTCGCATTGTCTCACCCCTTCATCATGGCTTTCCCACTCAAGGTGCCCCCATTTCCCCCCTTTCTCCCTTACAAACACCCTTCTCCTATGGTCCTACCTCTCTGAGCTCCTTCTTTCCCTTTATCTCCTAGGTTCCTTGTATACCCTTCCCTCCCCCTCCCTTAAACTAACCCAATTTTTATCCATATCTCCCTTATTAAGGCCTGTTTTCTACTGTTCTTGTTTTTCAGGTTCTTTCTTTTCCTTTACCTCCCTGTTTCCTTTCCATTATCCTGGTTCTTGTAGTTATGTCTGGTTACATACTCATCAGAGTCTGGTTCTAGGATCCACATGAGGGAGAACATAAGTTGATTTTTTTTCTGAGTCTGTGTTACACTTAGTATAACAGTTTCTAATTCCATCCATTTACCTGAAAATTTCATGATTTCATTTCTTTACCTCTGAGTAGAACTCCATTGTGTAAATTTTCATTACATTTTC
>NW_008355790.1:2165555-2166283 GCF_000622305.1 Nannospalax galili
CTCCTCACGGCGCTTGCATGCTTCCTTGGTCTTAAACCTGTGAGCCTCAGCCTGGTCAGCCAGGAGCTTCTTGTGGGCCTTCAGTTTGTGGATGTGTTCCATGAGAATCTGTTTGTTTTTGAACACATTCCCTTTCACCTTCAGGTACAGGCTATGGTACATGTGGTGGTCAGTCTTCTTCGATTCATGGTATCTCCTGAGAAGCCTTTGCAGAATCCACATCCTTCTCATCCATGTTACCTTCTCAGGCATTCTAGCATTGGTAGTACCCTTCCACTTACCTATGCCCATATGCCTGCCCTTCCGATGAGCCAAGGTGTTTTTCTGGCATCGAGCCCTGGAATGGATGGTCACAGGGCTTCTGGATGATCAGCCCATCTTTGATCAGCTTCCAGATCAGCTGAAGTGAATTGGCATTGTCAATTTCATTGGTCTCATTGGGGTCCGATCAGAGCTTTTTGCCACAGCAGAGGACACTAGAGGCAAGCCTCTTCTGAAGCTTGAGCATAATCATGGCCGTGACCACAGCAGCAAAAGGAAAGCCCCTGGCCCCTTTGTCAAATATCAGGTGGCTGAAATTGCATTTACTCATATTCGGGTCTTCAATTTTGTTCCATTGATCTATGAGGTTTTTTTTATGCCAGTACCATGTTGTTTTTATGACTATAGCTCTGTAGTAGAGCTTAAAATCTGGTATAGTAATCTCCCCAGCATTGCTCTTATTTCTC
>NW_008355790.1:2166936-2183706 GCF_000622305.1 Nannospalax galili
AGAACTTTTATCCTGAATTTTTGTTGGCTTTTGTCAAAGGCCTTTTCTGACCTATGGAAATCATCATGTAATTCTTAAGTTCATGTATATTAAAATTATGTATCTGGACTTATGTATATTGAACACTCCCTGTGTCTCTGTGATAAAGCTGGCTTGATTATGGTGGATGATCTTTTTGATATGTGTCTGTATGCGGTTTGCAAGTATCTTGTTGAGAATTTTTGCATCTATGTTCGTTAAGGATATAGGTCTATAGTTTTCTTTTTTGGTTGTATCTTTACCTGGCTTTGGTATTAGAGTGATGCTGGCTTCATAGAAGGAATTTGGAAGTTCTCCCTCCATTTCTATCTTTTTGAATAAATTAAGTAGTATTGGATATAGATCTTCTTTAAATGTCTGATAGAATTCTGTTGTAAATCCGTCTGTTTCTGGGCTTTTTTCAGTCTGGAGGTTTTGTATTAGTGTTTCAATTTCTTTTTGTCTTATGAGTCTGTTTAAGCTGTTAATCTCTTCTTGGTTTAGTTTTGGTGGTTCCCATGCCTTTAGATATCTGTCCATTTCTTTTAGGTTTTCAAATTTAGTAGCATATAGGTTTTTAAAGAATTCCCTTATAATATTCTGTATCTTTCTGGTGTCTGTTGTGATGTTTCCCTTTTCATCTCTAGATCTTCTTAAAAGCAGCCATGTCCATGGACTACACATAGTCCTCAAATGTGATAATGTGCTCCTCCATCATAACTGTTCCAATTTTATCATCTTCAATTGCACAGACACACACAGACACAGAGACAGACAGACACAGACATAGACACACACACACACATACACACACACACACACACACACACACACACACACAAATCAGATATCACATAGTGCTATCCATAGAAAACTTGCCCAGAGCATAAATGCCATCTTCCCTAGGACATTCTGTGATTCTTGTGCTGGACTATGCTAGTGTTAGCATGGTATCAGTTCCTTGCCTACTGGCCTTGGTCACTTCCAGAAGACAATGTCCTGAGGACTCTCAGAAGTTCAGCTTGAGATGCTTACTCCACAGAGCTGGATGACTGGTATATTCCAGGGATAATTAGAGCTGAGGATTCATCTGGGAGTTCTGGGGAACTCCACATCAGCCTCATTCAAGATTTGGCCTTGAGCAAATGCCGGATTAACCATGGGATCAACACTTCTTTGGGCTTTTAATGCCTGAAATAGTACACACTCTTGAGCTTCAAAGAAATCATGTGTGCATGTGTGTGTGTGTTTCAGTGAAGGAGAAAAAGAGAAGCTTGGCAAAGTGCTAGTGAAAAAGAGAAAGAAGCTCTTTCAATGCTGACTCTCTAACCACACAAGACAAAAAGAATTTCATGTTTTAGTCAGCAGAGGTTGGCAAGGAAGTCAGTGCTGTAGGGAAGGACAGATAAGGGGAAGGTGAGACAGCAGACATGCAGAGGGATACTCTGCAAGAAAACATGACCAGTTCCCTAGCTTTCTATCACCAGTTTCCATCCTTGACAATTTAAGACTCTAATGTTTGGGGGGGTCTTCTCCACTGTTTCCACACAGTGTTTGGCCCTGTCTCCTGACCTTAACTTCTTTTATGGATTCTCTCAAGGCTGCTGATCCTTTGCTTGAAGTCCTCTTCCCCTGGCCAGATTAGTCTGGAATTGAATCTGGATTCTCAGTACTGCTCAGGAATCCCTGCAATTGGTACTGAGGGTCTGCATCTTACAGGGTGGAAATTTATGCACCTTAGACTTAATCTTGTAAGCCTGTATCTGTTATTAAAAGATATTGAAAGATATTCTTTGGATAATTAATGTATAACAAAAATGTTCTTTTGTTGTTGTTTTTGAGACAGGGTCTTCCTGTAGCCCCAGCTGGCCTGGAACTTGCTATGTATACCAGGTTGGCCTGGATCTCTGAGATGCCCCTGCCTCTGTCTCCCAAGTGCTAGGATTAAAGGGCGTGCCACCATGCACAGATAATAAAAATGTTCTTGAAAAAAATCATACTATAAAGGCTGAGGTAGCTCTCCTTAACTAAGCAAAATCGTGCTTTGATGGGAAAGAACTGTCTAAACACCACTTAGTACAACTTCATTGGATCTCATGACCAGCTCAATAAATATTTGTTGAATAAATGAATAAATCCACAAAGTAATTAATCAACTATGAAGCATAAGAGTCTTTCTTACTAAATATATTGCTACCATTTGGATCTCAATGTGTCCTCCAAAAAGGCTCAGGTATTAAAGGCTTGATTCCTAATGTATCCATGTTCAGAGGAAGAGCTGTGTTTCAAGAAGTAGATCACTGGAGATATCCCTGGTTCTCTCTCTCTCTCTCCCTCTCTCTCTTTCTGCTCCTCTCTCTATGTCTCTTTCTCTCTTTCTGCCTCTCTTGTCTCTGTGTGTCTGTCTCTGTCTCTGCCTCTCTCTGTCCCTCTGTCTCTCTCTGTCTCTCTGTCTTTTTCTGCCTCTCTCTTGATGTCTTGTCTCTGTCTCTCTCCTCTCTCTCCTCTCTCTCTCTCTCTCTCTCTCTCTCTCTCTCTTCTATCTCTCTCTTTCTATCTCCTGGCTGCTGTGAAGTTAGCATCTCTGCTCTACCATGGCCCTCCTACGGTAATACTTTCCCTCAACCACAGGCCAAGAGAAAATGAAGCCAGCTGACCATGGACTGAAATCTTTACACAAAACTCTTCCCTTCTTCCAGTTGTTTCAAGTATTTTTCAACTACGAGAACAGACTAATGCAAAGTTCCAGACTGTGCATAAACACTGAGTAACAGGGAGCTCAATACATTTGCAAGAAGTTCACCCCACTGCTAGACCATTGAATTTACCAGTTTCTTTCCAATGTTGAAGTAGTACATTGTTTTAGATGACTGACTTTTGAGGATGCCTCTTTACAGAAAGTTCTATGTAAAGAGAAGTTGTTTATAACCTTGGGGGATTCTCTAACTTCTGAGCTTGCTGAGATGTGTGTGTTTTATCAGTTTTCTGCATTTTATGAGGGCCCTTCCTTCCTCCAAAAGGGAATACTTCAGTCAAGAAGAAATAGTTATACAGCAGCACTTGTCTCCATGCCTTCTCTTTTCCAAATCTGGTTCTCGATCTTGGCTCCCATGGCATGGTAGCTGATCCTTCCTTTCCTGTTGGATGATATTACTGTCAATACATGGTCCTCAGGATACAACACAATTCCAGTCACAAGGCTCTGAGTGCAGTTTCATTTTGTTTTGTTTTTGAGATCCCTGTAGCCTCAGCTGACCTGGAACTCACTATGTAGACCAGGCTGGCCTTGAACTCATAGAGATTCACCTGCCTCTGCCTCCTGAGTGTTGGGATTAAAGGTATGCACCACCACTTCCAGCCTAGTCACAAGACTCTGAACTGGTTGATACATGGGTGCTATTACTGCCTTATGTGGCCACTATGCCTCATATGCATGCAGCCTATGACTCCCATAGTTCTTTTAGCCATTAACATTATACTTTCAGCTGAGGCAATGTGGTCAGTCAACTTTAATTTCTCCCACTCTTTTAAGCCAAATTTTCTTCCTGGATTAAAAAAGTAATACATGGGGCTGGAGAGATGGCTCAATGGTCAAGAGTACTGGTTGCTCTTGCAGAGGACCCAGAGCACCCACATGGCAGCTAACACTTTGTAACTCTAGTCCCAGGGGATCCAATGCCCTCTTTTGGCCTCTGTGGGCAAAAGACATGTGTGCACTTACATACATGCAGGCAATACACTCATACACATAAAATTTTAAAAATAAATTTAAAATTTTTAAAGTAATACATTATGACCACACAAAACATAAACAGAAAATGTAGAGGCAGATTGGTATCAGTCTGTTCCCTAATTCTAGATAAGAATGTGATATATTTCATTGCTATTTTTCCATGTATATTTTATATACTCAGTACCATAAAGTATATATCATTTTGTATCTTTTCTTGGCTTGGTTTTAATTCAGTTTTGAAGTAGTTTTCATATAAATTGCCCTCATAATGAATCATAGTATCTAGGGAAGGATCCTGGTCATGCTGTCCCCTCATTTTTCTGTTTTATGGTTTGGTTTTCATTCCCAAGTAAATGAAACCGAGTTCATAGGATTGCATATTTTCCCATTGATTCCGGCACATGGGCAGGGTGGAGAACCTTATGCAATCATGTGGGTACCTTACCGGGTTTTATTCACTCGCTTGGCATTGATGCTTTGGCTTTTCTTACCCTTCTCATATCTGCATATCTGATTTACTAGCTACCTTTCTCATCACTGTGACAGAAGCAACTTAAGGAAAGAAGCAATATCAGTTTGGGGTAATATCAGTCCAAAATGGTTGAGAAAGCCGCCAGAGCTTGCTGCACCGCGTGTTATATCTCAATGGCAGAAAGGAAGCAGGGAGTCCAGTCAGAAGTGTGGCCAGGACAGCTCCCCAGGAAACCACTTCCTCCAGATAAGCCTCACCTCCTAAAGATTCTACAACGTTCCAGAACAGCACCACTCTTCCACAGGAGACCTACACGCCACACTTGCGCCACTGCCATGTCTCTAGTAGTGATCCCCGAGAGGTTCCAGCACATGTTGAGAGTGCTCAACACCAATATCGATGGGTTCTGGCAGAAAATAGCCTTTGCCATCACTGCCATTAAGGGTGTGAGGTGAAGATATGCTCATGTGGTGTTGAGGAAAGTGGGCATTGACCTCACCAAGAAGGCTGGAGAACTCACAGGAGATGAGGTGGAATGTGTGATCACCACCATGCAGAGTCCACACCAGTAAAGGGTCCCAGACTGGTTCTTGAACAGATAGACAGATGGAAAGGATGGGAAATACAGCCAGGTTTGGGTCAGTGGTCTAGACAAAAAATCCAGTGAGGACCTGAAGCAACTGAAGACGAGGGTCCACAGAGGGCTATGCCACTTCGGGTGCCTTTGTGTCTGAGGTCAACACTGGCTGTTGGGATGTATCATGAGTGGGACCAAAAAGAAATGCATCTTTTCTGTTAACAAACAGTTTACATACCTAAAACAAAAACAAAACACAGTACCACTACCTGGGAACCAAATGTTCAATCACATGAGTCACAGGGAAACATTTCACATTCAAACCATAATGTCTGATAAGCATGCTTTCTCTAATTCACTCATGTTATTCATAAAATTGTCACTTTATTCATGTTTAACAACAAAGACCTAGTGTCCCTCTAAATAGCACATTGACTTCCATCAACTCTAAAAAAGTAAAGCCAGTATGGGTCAAGTCAACATTATTCTTAATCAACCTGCTCACAACCTTCTACAAGGAGATCACAGACAATTCTGAAATATAGTATTTTCTTTTTTAAAAATATTTTATTTATTATTTTTATTTTATGTGTATGTGTGGATTGCCTGCATGTAGGTAAGTGCACCCATTTTGTGCAATGCCCATGGAGGAAGAGGAGGCTGTCAGATCCCCTGGAACTGGAGTTACAGACAGTTTTTAGTTGCCATGTGGGTGCTGGGAATCGAACCCGGGTCTTCTGTAAGAACAGTCAGTGTTCTTAACCACTGAGCCATCTCTTTAGCCCCAATATATAGTATTTTCTATGGGAAAGAGAGTTAGTTTGTTATGACTTGTTCCTTAGACATAAGATGAATGTGTGAGTTGACTTTCAATTGCTGGAACAAAACATCCAAGATAAATAACTTTTAAAGAACAAAGGTTTGTTTTGACTGATAGTGCTGGAGGTCAATGATCTTCTGGCTTATTGCTTTGGTGCTATGATGGGTCATCATGATGGGAGGGCACAGTGGTACAAAACCCCTCAACTCATGGCTAAAAAACAAAAAGAACAGGAGGAGGAAGAGGCAATAGTGCTATTGGGGCACCAAGCCTCAAACTAAATATATGAGCCTTTAGGAAACATTCAACATCTGTACAAATGACATCGAGTTATTAAAGAAGGACTAGGCACCAAGCTCTTGAGTGACGGCCCAATCAAGTAGGCTATACATGCCTCAGCTCAGCCATAAGTATCTGAATACTCAAGCAAGAATGAAGGAATGATGAACTTAAATTTCAGGAGAATGATTCTCTACAACTCTTTTAGTGCACATGTGAAAGACATAATTCCATTTACCCTTATCTTTCTTGGGGATTCTGTAGTTATTTTTCTCATTGTTGTGAGTGAGTATCTGACAAAAAGTAACTTACATAAGAAAGGATTTAATTTTGGCTCATAGTTTGGGAGGATAGAGTCTGTCACAGCAGGAAGTCATGGTGACTGCCATGTCTCTAGTGATCCCTGAGAGGGATTTGTGGAGCGGCTAGTCACATCACGTCTTCAGTCACGAGGAAGACAGAGATGAATCTGGTGCTTAGCTTGCTTTCTCTTTTTATTTCTTTTTTATTGAGTTCTGAACCCTAGCTCATGGGATGATGCCACCCACTTTCAGAACAGGGAAGATCTTCCTGCCTCAGTTAAACCTCTCTGGAAACATCTTTCAGACCTGCCTAGAAGTATGTGTCCTTATGTAATTCCAAGTCCAGTCAAGCTGACAGTGAAGCTTAATCATCACAGAGGTGTGTATTCTTGGGTCATAGATGAGAGTACCGTTCTGTAGCCCAGTGTCCTGACTCTGCCCTTCTCTCTAGGCTGCAAGGGATCCACACCGCCATCCTCACATCCTGCTTATCAGGTATACATGACAGTTGTCTCACTGACTGCATTGTGCATTCTTTTTGCTCCCTACTTGACTTTTTGAAAGGATGGCATATGCTACAATTTTTGTTTATTTGTTTCTTGAAATAGGGTCTCTCTATAGCCCCAGCTGGCCTGGAACTCACTATGTAGATTTCTCATAGAGATCTACCTGCCTCTACCTCCTGAGTGCTGGTATTAAAGGTATGTGCCACCGTGCCTGTCTTTGTTATAATTTTTTAATGTCTGTTTTCCAGGATTTATGAAGAACTGTATTTGAAGGAAATAACTTCCCCTTTGCTTCAGTTATCAGATATGCTATTGCCAAATCTGGGTAAATATTGCTAGTTTCTCCAAACTAGCAATAGCAAATTGGAATTTCATACCCCTTTACTCTGTTTCATATAAGGCACAAGGGTGAAAACCCTCCAGCTTTGTAGAACTTCTACCAGATAAATATTTAATGGAAAAGAGTATTGGGTTAAAAGTCCATGCAAAGTTCTGCTTGGTCAGCAGCCTTCACCTTTGTCCCTGTTCCATTCCCCTTCAACATCTCAAATCTGCAGGCTCAACTCAGTCTGGGAGGCCCACAAATTTAACCCAATATTCTGACAGCTTTTCTGGTCCCTGCTTTGTTGTTTTTTCTCCCCCCAAAGAGCCCATCTTTGACATGACCACTGCATTCTGGCCTCGCTTCTTAAATTTGAACACACATACTTATCACATCATATTATGTAGACACTGAGTTTCTGACTTTCTAGTGTCGGCAACCCTCTTAAGGACAGGAAGCCTGTTCTTGAGAATGAGGCCTAGTACTTGGAGCCTGGTACCAAACACTGACTGCTGGCATGGTCTCCCAGCATCGCATGCTCCCAGTTTCTCTTCTTGTATTCCTCAGCTGCCAGCAAAACCACCCATTTCTGCTGCCACAGCCTCAGAGTCTTTATTCTGTTTCCCAGACCATGCCTTCCCTTGGCAAAGACCTTTCAGTGTTTTCTCCAAGTATTTGTCCCATCCGGGTTGGTTTGCCTAGTTTTAGGTTCCTGATTCTCAGGGTCTGACCCATTCAACAAAAATCCAGATCGTGTTAGGTATGTCCCAAGGTAGGAGGGAACAGAAAAATGGGTCTAGTCCAGGCTCCTCTACCACTTGACTGTGCGGACTTAGGCGGGTCACACGACCCTTCGTGAACCTCCTCACCTAACCTCAGAGTGAGGTTACAAAGAGGATGGATCTAGATCTCTAGGATTTCATCTACAACTTGAGGATTCTGTGAATACCACATTTCTACAGAGTAAGATGGAAAGTCCTTTTCCTCAGCACATATACTGTATACCCTTGGCTTAGGTATAATTATGGTGCTTATAAAACAAAATAAAGAAGTTGATGGTCACAGGCACCACCTCAACATGGTGGGCATGTAGGAACACTCCTCCTTCTCCTCCTTACTGTGCAGCCACACCCTGGGTTCTGGACAACAAGGACCAATCCCATGCCAACTCTCTTTAGGTTTGGCAAAGCTGTGTCCTAGACATATTTGGGGGCAAAAAGTGAAGACTCCTTATGGCTACATCTAAATTACCTATTCTGGGTCTCATTGTGTAATCCATTTGGCCTCAGATTCACAATCCTTCTACCTCAGTCCCCTACATGCTGTGATTTCAGGTGTTTGTCACCATACCTGGTTCAGAATAAATGATTCTAACTGTTTTCACTCCTTATACATGGATTTTGTATACCTTAGTTTATAGACGGCATAATTTTCTATAGTTAAAACTAACGAAGTAGGGGCTAGGGAGATGGTTCAGTTGGTAAAGTGCTTGCTGTGCAAACATGAGGACCTGAGTTCAGATCTTCAGGCCCCACATAAAAAGCCAGGTCTGGTGGCATATACCTATAATCCTACCACAGGGGCAGTGGAGACAGGAAGATCCCTGGGACTTGCTGCTTGCTGATCAATCTAGCTGAATCAGTGGACTCTAGGTTCAGTAGGAGATCTTGTCACAAAAAATAAGATAAAGAACTATTGAGGAAGGCATTGAGCATTGACTTTTGGCTCCTACACATGTGTGTACACAGACATATACCACACACAAAAACACATACAACGATCAAAATAGGTTTTCTTGTAAATGTGTATTTAGGTTTCTTTGACTAGAATATTATATTTACTCTGTTCTCCAGGTTTGAAAAGCTAAATTTACTTTTACAAATCAACAGCTGCAGAGTCCTGCACACTCCCACCAGGGAGTGGGTGGGGTGCTGGGTAGGGGAAGGGTTGGAGGTGGGGACATGCTTCTCCCTTAGGCTCTTGGCAGATCCTGGTCTTTGTCCTGCAGCAGTGTGGGATTCATCAGAAAAACCTACATTGCCATCACTCCCAACAGTCATAATATGTAGATTGGATGAGTAAGTATTCATCTATTTTCCATATGAAGAAATTAAAGCTTAAAGAGGTTGAAGGGCTTGTCCAAGATCTTATGTTTTGATAGAAACAGAATATGGACCCTGCTGTTTTCTGTGGTTCCCATGGGGACCCATATGTTCTATCACAGTTCTGCTTTGATATGGTTGTGCCCTCCTTGGCTGGCTGTCTTTTGGGGACACATATGCATGTATTGAACACCTGTGCATATCACCCCGAACTTAAGTGTGGCCTCAACTCTGTGATTTCCCAGGGAGATGGGTAGGTGACCACAGTCACAGACCACACAGGAGGGAGGGAAGGAAAGAAGTGTGCATCCCCCAGAGCATGCCTCATGCAGAAGGAATCAGACTTAACACTCCAAAGCGAAACTGAAGCACACGCTGGATGTCCACTCAAGCCTGCCTGGTCCCATTCCAGAATCAGGCAGTTTTCTTACCCATCACTCACTTTTGAGTGACAAGAACAAATCAGTAAAGTTCCCTGCTCCTCTGGGTCCTCCCCTATCAAATGGAGATACAAGAAAATTCACACATGTGGTTATCACTGGGGTGAAGTGAGACAGAACATATTGTAAATACTAAACTTCTAGCATAAGTCAATGTAATTATTTTTAGATCATTGAAGCATGGAACATAAAAATAACAGATGGCTTTTGCTTCCTCCTCAACAGATTACAATCTAGGAGGGATGTACACTATTGCAGCATTAAAACGTCTCAAAGGTAACTGCATTCCTGAAGAATTGCCTCATTCCAAATTCCCCTAATCAAATCTAATCTTCTACAGATGGAATCACCAGAGGAGATGGTACTCAGATTGCATAATCTACACTCACTTTTCCCCCCTTTAATTGTGCTTTTTAGGGTTTTGTTATTGTTGCTGTTTTTATTTTGAGACAGGGTTTCACTATGTAAACCAGATTGGCCTTGAATTCAGAGATTGGCCTGCCTCTGCCTTCTTAGTGCTGTTGATCAAAGGCACGTGTCACCAGGCCTGGCTTTAATGGTGCTTTTTAAAAGAAAGTCTTTGTACTATCTTTTTGAAAATTTTTTATTACATTCATTTATTTCTCTTGTATGTGCGTATATGCATGTGTGGGCATGTGCATACCACAGTGCATGATGTAGAGGTCAGAAGACAACTTATACGAGTTGGTTCTTTCCATTTATGGTGTGGGTCCTGGGGATTGAACTCAGATCATCAGACTTGGCAGCAAACCCCTTTGTCTATTGAGCTGTCTATCCAGCCCCGTGCTTCTTTTTTATCTTACAGTTTTTTTCCCCCAAATTAACTGCACTGTAGATGGATCATGAATGGCACTGGGCCTCCCTTGTCTGCCACATCTCATACCATTTCACAGTCATGTCCAAAGCATTATCAGCACTACCCTATAAAAGTTTGACTGACACTGTCACAGGATTAGAAAGATGATGATTATTAAAAGCAATGAATGTTTTAAAACCAACACAATCATCACCAAAACCACTCATGAAAGCCTCTGCCCTGGCTCAGGTTACGGTTTACTGTCCTACAAACAAAGCTCGTGGTGATTTGGTACCATAATGCAGGGTGGTCACAAGACAAGGGACTAAGTGTGGTCCCACTTGGTGGGTGCTTGGGTTTCATTATGCCATTCTGAACAAACTATGCCAATTTGAAAGAATTTCCACTCTTTCAAATGTTGCCTATTCAGTGGTACTTCATTACCACTTTAAAGAGCACTATTTAAAATATGCATAATTCAAATTTACATGAATATGAATATATCACTCAAATGATCTCAAAGTCCTCAGAATAAAAGTAGGACCAACTAACTTGGGATGGGGCTCTAACTGAGGAATGGTTTTTGAAGAATGAACATTTCCTTTTGAATATGTTGAATAGAAATACATTTTGAATATGGTTGAATGGAAAGTAATTTGGAATGTGTTGAATAGAAGATGCATTCTAATTACTATAATGTGCCAATTCAAAGACACCACTGGAAATTGCTCAATTTCAGAATCAATAGTTCTGATTACTATGCTTTTGGAAGGACCTTGGAGCCCCTCTATTTTGAAAAACTCCGGCATAGTCATCCTTGGAGTCTCATTCTAAGGCACAATGAGGACCTAGGGGTGAGGAACAAAGCTATTCTCCTAGGGTAGAGATTTCTGCCTGAAGTTCCTGAGGGGCCTCGGATTTAAACCTCCTATGTCAAGCTCAGTGCATAGATATTATGATATTTCTCAATAGCTCAAAGTAATCAGCAGTGTTTGCCTGAAAGGAGTCAAGTGTGAGAGTTCTATCTTTGGTTGCCAAAAGCTACATCAAATTCCTTTTGCTGTGTGTTTGAATAAAGGACTTGATAGGAAGGTTGCTTAGCTGAACACAAAGCATGTGTTTGTCCTGAATGAGCAATTGGAATTTCTGACTTTAAAATAGAGACAAAATTCTTTCTGTGCTTGAATTAGCACATCAACCAGTTAATCAACAAATATTTACTTCGCTCCTCAAATGGAACCTTTGATTTCCCTGTTTAATAACTCTTGACAGATTCTCTAATATCCTGCTAAAGAAAATACCACACCATATTAAAACATGTTTATTTTTCCAGTTTATCTTTATACTAGCTAAAGAAGTTTCATTCTGTTTTCTTTCTCCCATGGAGAATTTTATGGTCTAAATTCAGTAAAGTAAACTTGTTTCCATGTAAAAACATAGATTCATAGGATAAGATCACCTAGAGTACACAGGGGACAGATAGATATGTAACCAAATGCTACTTACCCATTAGTCCACAGAATTCTATTGGGGAACCATAGACTTCATGTTGTGGGCAAGGAAATTGAAGAGCACATTAGCTGTGGTAGAGTTGGGTCAAGAAATCTTGAATTTCTTCCTAACAGTCCTGTTTTATTTTTGATGAAGGTTTTGTTGCATTAAATAGCCTTGAGGATTACAATGATAAATAGCTCTCAAAAAATTCTAAATAATTTTGGACATATCCATTGTAATTTTTCCTTAGATTGCTAGTATACTAGGGGGCTGGAGAGATGGGCAGCAGTTAAGAACACTGTCTGCTCTTGCAGAGGACCCAGGTTCAGTTCCCACATGGCAGCTAAAAACTGTCTTTAACTCCAGTTCCAGGGGATCCAATGTGCTCTTCTGGCCTTTGCAGGCAGTGGACATGTGGTATACTTACATACATGCATGCAGGTAAAACACTTATATACATAAAATAAAAATAAATAAATAAAAAGGATATATTGGATCTCAAGTTCCTTAGCAGAAAGGCAAATATTGCACATTTTCTCTAAGATGTGGGAATTTGGATTTAACTATATGCATGAAAGCAGAGGGAGGATTGTGGGGACAAATGGGATGTGGAGGGGGGACAAGAGACAGTAATAGAGGGGTGAATAAAGCAAAATACAATCATATACATGCATGAAACATCATAATGAAACCCTTTATTTATTTATTTTTATTTTAAATTTTATGTGTATGAGTGTATTGCCTGTATGTGTGTAAATGCACCATGTTGTGCAATGTCCACAGAGGTCAGAAGAAGGCATCAGATCCCCTGGAACTGGAGTTACAGGTGGTTGTTAGTCGCTATGTGGGTGCTGGGATTGAACCCTGGTCCTCTGCAAGAGCATTCAGTACTCTTAACCACTGAGCCATCTATTCAGCCCTGAAACCCACTGTTTTATAAGCTAACTTAAAACCATTAATTTTTTTAAATGACCAGTGATAGAAATGTAGTTCAGTGGAAGAGTGCTTGCCTAGCATGGGCAAAGTCCAGAGTTTGACCTCAGACACTGAAAACAACAACAAACAACAACAAAATACAACTCCCTGTATATTGTAGCAATTCCACGCCTGTAGATTCAATCAAGTACATATTGGGGGAAAATTTGCATGTCTATGAACATACACATACAGTTTCTTGTCCTTATTCCTTAAATCATAGACTGTAATGATAATTTACAAGATCATTTATATTATATTAGGTCTTATAATCTAGTGATTATTTAACATATCCTGGAGGATGCATATTTTACACAGATACTACACCATTTTATATAAAGGACACAAGCATCTTAGAAAGTCCTGGAAGCAGTCCTTGGTGAAAGCAAGAAAGAACTAAGTACTATTAAAAACAGACCACCAAGACCCTGTTTCATCGAATTTGAAGACTATTAAGTCATTCTTTCTTTATTAAAGTCTCACTGTATGCCTGCCTCTATGTTAAGCTCTCTGAGGGCATAAAACTTTTAAATGGATGTGTCCCAAAGGAATTTTCAGTTTAATCAAGGAGAGAAGACCCAAACACGGAAAAAGATAAGTAAATTGTGCAATGATAAGCTTTCCTTTCACTAGGTATTAGTTTAGGTGAGTAAACTGCTAAGGTGCACCAACTCTAAAATGTGTAGTGTAGCTTCCTAAAGTGTGGGTCGTTCCCTTCCAGGTGGTGCATCGAGGCCCAGTCCTTTCCAGCTCTTAGCTCTTCATCCTCATTGGGCAGCTTCCTAGCCTAACTTCATTTTCCCTAACTTGATTTTCCCAGATGGAGCTGCCTGCTGCTGTAATGCAACACTGGGGTCAATTTTCACATTCTCTCAGCTAGAGTTCAGTCATATCGGTCATGCCTAACTTCAAAGGAAGAGGGTATACTATGGATGCAATAGGAAACGTGATGTCAGCTCAGTGGTGGACACTAGCCACTTGATCACCAGTGTCATAAAAACAAAACATGAAAGAGGGACTGGATATAGAAAGTAAACCAACCTGAGGCTTCTCCCCCCTCTTCCAGGTAGGACGGCACCTGTGTCCCCAGGGCCTCCTGCTGAAGGAAATTCTCAATGAAAGGAAAGATGTGTACAAAGGTTAAAAGAAAGAAATGCCAGGGCTGGAGAGATGACTCAGCAGTTAAGAGCACTGACTGCTCTTGCAGAGGACCTGGGTTCGATTCCCAGCACCCACATGGCGGCTATGAACCATCCTTAACTCCAGTTCCAGAAGAATCCGAAGCCCTCTTCTGACCTCTGCGGCATTGCACGACATGGGTGCACTCACATACATGCAAGCAATACACTCACACACATAAAATAAAAATAAGAAATAATTCTATTTTAAAGGTTAAAAACCCATTCAATTTTATGTCTTACAGGGCTTATACTGAGTTCAATATTGTATAACTGTATTAATTCAACTGTGAACCTAAAGGAAGGGAAGGAAAGAAGGAAGGAATGAAGGAGGGAAGGAAGGAAGGGATGGAAAGAAGGAAGGAAAGTAAGGAAGGGATGGAAGAGAGGAAGGAAGGGATGGAAGGAAGGAAGAAAGAAAGAAAGAGAAAGAAAGAAAGAAAGAAAGAAAGAAAGAAAGAAAGAAAGAAAGAAAGAAAGGTCAACCAATATGCACAGGGAATGTAAGTGTGTTGTTTCCCTTGGAATGAAAGGTTCATTTGGGAAATGGGGCAAAGGCTGTAAATGTTTGTTAGCATTGGGTTTCGGTGGCCTTGAATACCGGGCCAAAGAATCTTACCAACATTTCAGGTTCAGACCAAAAACTCTTCATCTAATTTAAAATTGAGCAAAAACCTTCTAAAGACCAATCCCTAATTTATTCTCTGGAGATCACTGTTTCATTGTGGTTTGAATTTTTAAAAATGGCTTCAAGACTAGGCTGGCCTTGAACTCACAAAGATCTGCCTGCCTCTGCCTCTCGAGTGCTGGGATTAAAGGCATGTGCCACCATGACTGGCCTGTGAAGATTCTTCTTTTTAAATTTTAAAAATTTTATTTTTATTTTATGTGTATGAGTGTTTTACCTTCATGTATGTAAGTATACATATGTCATGCAAAGCCCACAGAGGCCAGAAGAGGTTTTTTCTGGAACTGGAGTTACAGATCAGTTTTAGCTGCTATGTGGGTGCTGGGAATCAAATCTGGGTCCTCTGGAAGAACAACAAGTGTTCTTAACTGCTGAGCCATCTCTCCAGCCCCTGGATCATAAAGATTCTAACTTCATCAATGGATTAATCAACCGATGGATTCATAGCTGAGTGGCTATTTGTAGGTAAAGCCTGGTTGGAGGAAGTAGGTCACTGGAGATGTCTTTGAAGGGTATGTCTTGTCTCTGTCCCCTTCCTGTCTGTCTGTCTCTGTTTCTACCTTGTGAAATGAGCAGCTTTGTTCTGCCACACCCTTCTGCCAGGAAGTTCTACTTTACCACAGGCTCAGTGATGTGAGACTAAAACCTCTGAAACTGTGAGCCCAAATCTGTCCTTCCCTTATGTTGCCACAGCAAGGAAACTGAATAACACATGTTCTAGATTCACTCCAAGCCTTCTGAAAAGACAGTAGCCAAATGTGTCTCTGTCCTCTGTGGCCACCACAGGAGAGTGTCCGCATGTAGCACATGTATGGAGGTCAGAGGACAATGTTGAGGAGTTGATTCTTTCCTTCCATGGTGGGTTCCAGGGGTCTAAAGCAGGTCTTTAGGCTTGCAAGGCAAGTGCTTTTACCAGTTGAGCCACCTTGCTAGCCCAGTTGTTAGACTCTTGGATGGACTTTCAATGATCTGCTGGCAGTGCTTTCAAACAAATAGAACTCCCAAAGCAAGAGCTCCTGCTTCAAGGGCTGCTCCTTGATGACTCAGCTATAAAGTGAGTCTTCGCCTCCAGAGGCTCCCACCAGCTGTTTTCCTCACAGTCTGGGTAATTCTGCAAGCATTCTGTGCACTAATAGTCCCCCAGCATTCTCTTCTACTGTCCATCTTTCTTTTACAATTTATTTTATTTTATTTTATTTTTGGTCTTTTTGAGACAGGGTCTCCCTGTAGCCACAGCTGTCCTGGGTTCACTATGGGGATCAGGCTGGCTTCGAACTCACAGAGATCCTCCTGCCTCTACCTCCTGAGTGCTGGGACTAAAGGCGAGCGCCACCACAACCAACTTGGGGAGGAAAGGGTTTATCTCATCATATACGTCCCAGTCACAGTCTATATTTAAGGGAAGTCAGGCAGGAGCTCAAGACAGGAACCTGGAGGCAGGAAGTCAAGCAGAGGCCTCGGAGGAACACTGCTTACTGGCTTGCTCCCCCTGCCTTCTTCAGCTACTGTTCTTATACATCCCAGGTCCACCTGCCCAAGGATTGCACTGCTCACAGTGGGCCAGGCCCTCTTACATGAATTAACAATTAAGAAAATGCCTCACAGACATGCTCACAGGCCAGTCAGATGTTCTTCCCTGTTGACTCAGTTTGTGTCAAATTAATAAAAATTAACCAGTATAAAAACAATGTGAATAAGCAAATACATCAAAATAAATTCCTATTTGGCATAAAAAGAACATAGCAACTTTAACAGCCCCATAGGGGAGAACACTTCTGTCTTTTTTTTTTAGACAGGATTTCCCTGTAGCCTTGGCTACCCTGGAACTTGCTATGAACATCAGGATCTGCCTGCCTCTACCTCCTGAGTGCTGGGACTTCTGCCTCTTTAAAAAATGTAATGTGGCTAGGAGTGGTAGTATATGCCTTTAATCCCAGCACTTGGGAGATGGAGTCTGGAGCATCAGGAATTCAAGGCCAATCTTGGCTACATAGTGAGTTCATTTCAGGTTGAAGGCCAGCCTGGGCTATGTGAGACCCTGTCCTTA
>NW_008355790.1:2183788-2187655 GCF_000622305.1 Nannospalax galili
TTTTAAAAATTGCTTTTTGTTTTAGCTAAAACTCTATGGAAAAACTTAAGAGGACTCCACCAACGTCTCTGAGTCACTCATTTTTTCAGGTGACCTAGAATAAACATTGCTCATTGTAATACTAAATTCTCTGCCCAGCACTGTTATGTTCACCAAATTTCTTTTTGAACATGATCTATGATCTTAAGTTGAGCATGCTTTGGAATGTACCTGCCCCTGAGTATGTACGGGTATAGTTTGGCCAGTAAAATCCCTACATTCCATATCTTCTGGGGAAGCATTACCCTGCAAACAACTCTAGGGCTCACCCTACTTGCTGCAGTAATAAATCTTTCTCTACTCTTTTATCTTCTGGTTGTTGGTTTTATATCCACCAAAATGTGAGTCCATTGCATTTAGTCGCTGTGACTGTCCTCCCTCTGCACGTTTCCCACAGAACCATAGGTGGCAGAGGTCTTGAGTGGGCTCTTGGTGACCAGGTGATGAAATTTAGCTTTACAAAAGAATTAACATCAACAAAAACAACAAAAGTGTGTGTGTGTGTGTGTGTGTGTGTGTGTGTGTGCATCAACAAAAACAACAAAAGTGTGTGTGTGTGTGTGTGTGTGTGTGTGTGTGTTGTGTTATGGGAGAAGTGGAGCCAGGATTATTTACTAAGCAGAGTATAAATTTTTCACTGCAAGTACGTGCATATCCACTGCTGCTAATATGATAAAATGTTACTCCCTCTGATTCTTGGCACTCTGTATTATCCACACAGTTTAGGAGGCAGATTTTTTTGAAGATTATTTTTTGGCTACATCATGAGCCCCCATAATCCTGACATGAGTGTCTATCCAAGGTCAAATGTAAGAAGACAACATGAGATTCTCTAGGGCAGATGGAGTAGTACCAGGTAGACAACATAAGAAGATAGAATAGGGGCTGGAGAGATGGCTCGTGGTTAAGAGCATTGGCTGTTCTTGCAGAAGACCAGGGTCTGATTCCCAGCACCCACATGGTAACTAATAACCATCCCTAACTCCAGTTCCAGAGGAATCGAACACCCTCTTCTGACCTCTGCAAGCATTGCATGACATGGGTGCATTTACATACGTGTAGACAATACACTTATACACACAAAATAAAAATAATAAATAAAATATTAAAAAAGAAAATATAGGTATATAGACATACACTATATTTGTGTATAATCTGAATGCATACATATATATTCAAAATTAGTATATATATATGCAATGCTTTTTTCTGATTAAATAAATGACACATGCTTGCTATTTTAAAACTGAAGGGCCAGGGAAATAGTTCATTTGTTAAAGGTGCATGCTGCCAAACCTGATGTCCTGAGTTTGATACCTGAAACCCACAAGATGGAAGGAGGGAACTGACTCTGTCAAGTTGTGCTCTGACCTCTACATCCCATGGCACATGTGCCCACAAACATATACACTGACACACATATTAAAATAAGCAATTTTTTAAGGATTAAAAACTTGCTAGGCATGGTGGCACATGCTTTAATCCCAGCACTCAGGAGGCAGAGGCTGGCAGATCTCTGTGAGTTCAAGGCTAGAATTGCCAGCCCAGAATAGACTTCTTTTATAATGTTTATGGGCTCAGTGTACTGTTATAGCAACAGAAGATGGACTAAGACATTCCTGTTTTCACTCCTAAAAGTGTTTGCTTTGTGTAGCTGAATGGTAGCGTGATCACCCTCCTAGACACCTCCTCTCCTGCTTCATTCATACCATCTACCCGCCACAGGGGCATCTGAGATGACAAAGTCTACTCCTGCCCATTCTAAGGTGGGGATCTGCAGAACCTCAAACGATTATGAGGAGCAGCAAGGCCTCCTGGATCTCAAGTCTGCACCTTAAGGACATTATTCACATGGGGGCTCACAAGATGTCCAGTTTCCAAATATATGCAACATGTGATAGGATAATTTCTGTTGATGTTGATGGAAATTTTCTTTTTATCTTCTATTTTTATGTGTTACACAGATTTGATTTGATTTTTGTGGCTTAAAAAAATTATTTATTTGTGTCTTTGTATGTGATGTTGAACAGGTGCCTATAGGGGCCAGAAGAGGATTTTTGGATCCCCGGGAGCTGGAGTTACAGGCAGTTGTGAGTCGCCTGATGTGGGTGCTGGGAATGGAACTCCTGTCCTCTGAAAAAGCAGCAAATACTCTTACCTACTGAGTCATCTCTCCAGCTTTTGGTCTGTTTTTTGTTTTATTTATTTATATTTTTTATTACAGTAACTCAGTCATATATAAATATATACCTCTTCCATTTGTAGTTTTCTAACAGCATTTTGTAAATAATAATCAAGACCCTGGACTCATTGCCTTTAGGATTGATATAAAAGATCTTAAAGTTTGTGACAGTTCTGATGCAGAGCAACTTCCTGCTAAAAGAAGGGACAACCAAATGGTTCTATTTTGAGTGCAAGCACCAAAATAGAATGTTTTGTTTTTAAATCTGAGTAATCAATCTGGTATTCTTTTTTAAAAAATGTTAAAACAAGCTGGGCGTGATGGTGCATGCCTTTAGTCCCAGCACTTGGGAGGCAGAGGCTGGTGGGATCTCTGTGAGTTCAAGGCCAGCCTGGTCTACACAGTGAGTTCCAAGCCAGCTGGGGCTACAGGGAGATCCCGTCTCAGAAAGACAAAAAAAAAAAAAAAAAAAAAAAAAAAAAAAAAAGTGAAAACAGTCACCAGTAGTGCTGTCCTCCAAAATAAGACTGCAAACACTTTCACCCACATCTTATTTTTTTAATGTGCATGTGTGTGTCTGCATGAGTGTATGTTCATTATATGTGTACAGGTGCCCATGGAGGTTACAGGGCATTCGATCCCCTGGAACTGGTGTTATAGGTGGTTATGAGTCACAAGATGTGGGTGCTGGGACCTGAACCTGGGTCCTCTACAAGAGCAGTAAACCACTGATCCTTCTCTCCAGTCTCCCCACCCATATCTGACCTTGCCTTTTTCTAAGTGCTATAAATAAAATCACCAAATACATGTAGGATGGGTTCCTCCAAGCCCTTTGCAGGCATGGAGAGGCAGAGGGAAGGTTGATCGCAGCTTTCTCTCCTGTGAGTGTCCTCCATGGAGACTCCTTTGCTTCTTGGACATCCACTTCATTGTTGTTTCCTCCATCTGGAGCCTGGAGAGAGGTGCTGGCTAAGAGCTCACTCCTAGGACAAGCATCCTTTCTCCTTTGACATTTGACTTTTTTGGTGTCTACAGGAGTAGCACCATAAACTGCAATGGGAGGACAAGGAAACTGGTGCTCAGTTGCCCATTGGTATTCATACCAGCCCTGTTCTCAATTGCCAAAGGTGGTGGAAGTCATTCAATTGGCTCTCAACAGATTAACAGAGAAACGATTTTGGAATTGACATGCAGTGGAAGATTGCTCTTTAAAAGGAATGGAGAAACTGGAGAGGTGGATGGCTCGGTGATTAAGACCACTTAAGGCTCTTCCAGAGGACCCAAATTCAGCTCCTGGCACCCACATTGGGTGGCTCACCAAGTCTACAACTCCAGCTCCAGGGAATCCTGTGCCCTCTTCCAGTACCCTCCATCACCAGCCCCCACATATACATATACGCATATACATAAATTTAAAAAAATTTAAAGAAATGGAATTCTGGCATATGCTATGATATAAATGAACTTTGAAAACACACCAAATGAATGAAGTTCATTGGATGTTTAACAGACATACCTTGAGATCTATACTAATTGGGTCAGAGGGATACAAAGGACACTTTTTGCTCCTTGCCCTCCTAGGTCGATTAGTTCCCAGGGACTATGAACATCTCACAAAATGTCCTGTAATGGTGGTGGGTCATCTG
>NW_008355790.1:2189013-2189272 GCF_000622305.1 Nannospalax galili
AAAAAAAATAGACTCAGTAATATGCTTCTTGTAAAAAACTGACCAGTAAAACTACACACAGCCTGAAAGAATGGGAAATTATATTCCAAGCAAATGGAATTCTAAAACTAGAAAAAGTAGCTACTCTTATAAGTGATAAAATGAATATAAAACTATAAGAAGACAAGAAGTCTTACTACATAATGATCTAGGAATTCATTCAAGAAAATACAATCATTGTAAATATTTATATATTTAATGTCAAAGATCCCAGCTGTAA
>NW_008355790.1:2189369-2207568 GCF_000622305.1 Nannospalax galili
GGCTCAGCAGTTAAGAGCACTGGCTGCTCTTGCAGATGACCCAGGTTCAAATCCCAATACCCACATGGCAGCTAACAACCATCTGTAACTCCAGTTCCAGGGGAATTTGATACTCTCTTCTGACCTCCGCAGGCATCGACATGGGTACACTTACATAGGCATAGGCAATCACACTATACATATAAAATAAAAATAATAAATAAAATATTTTTAAAACTTAAAAAAAGGACAAATATTAAATTATTCTACTTATGAGATGTTTAGAGTTATGAAATTCATAGAGACAAAAGTAGAGTAGAGATTACCAGAACTTGGGGGAAGGAGAGAATTGGAGTTATTGCTTAATGGGTAACCAAGGTTTTCTTTGGAGTTCTTGGACTGGAGAGGGGTGGAAGTTGTGCAAACACTGTGAGTATGATACTGCCACTGAGCTAGACACTTGAAAAACGGTCAAAATGATAAATCTTATGTGACATATCTTCTACCATCATTTTTAAATGAAGATGAATATTAAGGATCTTCTTCATGGGACTTGCCTGGGAGACTCCTCTTCCCCCAACCTGGTTTTCTTATCTTCCTATGTACACCTCTGTCCCTTCCATGTCAACCCAGCTCCCATGAACTTGACTCTCTCTCAGACTCAGTCCTTTCCACGAGAAGCACTCTCACTGCTGGGTTCCTCTTCCCTTTCAGCGATCCCTCCTCCTATTCTTTGCCCTAAAGTTTCCAGATTCATCTGCTGCCCAATGTTTGTCCAGGCTCAAAAGCCCCCAGGGACAAGGAAAACCCACAGCTCTTAGGAGGCCAGTGGAGACTTCCTTTACACGATTCTGTGGGAGGACTGCTGGCTACTTATGAGATGGGTTTTTTGTTTTTGTTTCGTTTTTGTTAATGAGAAAACTTAAGAAGATAGAAACATCTCCTAATGACAAGGGTTGATTATTTCTCCTGGAGACAGAGGGGTTTAAATCATGTTGAGAGTGCCCTCAATTCGTGGCCTTGTTCTGCTCTAGAATCTAAGAGGTCCCCAATATTAGGCAGAGGGGCATAGTTTGTTCGTTCTTTCATTTTCTCTTCTTTTTTTTTCTTCTTGTTTTTTTTTATGTTTTAGGTCTTTTTGAGACAGGGTCTACCTGTAGCCCCAGCTGGCCTGGAACTTACTATGTAGACCAGGTTGGCCTTGAACTCACAGAGATTTGTCTGCCTCTGTCTCCTGCGCCACCACACCCGGCATATGGAGCAGAGTACTTTCTGATGCTCTGAGAGCTACTAAATCACAGCAGCCTCCTCATGTTCCCTTTTTAACATCTACTTCCCTCCTTTTATTTTATATTACTTATTTAAATTAAATCATTTGTTTTAATTTTATGTGTGTGTTTTGCATATATGTAAGTGCACATATGCATAGAATGCCTGTGGAGGTCAGAAGAGGGCATCTGATCTCCTGAAACTGTAATTATGGATGGTCGTTAGCTGCCATGTGGGTGCTGGGAACTGAACCTGGGTCCTCTGCAAGAGCAGCCAGTGCTCTAAGCTGCTGAACTGTCTCTCTAGCCCCTATTTTATTCATTTTTAGTACCCCCAGTTGGCCTCAAACTTACTATGTAGCCAAAGATGACCATAAACTTCTGATCTCCTACCTCCTTCACCTGCCAAGTGCTGGGATTACAGGTCTGCACCACTCTGTCTAGTTTTATGCTGTGTTGGAACCCAAACCTAGCTTGTGCATGCTAGGCAAGCACTCTAGCAACTGAGTTACAACCTCAGCTCCTAATTCCTTGTAAGAGGTAAAAAACCGGTGCCCATTTCTGTTTCATTCCATAGAAGATTTTGCAATACCACTTTTTAATGTTTTCTTCCTGCTTCTGTTTTTTGACATAAGGTCTTACTAAATAGTCCAAGCTGCCCTGGAATTGACTATGTCATCTGGGTTGGCTTAAACTCACCGTCTTTCTGGCTCCACCTCCTTAGTAATGGGATTATAGGTGTGTGCCGCCACACCCAGCTATAATGTAGTAAAGTTTTGCTCAGATCAAAGATGAGCCTGAGACATGGTGAAATGTGGAGATATAGAGGCAGACCATGTGTCTGGGAGTCAGGACACTTGAGCAGCTGTCGAACCACATCCCTGTCTTGCCAAGGGATGCCTGGGAAGAAACTTAAGTCCTTCCAAAGCTTGAATTCTGACACACAGAGATACGTCTGATGGGCTTTAGGGGACCCCACAGTCTCAGGGGTTTAGGAAAGGTACCCCCAAAGACTGACACGTCATAGACAAGGAAAGAAAGAGGTTAAATGACCCATACCTGTTGGGCTGGGGCTCTGAGCCTGTGAAGGCTGTGGGTGGTGAGGCCTGCCTCACATGCACTTCTACCTGGATAGTACCTGGAGATAACCAAATAAGAATTTTCTGGAACTTAAGTCACTAGGACAAGGAGCCTGTTAATGGAGTAGGTTGGAAATTTTATACAAACTGCAGATACCTGGAAGCCAGAAGGGACAGAGGAGCAGAGGAGGTGGTGAGTGGCTGGACCAGCTGGACTCTGTGAGCAGCGAGACATGGGACCTTGGAGATCTTCAGGGATGCAGAGCAGCAAGAGAGCTGCCAGATCATCTGAGAAAGGCCCACCTAGGCTGGCCAAAGGAGGTGGCCTCTTCAGTGGCTACATTTTGAATCTGGTAATGCACCACGGAAATGGAATCTCCCACCTGCCTCTTCACCCATTCAAACAAACAGAAACAAACAGAAACACAAATAGTAACAGCAGAAAGGCACAGGAAAGGTCTAATCTTGTCCTACCGGGAGAAAGACCTCCCCCACCCCTCCCTGCTATTTCTGTCACCCCATATGCTGACTGGATGCTGCTTTCACCATCTTGGTCCAAACAACTTGCCCCTTATGTTTTCATTTTGGATTATCATGTCATTTCTTGGGAACATGAAAGAATATTCTTGTTCTATGTGGGTTTGAACAAACAACCTGAGGGGGGAAATAATGAAATATCTTCCACTGTAGTTCAGGTTGACTTTGAACTCCTGACTATTCTCCCACCTCAACCCCCTGAGTGCTAACAATACAGTTGAGAGCCACCATGCCCTGCAGCCCTGTCTCTAAACCCAAACAGAGCAGGTTGAATATAAGGAAGGGGCTCAATGGTGCCAGGATGTACAAGAGAAAAACAAACACAGAGGGCCTGTTTTCTTCCCAGAACTTCATCACTCTGGCCAAGCTGGAGCGTCTTCTGTGTGTGTAGCTGGCATAAAACCAGAGAAGACAAACTAAGCAGCAAGCAGCTCCTAGGAATTCCAGAATACAGTTATTGTGTTGTCAAGTCCTGCACCCTGCACAAACTTGTATCCTGCAGCCACCTGATATCCCTTCTCAGGCCTATCAAACCAGAATGACAGTCAGGGAACCTAGCCAAACAGGTCATAAGAACAAGCCACAAATGCCTTTGGTAACAAGTCTGTGTACAGCTAGCCCCTGTGGCAAACACATCAGAGCCCACCCTTCTCCTTTCACTAATGACCCCTGCTTTTGATTTGACCTTCAAAAAGGACATCAGTGGTTCATATTTCAACAGTATAGCTCCCTTAATGCTTGGATACCAGGTACTGGTATTGTAGGAAGTTGCCCAGAAGTTTTACAAGTGTCTATTCCTGGTGCTGAGAGTGGAGCTTAGTGGTGGGATGTTGCTCAGTATGTTCAAGGCCATAGGTTCAATTTCCAACACCGAAAATGCATTGCATTTTTCCTTCTAGAGATAGTTGTGACTATACTGACCAGACTAGGCTACAGCAGTATCGTATCGACTGTGTCCCTGCTGCCTATGGAACTTTTATTTGCTCATTGATTCATTCATTGTTTTCCTAAAATGGAAGTGTGTGGTGATGGTGGTAGAGGCCCATATGTTCAAGGCATTAGGTCTTCCTTCCCTCGATACCTCATAGCTCACTTTGGACCATGGACTTTACCTGACAGCTAAATGTTTCATGGGATTAAGGGCACACTTGAGGCATAGTGGCTTCTGTTTGAGCTGAGGACAGAGGGGTTTTGCTTGAATTTTCAGTGTGGTTTTAGGTACTAGAAAACACAAAAAATCCTAGGAAGCAATTTTCTAAAGGGAGACTGAGGGAAGAGCAGCAGCCTTAGGAAATGGAAATTTTGGAGACGAGGGAATGTTCAAGAGGACTTTTAAGGAGCAATCTCAATTTGTTGGTCTATATGCCCAAGCAACCACCATTGAAGATTCATGCCTATTACACTAAAACACGGCTACAAATGTGTACAGAAAAGTCCTCTGTCCCTTCAAGAAGCAGCATTCAAACTTGATCTCCAAGGATGGTCAGGAACTTTCTAGAAAGAAATGAGACAGATAAGTTAACAGGTCTCAAAGGCAAGTCCAGAACAGGTACTGGTGATTAAGTTTTCACTGATCTGAGAAGGAGAAAAATAAATGAATTGTTCTGGACAGCTTTAGTGTCAACTTGACACATCTGGATTTTGGGAGCCTCAGTTGGAGAATTTCCTCCATTGGAAATGGCCTATGGCCATGTCTGTGGGGCATCTTCTTGATTACTGAGTGATGTGAGAGGACCCAGGCCACTGTGAGTGGTGGCATCTCTGGGCAGGTGGGCCTGTGTTGTAAAAGCAGGCTGAGGGGCTGGAGACATGGCTTAGTGGTTAAGAACATGGTTGTTCTTGCAGAAGACCCAGATTCAAATCCCAGCACCGACATGGCAGCTAACAACCATATGTAACTCCAGTTCCAGGGAGATCCGATGGCCTCTTCTGCCCTCTTCGGGCATTGTATGACATGGGTGCACTTACCTACACAGAGGCAATACACTCATACACACAAAATAAAAATAATAAATAAAATATTAAGAACACGGTTGTTCTTGCGGAAGACCCAGATTCAAATCCCAGCACCGACATGGCAGCTAACAACCATATGTAACTCCAGTTCCAGGGAGATCCGATGGCCTCTTCTGCCCTCTTCGGGCATTGTATGACATGGGTGCACTTACCTACACAGAGGCAATACACTCATACACACAAAATAAAAATAATAAATAAAATATTTTTTTAAAAAAGAAAGCAGGCTGAGTACTGTTGTCAAGTCACAGTGGGCCTTAACACAAAGGACAAAGTATATGGGTTCCAGTGGGTGGGATATGGGAGGGTACCAGTGGGGACAGGAGTATAAAGATGATTAAGATTGTTTGAGATATTCTGTATGAAATATACACAAATTCAATAAAAACAATAAGAAAAAAAAAGGGAAAAAGAAAGCAGGCTGAGCATACGCCAGGGGAACAAGCCAATAAGTGGTGCTCCTCAGTGGCCTGTGCTTTAGCTCCTGCCTCCAGATTCCTGCCCTGAGTTCCTACCTTGGGTTCCCTGATGAACTGTGACCCGGGAGATGTAAGCCAAATAAACCCTTTCCTCCCTAAGCTGATATTGGTCAGTGTTTTGTCACAGTAATGGAGAAACAAACCAGAACAGGAATGCAGCAAGTTTTTAAAAAGCTGAATTTATTCCATGTAAAGGAAGTTGGGATTGACATGATATACTTTGAGTTTGTGAAACATTCCTATTTCTCTTTTTCTTATGAAATCAAGGTCAGAATGCTTGGTAGTCTTCCAATTTGTATTATCTTATTGCTTAATAAAAAGAGCATACATTTTCCACATTAATATGTGGATAATATTTTATTATATTTAGTTAGGGGAGTTAGGAATATGTGGAGGTCAAAAGACAACTTTCTGGAGTTGGTTCTCTGCTTCTACCATGTGGGTCCCTGAGGACTGAACTCAGGTTGTCAGGCTTGGTGGCAAGCACTTTTACCCACTGAGTCATCTATCTGGCCCTCACATTAATTTTTTATATTCATTTCCCACACTGATTTTTTTTTTAAGTGCCGATCTTTGAAACCCAAAAGTCTGTGAAGCCTGAGAAGTGCACTCCAGGTGGGAGTTAAGAAGAGTACAGGCCTGTCTCGCTGGTCAGGCTGTGCGCACAGGGAACAAGGAGGAGCCCAGGGTGTTCTGAGGCAGGAGATGGGGACAGAGAAGGATTCAGAGTTAAATGGATGAAGGTCTTTTATTTATTTGTTTATTTTTGAAGCTTTTACGATTTTATTAGACTCTTAAAGAAAAATCCTCAGGGCAGGCGAGGATTTTGGTAATCTTGGCAGCTGCCTTGAGAAGGTGAATGGTGGGAAGAAGGAAAGTCATGAAGCAATGCAAGTTTAGAGCCTGCGTGGGAGGATGAAGGTCATTTATAAAGAGCTTTGAGTTTGTAAGAATCAGCAGTCACTAAAGGGCTGAAAGTAGGAAACAGAGCAGATTATCTTTGTTTTGTCAGAAGATTAACTTGGATTCCAGCACAGCAGATGGATTACAGAGAAAAAAAATAAAGCAGAAAGACAAGTGGGCTGGAGAGATGACTCAGCAGTTAAGAACACGTGCTCTTTTTCCAGAGGACCAGGGTTCGATTCCCAGCATGAGCATAGCGACTAACAACTGTCCGTAACTCCAGTCCCAGGGTATCTGACACCCTCTTATGGCCTCTGTGGCCATTGCACACATGTGGTGTACTTACATGCATGTAGGCAAACATACACATAAAATAAAAATAATAAAGAAAATATTTTTAAAAACCAAAAAGACAAGAGATGCAATATTTCAGAGATAAGACAAACACACCAAAGATGACCACAGGGAGTGAAAAAATGAGCTGGGTTTGCTGGAAGTGATGGGCCTTGAGGATGCCAGTGATGCAGAGACAAAACTGGCATGCCCAGGTTCTCCAGAGGATGTTGCAAACTAGACTTTAAGATTCCAAGTAGCTGATTTATCCCCTCTACCCACAGATACTAGTTTCTGAATAAACTTGAACGAGCAAGAGCTCTGGGCTGACCCCAATCTCATGCCACCCAAAAAACCTGCCCCTTTTGACTCATTAGTTAGGATGCTAATCAGGTACTTTTGAAAACATGAGATAATTGGTTCCAAACACTTTTGGGTAGCAGGCAATTTAAAAATGCAGAGAGGATTTGTGAGTGTACATTATATATTGGAAGTGGCTCTTGTTCTCAGTGGCAGGATCACAACGAGGAATGATGGGAACCAGGCAAAGTCAGGTTCGTGAGCCTTGGCTAAAGCTGCAGTTTTGCTCCATCCAACTGTTGCAATGTGGAAATGAGGTCAGATCTTTGGAAATTAAAAAAATATTTTATTCGTTATTTTTATTTTGTGTGTATGAGTGTATTATCTACATATATGTAAGTGAACCTGTGTTATGCGATGCCTGAGAAGGTCAGAAGAGGGCATCAAATTCCCCTGGAACTGGAGTTACAGACAGTTGTTAGCTGTCATGTGGGTGCTGGCAATCGAACCCAGGTCCTCTGCAAGAGCAGCCAGTGCTCTTAACTGCTGAGCCATCTCTCTAGTCCCAGACACTGTTTTTTTAATATTTTATTATTTCTGTTTTATGTGTATGAATGCATTGCTTGCATGTATGTAAGTGTACCTGTGTTGTGCAATACCCAAAGAGGTCAGAAGAAGACATAGAATCCCCTGGAAATGGAGTTACAGACACTTGTTAGCTACCATGTGGGTTCTGGGAACTGAACCCCAATCCTCTGCAAGAGCAGCCAGTGCTCTTAACCACTGAGCCATCTCTCTAGCCCCAGATTTTTGGAACTTTTTAATAAAGCTGGAAATCTGAAAATTTACTGTGAGCTAACTGAAGTTTGTAATACAACAGCCTGTGGTTGTATCCCATGAGCCTGGTGCTGTGGTTCCCCTCCTATGATCCTGGAACTGTAGTTGTCTCCCGTGAACCTGGAGCTGTGATCCCCAATCATGAGCCATGATTCCACATTCCTCTGGTGGGGGCTGATGGTGGAACAGATTAGAAGGTGGAGACTTCCTATTTGGGGCAGAAGTTTCAGCCTTCTCTGAGTAACCATTCCCCACAACTCCTTCCTCCGGAGGTCCCAGGCTGCCCATGGCAGTGGCAAGGGAGGTTTCTGTCATTTGCACATTCTAGTCTTGAAGAATCAATTCTCAAGAGTGGACTTCCTGTCTTCCTTGATGACTAGCTATGGTCTTGACTCCACAGGTGCTCCTGGTCAGCCAGGTCATGACAATGGACCTTTCCCACTTCTAGGCACCAAGAGGTTTTCCATCATTTTTCTGTTACTCTTCTATAGTCCCAGTGTACCTTGATCTGGGCCCTACAGAAAATGTAAAACACCTAATTGAACTTTTAGAGATTAAAAAAGAAAAAAAAAAACAGTCTGGAAAGTTAAAATAAAATAAAGCCGCATTATTTGAGTTGAAGTCTGTTTTATTTGCAAGCTGAATTTGTTCTCCTGACCTCCAGCCTCAGACCTTTGGCCTAGAGATTAGAGAATCATTAAGCTTTTCTATCTGTGACCTCAATCTGGGACCCATTGCTCCTCCACCTGACAAAACAAATAAAATAAGTCAAATCTAAACAAAAGAGGACACTGGAACATAGGAATCTTTTTAAGCAGGTTTATTCACAGTTTGGTCAAAACTGGAGATAGAGAAAAAAAAAAAACGTTAGTTTGTCTCCACTTTTCTTATATCAGTGTTAAAATGTATAGAAAGGATAAAACAACCCCCTCTAAGGCTCAGAGGATATTGCTGAAGAGGGAACAGAAAGAATATTAGAGTCAGAAGACAGGAAGAAGGGCTACACAATGAGCTGCATGTTAACGTGGTTACATATCCAGAACTACTAAGCTAATGTATTCACACAAAAAGGAGAAAAAAAATATAGGTGAGATTTGTCACTTATGGGGGGAAAAGGAAAAGATTATGAATCACTTTAAATTCAAAATTAGCAATAATCCCATTCTCCACTTGCATTTCTAGAAAATGTAATAATGTGCTTTGGTAAATGATTTGTTACAGTTGCTTTATAGACCTGCTGAGAGAACCAAATGGGGAGAACTGGAGTTTTCTTAATGTGTGATGGTGACTGAGTTGAGCCAGGTCTAGAACCTTGTCTGTTGTTACTGTAGTAGTCTACACAGCCAGCTTCACTGGGCTTTCCTGGAATCAATCTAGCCTCCTCTAAATGGGAGATTGATTTCCTTCCTTCCTTCCTTCCTTCCTTCCTTCCTTCCTTCCTTCCTTCCTTCCTTCCTTCCTTCCTTCCTTCCTTCCTTCCTTCCTTCCTTCTGCCTGTAAGCCATATCCCGACTCCTTTTTGCATTTTTGAGAGGGTCTTGTTAAATTGCCTGGGCTGATTTGGAGCTTGTGATCCTCCTGTCTCAGCTGGGATTAAAGGCCTGGTCCACCAGGCCTAGTTCAGACCAGAAAATTTCTCTGCATAGCTGGTGGCCTCTGAACCTGCCTCAGCACTGATGGGCATGGTAAAAGATGGGCACAGGAGGCCCCAGGGCACATCTGGGGATGCTTGTGACCCCCCCACACTTGGCCATCATGCTAATTATGATGTGAGTTTATGAAGAGCAGCTTCTCATGTCTGTGTGACTCCCTGTGGCTGCACTGGATATTTGCTGCCTCAGTTCCTCTCACCTGCAGGATGTCAGAACTCTCCTTTTTCCTCTGCATCAGTATCTTCACAGGCATTTGGAAGGGGCTGGATTTAAGACAATTGAATTGTTTTCTATCTTGGTTGCTGTGCTGGATAGCTTTAGTGTCAATTTGACACACCTGGGTTGAGGGAGCCTCAATTGGGGAATTGCCTCTGTTGGACTGGCCTGTGGCCATGTCTGAGGGGCATCTTCTTGATGAGTGATGTGGGAGGCCCCAGCCCACTGTAGTGGTACCACCTGTAGGCAGGTGGGCCTAAGTAGCATAAGAAAGCAGGCTTAGCAGGGGCCAGGGGAGCAAGCCAGTAAGCAGCGCTCCTCCATGGCCTGTGCTCCAGCTTCTGCCTCCAGATTCCTGCCCTGAGTTCCTACCTTGGGGTCCCTGATGAACTGCAACCTGGGATATTTAAGCTAAATAAACCCTTTCCTCCCCGCAAGTTGGTATTGGTCAGAGTATTCTGTCACAGCAATGAAGAAACAGACTAAGACAGTTGCTAACTTCAGTGACTTATTTTGAAAGTCATTTTATTGGGTCCACACTTGTATTTACCTTTATAGATCTGCATGAAAATTTATATTCACTTGAACAACCCTTTTTAAATGGGTTGAATGAAAAACCAAGGGATTCAAATTGTACAGTAGCTCAGAGAGGGATCCAGAGCTAGAAAGCCTGGGTTTAATTCCTGGTTCTATTGTTTTCTAGTTGGATGATCTTGGAAACATCCCTCCCACAAGTTTCCTAATACATTAATCTGCTCAATAGTGTCATTAGGAATATGAGTTGGGTTGCCTGGGAAACAGGCTCTAAATAGAAGTTAAAAATCAGGATTTTTTTTTTTTTTTTTGAAGGATGCTTTGGGGATCAACTCCCGTGGGAGAAAGCAAAGAAGCAAAATTGGACAGAAGGTAAAATCAAGCTGCAATTCAGTCTTGCCAAAGACCTCAGTCAACACCATGAGGATCCCTTCTACTATTTTCATGTATATATAAAACTAGTCTCCATGTGTTTTGTCTCATTGCAGCAGAAGCTGTGCTGTGTTGTTCCAGTCTTCATTGCGGAGTGAAGGACCGATGTTTCCCAGCTGCTGAAAATGATGCTTGCACATAGCTCACCAGTCAGTAACTAATGACCTTTCAGAGCTGTCATAAGTCAGGGAGAGGGGGTCAGATCTTTCTATTGACATTTGAATATGTGTTTGGATGCAGTCACCCCCTGGTAAGATCATATCCTTCAGGAAAGCTACTTTATAAACCAAGAAGAATTCCCCAAGAGGGCCTGACACCTACGGGCTGTTTGCAAGCATGTTCAACAGCTGGAGAAATAAGCCTTCAATACAGATGAGAGATCAAAACAGCACAACACAGCTTCAACTCCAATGAGACAACTCACAAGCTGAGGTTAATTTATATGGGCATAGAAGAAGAAGTGATCTACACAAAATAATTCTCAAGTATTGAGGTTACTTCCTTATTTCCAAAGCATAACAAAAATAAAACACATTCATAAAAGTAGGGGGCAGTGTTTAGGGTTTATCTCTTCCAATTGCTTCATCTGTAGATGAAGGAAAATGAAGAAAAGAGAGAAATTTAAAGACTCACCCTAGGCAGTGGCACTGTCTTGATTAAATTCAGGTCACTAAGCTTTTCATTCAGTGACCCTCCATCAGGTCACATTAAAGCACACTGGAATGGGATCATCTTCACCACTTGTGCCAACTCGAATGAGTTGACAGTGGCTGCCTACATCAGTATTTTGAGAAGGAGATTCAAGTTAGAGGCTTCATACAACGATCTTATTTGAGTGCCATTCTGATTTCTAGGAATTTTTTGTTCCACAGATGGACGCAAAAGTGCCAAACAAGTTGGAGATCAGATTTATAGAGACAATTGGGCTATTGTCCCAGAGAAGACACCAGGCTTGGTTTCAGTTAAGTTTTACATGTAGCTAGATTGCTTCCTTCCCCACAGAATATGCTCTTTTGTGCTACATTTGCTTTCAAAGTGAGGATGTTGACTCAATTATGGACGCCCCTTCAGGTCTTCCCTGAGTGCATCTGAACCCTCCAAAGATGAGGGGAGTGATTTGAGTTGCTCTGGGGCACCACCGAGAAGATGGAGGGCATTTCCAGATCATCTGGGTTATGGCAGGAAGGGGAGCTAGAGCACCCATCTTTGTTCCTCGTGGTGATGAGAAACCAGAGCTCCAGAGCAAGAGCATATTGGAATAAGGCTAAATTGTTATAGTGGTAAAGCATGCATCAGAAAACTTACCATTTTAACCATTTTACATGTATAGTTTGGTGGTATTAGCATTTACAGTGATGTTCGGCAGGCATCTCCAGAACGTTTCGTCATTTCAAACAGAACTCTGGGCTTAAGCGGCAACTCCTGAGTCCCCTTTGCCTCCAGTCCTTGGATAGCCTCTACTCTACTTCCTATCTCTGTAAACTCTCCTATTCAGCAAGAATTAGTTCAAAAGCCTATGGAAAAATACAAATACAGTATCTGGTACCGATTGCATGTGCATACCTGAAGGCTATATATCAAGAAACAGTGTCAGACAGGAGAAAATTCCCTTTGAGTTATTGGTCAGTGTAGTCTAAGAGACTCCAAAAAAACCTCAGGCTATTGCCACAGCCCTTCATTACCTCCCAGAACTTGAAGGTAAAACCCTATTGCTAAAGACAGGACATACTTCAGACATAGGACTTGGAGTAATGCAACTGGAACTGACCTGGAAGCCTCCTCCCTGAAGACTACCCTGTTTTATATCGCCCACTAGCTCTCATAGCTTCAGGGCATACTATGCAAATTGCTAAAGAAGAATATAAATGCTTGCATGAGAATAATACTTTTTGGTATTAAGTTCATGTCTTGACACATTAGACTCATGAATTCCTTGAAGGCTACCTAATGTAGTCTCTCATGACTACATGAGGAAGCAAAGATCACAAAATACCAACATCTCACCAGTGGAAGTACTAATAGATGTTACTTGGGCCATATGTTATGGTTTGAGTCTAAAGTGTGGCCCACAGGATAATGTTTTGAACACTCAGTCTCCACCTTGTGGAACATTTTTTAAAATAATATTTTTATTTTTTGAGAATTTCATGCATATATACAATGTATCTTGATCATACCACTTTCTAGCCCCCCCTTGGGTCTCCCCAAAACATCCCCCTTCAAATATCATGTCTTTTTAAAAAATAACTCAATGAGTCTAATTAATGCTGTTGGATATATACATAGGTGTGGGCCATTGTCTCCCGACTGGCTGGTTCCTCCAATGGGCGGGGCCTGACACAAGTGGGAATTAGGAAGGGAAGCCAGGAGCCATCTTGGGATGGAAGCCAGGAGCTGCCAGTAGAGCGTGATGGTGTAAAAAACTCGCAGCCAGCACAGCAACTCAAAGACAGAATGGTCTGACTCCCTGTGGACTTGGGGCAAGATCGGTGGCCCTGGAGGCATGAGCGAATGGGGGGCTATGGGTGTGGCACAGCCTGATAAGGTAGGGCTCTGAGTGGCAGTGGCGCGGGGCTAGGCCCTGGGTACTCAATTCCTTTGTAAGTTAATAAACTCACATAAAATATATGGTTTGTCTCATGTTCAGGAGACCTAGAGAGAATTTGGACCACAGCCGTCTACTGGAACATGGGCAATCTACCTGTGGCTATAGCCCCAAAGAAAAATGACTCTCCCTATCCCAGAAACTATCAACTGCCAATAACTCCTCAGCTACGGGAGCCCCTGTCCCATCTATGCTGGAATTTTGACTAGCTTGATCTTGTGCAGGTCTTGTACAAGTAACCACACCTGCTGTGGGTTCATGACTACAACAGTCATGTCATGCCCAGAAGACAGCATATCACAGCACTCCAACCCATCCTCCGGCTCTTACATTCTTTCTACCCCCTCTTCCATGATGTTCCCTTCTGGAAGGAGGTTGATGTAGATGTCCCATTTGGGGCTGAGTACTCAGTCACTTATTCTCAGCACTTTGATCAGTTATGAATCTCCATATTAACCACTACTCACTGCAAAAAGATGCTTCTCTAAGGTTGAGAGCAGCACAAACCTATGGGTATAAACATAAATAGAAAGCAGGTAAATAACATGACCATTTAGCAAAACAATAATAAGTTCTCCCCTAGAGCCTATGACCTCCTGGCCATGGGCTTTTGACCAAGTTTACAGTGTCAGGCATGAATTCTCTCCTGTGGATCAGGCCTCAAATCCAATCCAAAAGTGGTTGGCACTTCTAAGCACAAAGAATTCAGATCAAGGGCTAGAGAGATGGTTTAGTGATCACAGCACATACTGCTCTTTCAGAGGACCCAAGTTTGGATATAGCATCCACATCAGACAGTTCACAACCATCTGTAACTCCAACTCTAGGGGTGTTTGTTGCCTCTGACCTCCACAGGCACTGCACCCAAGTCCATCTGCACACACACACACACACACACACACACACACACACTTAAAACTTTTGAGAAAAAATAAAACTTTCCTTTTGAGGAAAAACAGAAGTCAGATCAAGGTATAGCAGGGATTGCTTGTCTCTGTTCTATGATTCTTGGTCTTAGCTGGGGAAACTCAAATAGCAGAGGGAAACTTGAATGGCTGAACACTAGAATCACCTGCAGTGTCTTTACTTGTATGTCTTATGCTTGAGCTGGGAGGACTCAAAGCCTGGCCAGTTTAAAATGCGGCATGATATACCCACACTACACTTGACCTCTGTGTGTGTGTGTGTGTGTGTGTGTGTGTGTGTGTGCATGCACATATGCGCGCACACACACCTGTGTGTACTGGGCTTTCTCAGAGCATGGTGAAATCAAAGTAGTCATACTTACACATAGCAGTTCAGAACTCAAAGATAGCATTCCTGTCACTAGGCAGAAATGCCGTTGATCCTCCATGACCTATTATGATCTTAGTTTTCACACAGCAGCACTGAGCACTGTCACTGTTGTATTGGTCAAAGAGACACAAGTTCCTAGCAAGGGGAAAGAGTCATAAGTGCCACACGAATTCTCATGAGAAAAATATTAAAGAATTTGTGACACTGATTTTTTTTAAGAAAAAGCAAACATCTCTTTTTTAAAATTTTATTTTCTAAATATATTTTTATTGTGTTTTTGTGGATTTCATACATTTTAATCATATTTATCCCCTCTTCTCTATCTGCACTCTCCCCAAAGCTCACTTCATGCATTTTGTCATATCTGTTAAAGGCCTATCTAGTCAAGTTTCTGTCCCCAGATCTCCCTTGGTGTGAGTTCATCCACTGGAGCTGGTTCAGCCTGTCTAACATCACTTACTTAAAGATTAACTCTCCCTCATCCAGTAGTGATCAACTGCCAATAGTTCCTCGCCAAAGTTTTGGCCTCGTGCACATTTCCCCAGTTTTCTATGCTGGTTTTTGTCTGATTGAATTTGCCTGGGTCTTGTGCCTGTTGTCACCATTGCTTTAAGTTCATATGAGCAAGGTCTTAGGAGCCTTTAAGACTCTGTTTTGTATAGTCATGTACTTTCTCCCCTGACTCTTACACCCTTTCAACACCATCTTCTGCAATGGTCCCTGAGCTCCGGGTAGGTGAAGTTTAATATAGAAATTCTGTCCAAGGACCCATACTCTGCAGACTCTTATTCTCTATACTTTGGCCAGTTGTGGCCTTTTGTGTTCGTTGCCCTCTGTTGCATGAGGAAGCTTTGCTGATGAGAGTTGAGAGACACTGATTTTAACCACTTCTAGTGAATATTGTTCCTTTCTAAATGGCCTCATGGGAATCTTATGTAACTACCCGAATGCTGCCATCCTGACTTACAGCCTTCTGGAATGCCATTCTGGAAATCCACTAGATTCTGCCGGACAATGTTTTGACTTAGTGATGGCAGTGATACTTTACCTTTAAATGTTGGATTTGACTATGGGGGATTCCAGTGATGGAGGAAGATAGATCACTGGGCATTCAAACAGTGAGTTATTAGTATGTGCAGGACACTGGGGAGAAAAACCCATATTGAGAGCAGTAGTTACTTAAGAAGTTACTTATGATCCCACAAAAATGAATCATATTGACTATTTTGCATGTCTAAGGATCAATACTGAACCTTCCAGATAGAAGCACCTGGATGAGAATGGCGATTCCATGGCGTTCCTCAGAATTCATCTAAGTGGTTGAATTGATCAATGTGAAACAAGGACAGTGTGTTTTTCTACTCGGACAGATGACACCAGAGCCCTGGTGAGGTCCTCATAGTAAGGGCTGCACAGACTTCCCGAACATGCCCCCAAGGCTTTTGTCTTTGAGGTCTGAATGCTCTCAGGCAGGGAGCATAGTGTTCCACAGGCCTTGCTCTTCATGTTCTTACCTCCGGTATCTTTTCAGCCTTGTCCTAGATGGTTGTCAGGTTACCAAGGCAACCATCAGTCTTTGTGAAATGTTTCTGACCTTTCCCATGGAAACACAGTTTGTGCCTATATGATCTATCATGTTATAAATGGTCATAGTAGGATTTTAGCAGTGCTTAGACTAGAGAGATTAATTTTCCCCTTACAACTTAAGAGGTATTATAGAAGCTTGGCTGGTAGGCAGAATATTCAGGGAATATTCAGGTGTGCTGGTTAGTTTTTTCCAAATTGATCCAAACTAAAGATACCTGGGAATTGGGAACCTCAATAGAGGAATTTCTTCCATCAGACTGGCCTGCCATCCCTGGGCAGGTGGGTCTGGGCTATGTAAGAAACGTAGCTGAGCAAATCAGAAGAGGCAAGCCAATAAGTAGTGTTCCTCCATGGTTTCAACTTTAGTTCTTACTTCCAGGTTCCTGCCCTGAGCTCCCGCCCTGGCTTCCCTAGGTGATGAAGTGACATGGAAATGAAAGACAAATAAACTATTTCCTTCCCAAGTTGGTTTTGGTCAGTGTTTTAGCATAGGAACAGAAATCAAAATATATCAGATGGTAAATCCACACTTTCCATCCCACCCCAAAAGTGCCTGTAATCCTGTGATTTCTGAGACAGCTCAGACTATCCATATCTTGTATGTAACTTAGCTAAATACCTCTTCTGTGAGAGGACTCCTTAATTTGGTTGTTCTTCAACTATACAATTGTATGGTTTGAACACTTGATCCCCAGCTAGGACACTGTTTTGGAAGGTTGTAGAACCTTTGTCACTGAGGCCTAGCTAGCAGAAGTGGGTCACAGGCCTTGAAGATGACATCTGCTCTTGTTTTGGTCCCCAAGTTCTGTTTCCTGATCTGCTAAGATGTTAGGGAGCTGTTATGCCTTCCTTTCCAAGAAAGACTGCAGTCCCCTGAGACAGGCCAAAAAAAAAAAAAAACCGCTTTTCATAAATTGTTTCTACTAGGTATTTGTTCACAACAATGAATAAAGTAATTAAACAACTAGGAACCCTTATCTCTGTTCCTCTCTCAAAGACTATGGAATAGTCCAACTAACGTTCTATGTATTTTTTCTTTCTTTATTTTACTTATTTTTATTTTATGTGTGTGAGTGCTTGCCTACATTTATGTAAGTGCACCTGTGCATGCAATGACCATGGAGGCCAGAAGAAGGCTTCAGATCCCTTGGATCTAGAGTTACAGATAGCTGTTAGCCACTATGTGGGTGTTGGTAACCAGATACAGGTCATCTGTAAGAGCAGCCAGTGCGTTTTTTTGATGTGACAATTTAACCAGCATGTTAGCCTGAGCCCTTGATCTGAATAGCACTTCCAGAAAGGGTATTATTGTGATGAGTGCTAGACTAAGAAGTCAAGTCCTAGCCTTCCTGTTCTGCATGACATTCTCATCTGAACTTCAAGAACACTAAAATGGACATCAAAACTCTAAGTACATAAGGTTGCTTTAAAATTCCTTTGTTAAGCTGGGCCTGGTGGTATACACCTTTGCTCCCAGTGCAGGCAGAGGCAGGCAGATCTCTGTGAGTTCCAGGCCAGCCTGATCTACATAGCAAGTTCCATGCCAGCTGTGGATACCCTATCTCAAAAAGACTAAAACAACCAACACCACCATCAACGAATTATTTTGTCATCTCTGATATATTATATAGGTATAAAGGTGTCTGAGCCTTCTGCTACGGTTGGTCTGTTTTATCCCTTCAAAATTCATGTTGAGGCTTAGTCCCCAACGTGATGGTGTGCAGAATTGGTGGGATTGTAAAGAGATATTTGATCGTGAGGAATTTGCCTTTCTGAAGGTGATTGATGCTTTTATTGTAGCACTAGATTTGTTACCACAAAGGATATGTTCTTATAGTGCTGCTACTCCTGTGTTTTAACACACACATATATACTCACACATATACACATACACACACACACACACACACACACACACACACACACACTTCCTGCTGTGACTTGATAGTATGAAATCTTCACCAGAAGCTAAGCAGGCATCCACACCAAGTACTTGGACTTCTTAGTCTCCAGAATTACTGCTTTCCTTGTAAGTCACCTACCTCAGTTATTTTGTTATAGCAGTAGAAAAACAGACTAAGATGATGGTCTACATTTTCAAAAAACAAAAAGGAAAACCTAAATGTTGCTTTTAGAGGTTTTTTTT
>NW_008355790.1:2207600-2211909 GCF_000622305.1 Nannospalax galili
TTACTCTTTTAATAATGATTTATTTAGGGCTCATTAGCATTACAAAGAAGATATTTGAAGCATCTAGAGGGGGTAAAAGATCAGGGAGAATTTTCCAAAGGAAAAGAAATACTAAGAAGAGCTGAGGAACATAATTCTAGGAGAGAGGCCCAGAGCAAAGAGGACCTTACCACACTGAAAGGACAGAAAGGACAGAGGAGCTGCAATGGAGTGAGGGAAGCACAACCTGACACTGAGGGTAGATGCTCCAGGTGGGTCCAGGGAGTGAAGGTTTAGGATTTTAGTCTTAGAGCAATAAGGGGTCAGGGCAACATAGCAATTGACTAGGGAAGCTGTCTGCTGGGGAGTTCTGTTCTCCTAGCATGGCATAGCACTGCTGGCTAGAAATCACAGCAGCTGTGATTACACACATGAGGCCCTCACAAGATCATCCCTGTTAACCCTCCCTCATAGAAGGAGCTGGAGGAGGACCACCAGACCCTCACCTGAAATGGAGACAGGCTCCCTGCTGCCCTGTCCCAGCTGCATATAATCCTGTCTTAGCTGCACTTATAGTTTTGGGATGCACTAATTCAAGTACGAAGCGGTGCAAAGCAGAAGGTTAACTGGAGGGGGAACTCCCATGAAGCAGTGTTAATGAGGACATCACCCATGGTGGGGAAGGACTTTTTTTTTTTTTTTACAAAAAATTTATTGAGAATTTCATACGTGCATATAAGGTGTTTTGATCAAATCCATACCCACTCCCTCCTCTCGAACCTTCCCCCCTCTGAAGAGGTAACCCAAAAATCTTTTAAAGATTAGATACAAGATCCTAAATACTTTTGACATTTTTGGCCTTTGGAACAGAGTATGTTGCTAACAGGCTGAAGGACATACTGACTTTTAGCCAAGCAACTGGCTACATTTCTTTGGAGTATTTTTTACCCTAACTGCCTATCCATTTCCTACCTCCTATTCTTATCATGCCATCCTCTCAAGGGTTACCCAGATTGCCAACAGGGAATAGGGATGCCAACCACTCTGGTTTCTTCCATGCTGAACAGGACACACAGTGAGGCAATTGGAGTACTCCTTCAGTGGGTCTATCTAAAAGACTCCCAAATTGCATAACTCTTGTCTCTAACAGCAAAAGAAAGTCCTTGAATCCTGAATGGGAGATGTGAAGGAGAAGTAAAGGCAAGAGTAATTAGCCTTACAAGTTCTAGACAGGGAACTAGAAAAAAAGTCAGAACAGGGCAATTTTCAAATGTTCTCGTGAGAGTCCATTGGAATTTCTTGACAAGGACTTCCAAAAGCATCCCTCTATTGGGCTCTTCCTCATTTTTCTTTTGTCTTCCAAGGCTGGACTAGTTGGCTAGTGTCCTGTGAACACTCAGGTGAGTGTCCTATGAACCTTGCTTGGCACTCCTTTAATGAATGAGCACAACTGTCAACAAGCCCAATTGTGACTATGCTTAGCAATAGGGCTCAGCCGAAGTCGTAATGATGGTAGTTATTTCATGCAGAAGGGACTGCTGTATAGCATCATCTTATTAAAAGGACCTGGAGTTTAAAAGGATTTGGTGCTAGGAGCCACATATGAGGGAGAACATATGTCGATTTTTTTTCTGAGATTGTGTTACTTCACTTAGTATAACAGTTTCTAGATCCATCCATTTACCTGCAAATTTCATTATTTCATCTTTCTTTACTGCTGAATAGAACTCCACTGTGTAAATATACCAAATTTTTGTTAACCACTCGTCAGCTGAGGGACACTGAGGTTGCTTCCACCTCTTAGCTATTGTGAAAAGAGCAGCAACAAACATGGTTGTACAAGTGTCCTTGCAATAGGATGAGTCCTTTGGGTATATGCCAAGGAGTGGTATAACCAGGTCAAATGGTAGGTTCATTTTTAGGTTTTCAAGAATTCTTGACACTGTTTGCCATAGAGGCTGCACGAGTTTGCAGTCTCACTAGCAATGAATGAATGTCCCCCTTTCTCCACATCCTCGCCAGCATTTGATATCATTTGTTCTCTTGATCCTAGCCAGCCTGATTTGTGTAACGTGATACCTTAGGGTGGTTTTAATTTGCATTTCCCTAATTACTGACAATGTTGAACACTTTGAGATGTTTCTTAGCCATCTTTATTTCTTCCTTTGAGAATTCTCTGTTTAGATCTTTAGCCCATCTTTTAATTGGGTCATTTGGTTTTTCGATTCTTTGTTTTTTGAGTTCTTTATATATTCTGGATGTTAAACCTCTGTCAGATGTGTCATGGGTGAAGATTTTTTCCCATTCTGTGGGAAAAAATTGTTTCACTTTTTCATTGTTTCTTTTGCTGTACACAAGCTTTTTTGTTTAATGAGGTCACACTAGTTGATTGCCAACCTTAATTCCTAAGCAACTTCTGTCTGATTTAGAAAATCCTTTCCTTCACCTATATCCTGTAAGTTACTGCCAATATTTTCTTCTAATAGTTTCAGGGTTTCCAGTTTCACATTGAGGTCTTTGATCTATTTGGAGTTGACTTTTGTACAAGATGAAGGTAAGGATCTAGTTTCATTCTTCTACAGGTGGAGATCCAGTTTTGTCAGCACCATTTGTTGAAGATGCTGTCTTTCCTCCATTGTGTGTTCTTGGCACCTTTCAAATATTAGGTGGCTGAAATTGTGTGTACTTGGGTTTGGATCTTCAAAGATGTTCCACTGATTTATGTGTCTGTTTTTGTGCCAGTACCATGCTGTTTTTATGACTATGGCTCTGTAATGTACTTTGAGATTTGGTATAGTAATCCCCCCAGCATTGCTCTTTGTGCTCAGGGTTGCTTTGGTTATCCAAGGTCTTTTGTGCCTCCATATGAATTTCAGGATGCATTTTTCTAATTCTGTGAAGTATGTCACAGGGATTTTGATTGGGATTGCATTGAATCTATATATAGCTTTTGGTAGGATGGTCATTTTAACAATTTTAATTCTTCTAATCCATGAACATGGGCGGTCCTTCCATCTCTTGGTGTCTTCCTCAATCTCTTTAATGATTGATTAAAATTTTTCACTGTAGAGATCTTTGGTGTCTTTTGTCAGATTTATTCCAAGATTTTTTTTTTCCAGCAATTGTGAATGGGAGCATTTCCCTGTATTCTTTCTCCAATTGCTTGTTATTGGTATATAGAAAGGCTACTGATTTTTGTACGATTGCTTTTATAACTTGCCACTATACTGAAAGTGTTGATCAGTTCTAGGAGTTTTCTGGTGGAACTTTGGGGATCTCTTATGTATAGTATCATATCATTTGCAAAAAGGGATAGTTTGACCTCTTTCCCAATTAGTACTCCTTTAATTTCCTTCTCCTGTCTTATTGCTCTAGCAAGAGTTTCAAGCACTATGTTGAAAAGGAGTGGAGACAGTGGACATCCTTGTCTGGTTCCTGATTTTAATGGGAATGCTTCCAGTTTTTCTCCATTTAGAATGATATTGGCTGTGGGTTTATTGTCTATAGCTTTAATTATGTTGAAGTATGTTCCCTCCAGTCCAATTCCCTCTAGGACTTTGAACGTAAATGTATGTTGAATTTTGTCAAAAGATTTTTCTGCATCTATTGAGATGACAATGTGGCTTTTTTCTTTGAGTCCATGTATATGTACTTGTGTATATTATTAATGATGTTTATTGACTTGTGTATATTGAACCATCCCTGCATCTCTGGGATAAAGCCTACTTGATCACGGTGAATGATCTTCCTGATGTGTGTCTGTATGCGGTTTGCAAGTATTTTGTTGAGAATTTTTGCATCTATGTTCATTAAGGATATGGGTCTATAGTTTTCTTTTCTGGTTGTGTCTTTACCCAGTTTGGGTATTAGAGTGATGCTGGCTTCATAGAAGGAATTTGGGAGTTCTCCCTCTGTTTCTATCATTTTGAATAATTTAGGTAGTATTGGTTGGCGGTCTTCTTTAAATGCCTGATAAAATTCTGTAAATCCATCTGGGCCTGGGATTTTTTTAGTTGGGAGGCTATGTATTACTGTTTCAATTTCCTTATATGTTAAGGGTCTTTTTAAACTGTTGATCTCTTCTTGGTTTAACTTTGGGGTTAATCTATGTCTTAAAGTCCTGTAGTGTTGTTTTTATGAATTTGGGGGCACCAGAATTTGGTGCATATATGTTAAGGATTGTAATATCTTCTTTGTTTATTGTTCCTTTGATCAGAATGAAGTGGCCTTCTTTGTCTCTTCTGATTAGTTTTAGTTTAAGGTCTATTTTGTCAGATATTAGAATTGCTATGCCTGCTTTTTTCTTAGTGCCATTTGCTTGGTATATTTT
>NW_008355790.1:2212231-2234760 GCF_000622305.1 Nannospalax galili
ATTGTCATGTAGAACTGGAAATACCTTGGTCCAGGCTCTTCTGGCTTTCATAGTTTGCATTGATAAGTCAGCTGTAATTCTGATGAGTTTTCCTTTGTATGTGACTTGTTTTTCTTTTGCTGCTTTCAGTATTCTCTCTTTGTTCTGTTCATTGAGTGTTTTTACTATGATATGTTGTGGGGAGTTTCTTTTCTGATCGTGTCTATTTGGTGTTCTATGTGCTTCCTGTATTTGTATGGGGATGTCTGTCCTTAATTTCAGGAAATTCTCTTCTACAATCCTGTTTAAGATCTGGTCAACACGTTAACCTGAAATTCTTCTCCTTCCTCTCTTCCTATGATTCATGGATTTGGTCTTTTCATGGTGTTCCACATCTCTTGCATATTCCATTCCTGTGGCTCCTGTGTTTATTAAAAATTTCCATACTCTTTGCTTGAGTGGTCTAATTCTTCAACTTTATCCTCCAGTGTTTATCCTCCAGTGCTGATATTCTGTTTTTCATTTCATTCATTCTAGAGGTGAGGCTTTCCCCCATTGTTTCAAGTTGTTATATTGAGTTTTGCACTTCCTTCTTCATTTCTGCCTGAGTTTTATTCAATGTTTCTATCTCTTCTGTGAATACATTCAAAAGTTTATCCCTATCTTCTTTTAGCTCTTTGATTTTTTTGTTCATGTGTTCTAAACTCACTGAATTCCTTGATTATGTTTATGATTGTTCTTTTAACTTCAGTGTCCTGGGTTATCTCTAGGGGGTTCTCCTTGTAAAACTCTTCTACAGGATTGGTGGAGTTTGGGAGGACATAGTGTTTTGGCTTTCCATTTTATTATTCTTTTGTCATGATTCTGGTGGAGTTTGGTGGGGTCATAGTGTTTTGGCTTTCCATTTTATTATTCTTTCATTGTGGTTTTGGCATGTGAATTTCTTTTGTTGTTTATGATTCTGATATAAGAATTAAGTTGAAGTATGCTTCTGTTTGTAATATCTGGGTGCCTTGATCCTTTCTTTATTGGTTATGTAAAGCTGGTTGGTACAGGGTTCAGGTTCTCTCAGTTTTATTTTGAAGGGAACTGATAGCTTCTGATCAACTATTCAGGGGTCTCCACAGAAGCCCAATTCAGGTTTCAGTCAGGTACACTCAGACTTCCTTCATCATGTGAAGGCAGGATCCAGGCTCTCTCAGGCAGTCCTGTGTGTTGTCAACCCTATGCCAAAACCAGGCTAGAGGGGGGCCAGACTTCAGCACTCTCTGGTGGTGTGCTGAGCTCTCAGGAGCTATTCAGATGGAAGTGGTCCTCTCAGGCTGTCTGCTAGGATCTTTTTTTTTTTTTTTTTGGTCTTTTTGAGACAGGGTCTCCCCTGTAGCCCCACATGGCCTAGAACTCACTATGTAGACCAGGTTGGCCTCAAACTCAGAGATCTCCACCTGCCTCTGCCTCTGCCTCTGCCTCTAGAGCGCTCGGATTGAAGGCATACACCACCACACCCAGCAAATGTTGCTTTTAGGACCTAAGTTTTCAAAAAAACATGATGGTTATGATTTTCCTAGGTCCTAGGTCCTATTTCCTCCCTTTTCCTTTGTATGGTGTGTGTGTATGTATATGTGTGTGTGTGTTCTACATACTTATTAATATGGGTGTGTGCATATGTGTGTGCACAGACATGTGGAGGCCAGATACTGAGGACTGGTGTCTTTCCTCTATCAGTCTCCACCTTCATTTCTGTTTTTTGTTTGTTTTTTTGAGGGAGGGTCTCACTATGTTGCCTTGGTTGAACTGGAACTCGCTATTTAGACCAGGCTGGCCTAGAACTCACTATGTAGACCAGGCTGGCCTCAGACTCACAGATTGCACCAGGGTCTGCCTCCCCAGTGTTGGGCTTTCCCCTTCGGGTTTTTTTTTTTTTTTTTTTTTTTTTTTTTGGTGATAGGGTCTCTCAGTGAACCTGAAGCTCACCAGTATGTCTAGGCTGGATGGCCAGTGAGTTTCAGGGATCCGCCTGTCTCCACCTCACCAACATTGGAGTTATAAGAGTTCCAGTTCCCCAGACCCCACACCTGCTGCCCTGGATATCCCTCCACCTGTCCCACCCTCTTCCTCCACACTTAGCTCCAGCAGTACTCAGTTTGTGCTTGTTACATCACTTAACCTTTAAGTGCTTTTGGTTCCTTTATACCTATAAAATAGCTTTAATTGGGAAATGGTCAAATGAGACAATATTTATAAGGTCAGAGCCAACTACATATTTTGCTCTGTCCAAGGCAATATGAACATTCAAGCCTCTTCTTCCAAGGTGGAGAAAAAAAGCTTTCTGCTCTTGGGGTCACTGTTTTGAACCTGTCTTGCTGTTTTTGTGTGTGATTTAAGCACCAGCTCCCTCAGGTGCAGATACACTCATCCCACAAACAGAAACTATCAAACTCCCAGAACCTCACTCAACCCACAAGCAAGGGCATAAGGTGAACCACGCGCTTGTGCCCAGACCCAGGAACAGCCTCCAGCAGGAGCAAGGCAGCCAACAGCCAGCAGCCAAGTCAAGGGGTCAGGCAGAGGCAGGACAGGGCAGAGAGAGGCTCCAAGTTCCTTCCCTAGTGCCAGGCACACGTCCCACGCTAGGGAAAACAGCCCCATGCACAGACTTTGTTAACAAAGCTCTTAGTAATTAAACCACATTCAATAAATGTTAATTTAGTCTCTCCCATCACCAAAGGATTTTGTAAAGATGACAGAATATAATATTCATGAAATGTCCTTGGCAAATTGTGAAATAACAGTATAAGCTGCCATGCTTTTTCCTTCAACTGAAATGGGCAGCATGCGTTTTTTTTCTGCTGAGCAAGGCACTGGCATCAAAAATTGGAAGTGGGAGAACTTTGTGTTTTTATTTCACAGATATTATTGTTATAAAGTCTTCCATGGTGAAAAATGAGAAACATTAATTTTCATCTTTCCTCTTTATCCTCATGACTGCCAGAGGAGACAAATGAGAATGTTCAGCCACCGATATGTGTAATATCACAAATTCCCAATTTACTATCAGTAATCTTTTTTCATTTTGTGACACTTGGTATGCAGCTAAGGATGACCTTGAACTCCTGATCCTCCTGCCTATACATCCACACTTAGTTTATGTGGTGCTGGAGTTTGAACTCAGGGCTTTGTGCACACTGGGCAGGCATTCAACAACTGAGCTACATCCCTAACATATCAGTAATACTATTATCAATATTTTATTACCAATAAGGATTTTTACATCTGGGTATGTTCTTTCCAGGATTAAGAGCAAATTCAAAGCCAAGACATAAATTCAAGGAGGGAAAACGTAAAAAATTCCTCATTTATATAGCCTTAAAAATTTTGTGCTGCAGCCAGATGTGGTGGTAAACACTTTTTTTTTTTTTTTTTTTTTTTGGAAAAGGGCCTCCTTTTAGCCCCAGCTGGCCTGGAACTCACTTTGTAGACTAGATGGCCTTGAACTCAGAGATCCGTCTGCCTCTGCCTCCCGAGTGCTGGGATTAAAGGCGTGTGCCACTACACCCAGCCTGCAAACACTTTTAATCCTAGTACTCAGAAGACAGAGGCAGTCGAATCTTGGAGATGGAGGTTGGCCTGGTCTATATAGCCATTTCCAAGTCAGCTGGGGCTACAAGGAGATGCTGTCTAAAAAAACCAAACCAAACCAAAACAACAACAAAAATTACGCTGCACTTGATAAACACATACAACTTTATGTCAATTAAAAAAAATTAATGAAGAGCTGGAGAGATGGCTCAGCAGTTAAGAGTACTGGCTGCTCTTTCAGAGGACTCTGATTCACTTCCCAGCACCCACATGGCAGCTCACAACCATCTGTAACTCTTCAGGCATTAGCTACACATGTGGTGCATATACAAACATGCAGGCAAACATTCCTACAAATAAAATAAAAATAAATAAATCTTCTAAAATTTTAATTTGAAAACAAAACAAACAAAAACCTTACCTGTTTAAATAGTTACTAGCATTATTTACTTTAAGACTTCTTTTTTTATTACGAAGTTTCAGGAAGAATGTAATTGAATCTCAAGGTCAAGGAGCTTGTGTTTTGCTTACCTTTGTTCCACTACAGTAGCCACCAACAACCGTGGGGAGAATAAGTTTGGCCCAGGAAGGTTGGGAAAATGCATGTTTCTGAGTTCTACTTCCTAGATAATCTGGGGGAGGGGAGAGAAGGAAAAAAAAAACAAAGACTCTTAATTTGCAACAAACCCCACTCCCCACATGGCCCTAATGTCGTAATCCAATGCACTCTCTGGGAAACTTTGTGGGCAACTACAGAGACCATATGCATTTACCTAATGGTTCAGAGAGTGAGTACAGAGCATCATCTACAACTCTGAAGCCATAAAATGTAGTAGGAGAATAATATTAAGGAGAAGGAATCAATTTATAAGTCCTGCCCTTGGAAACAGCCTGAGAATTAAAACATTGTAAAAACGTAACACAATAAGGAAAAATTGTATTTCTCAGCCTCTTCCAGAGATTGACAGGATTTCTTTGCTAGCTTGCTTGGGTAGATAAGGGATGCCCAGGGGTTCTGTCAGAGTGCCAGTAGAGAGGGTGAAGGAGCTGAGCCTTCAGTTATGCTGGCCTGGGTGAGAGCTGACATGCTCAAAAGGAGGAAGGAACGTTGCACTGGCCCCAGCCTGTCCTTTCTCCTTCTTGGGCAGTGTGCAGGTTTCTGCCTGTGCTGAATGAATCTTTAAGGAAACTGAAAGAACATCAAGTTATTAATCTGCCTCAGGCATCTCCTGGTTTGATTTGGCTCTGCCTAATGTTTGGCACCAGAACCAACAAACAAATAAAGAGGATGTTTTGTTGTTGTTGCATTTTAGATCTTGGATGGGTTTGGGTATTTAACTAAATGAGTTCAAATGACTCTTCTCATTAATTGCTGGCAGAGCCAGACTTGGGCCAGGGTAGTTGCATTCTCATGCCTATCCTTTGTTCAGAATAGCATGCTGCTGTTAGCTGACCTTGGGCAAGTCACTGGTTTCTTTAAAGTTCAAATTCTTTATCTGGAAGATATAAGATTGTCATGTAAAATAGTAGTATCTTGATGACGTATAAAGCAGTTTTATCTATAAAACACAAGTGGAGTAGAACAAAATGGAACAGAATGAAATGGAGTGGAACAGAACAGGACAGGACAGGAAAATAGATGAACTGGAGATAATCATATTAAACAAATTAAGTCAGTCTCAGAAAGACAAATACAGCGTTTTCTGTCATTTGTGGTTCCTAGATTTTATATACTTACATAAAATCATGTCTGTGTATATATGACATGAAAGTAGAAGAAAAGCTGTTGAAATACAGATGAATGGGCACATGAAGGAGGCGTGGAGAGTACGGGAGTGGAATAACATTCAACACTCAATATATACCTGTATGAAAACTTAAAATGTAAATAACCCTTTAAAAACTGTGATCTTTTCCTCCTTCTGCATTTTCTTTCGCTCTTCATGTATATAAACCACACTTGGTTGCTATTTATTTATTTATTATTTAATTGAGACAGGGTCTCCCTGTAGTTCCAGCGCTGGCCTGGAACTCACTATGTAGACCAGGCTGACCTCAAACTCACAGAAATCCGCCTGCCTCTGCCTCCTGAGTGCTGGGATGAAAGGTGTGTGCCACCATGCACGGCTTTTGGTTGCTTTTTAAATCCTGAGAATAGCAAAAACATATCAGGAGTAGAGCTCACACCCATCTCAGCTTAATTTTGTTTGCTTGCTTGGGACAATGTCTGGCTAGTGTAAATTGGCCTCGAACTCAGGATCCTCCTGACTTACTCCTCAGTGCTGGGATTATGGGCATGCCACTGTTTTAGTTTGCTTTCTGTTACTGTGTTAAAACACTGACCAAAACCAACTTGTGGTAGGAAGGGTTTATTTCATCTTACCAATTACAATTGAAATAAGAGCAGGAAGCAGGAACTGATCAGTGACCATTGAGGAACACCTCTTACTGGCTTGCTCAGCTACTTCCCTTATACAGTCCAGGCAAACCTGCCCAGGGATGGCACCACCTACAGCAGGCTGGGCCCTCCCACATCAACTAGCAATCAGAAAATGCCCAAAGACATGCCTATAGGCCAATCTGATAGAGGAAATACCTCAGATGGTAGAACAGTACACTCAGTGATGAGCCTGAACATGTCTTAGGCAAACAGTGGTCCACTCCACCTGTGGTCAGTCAAGTGGCCTCAATAAGTTCATTAGAGACAAACCTTATTCAAGTTCATGATGCTTTATATTATCTTATCTCCTGTATTCTGGTGGGCTTTGTTTGCTTGCTTGCTTGCTTGCTTGAGACAGGTCTCACATAGCCCAGGCTAGTCTTGAACTTGTAATATCAAGGATAACCTTGAACTTCTGATCATCTTACCTCCACCACAGGTGTGTGCCACCACACATAAATTATGCAGTGTTGGATATTGAACCCAGGGCTTCATATATGCTAGGTAAGTACTCTATCCACTGAGCTGCATCCCTAGCTGTTCTGTGGTTTTCAAAGCACATGTTGGTAATTTTTCTTGAGGATCCATCCTTTAAGAGGTAAAGCTTAATCCCCTCTTCCCGGGCACAGGCACATTTCATAACTCACTTTTAACATTAGAATGTAGCATAAGTTCTGCTCCCCCTACCCACCCAATTAATTGCCCTGCTACCCCTAGCACCAGCCAGAATTCACTTGCCTGAATTTTGCAATATCAACTAATTGGTCTCTAATTCACCCCTGCCACTTTACAGTTTATACACAATACAGAGTAATCTTTTAATATTTGGGTCCTATTGTTACAATTGAAATGTGTGCTATCCTCCACAAGGTCAGGTATTTAAACGCTTGATCCTCAGTTGGTGATCCTGTTTTGGGAGGTTGTGGAAACTTTGGGATATATGACCTATCTGAATGATGTAGGCCACTTGGGGCAGGCCCTGGGGGTTAAAGCCAGCTGTTCTTCAGGCCCAAGCTCTCTGCTTCCCATCCGTCTGCACTGATGTGACCAGCTGGCTGTCTTAAGCTCCAACTGCTGCAGGGCAAGTCCCTCTAACATGTCTTCCCTGACATTATTGACTGTATCCTCTAAACTGTGAACGAAAATAAGTCATTCCTCCCTTAGGTTATTTCTGTTGGTCACAGAGACAAGAAAAGGAGAGACAGCTCAGAGGTTAAGAGCATCTACTGCTCTTGCAGAGGATGCAAGTTCAGGTCCCTATACTCACATTGGGTGGCTCACAACCACCTGTAAATCCAGCTCCATGGAATCTGATGCCCTCTTCTGGCGTCCATGGACATTTGCATTCATGTGCATATGCCCATACTTATATAAAAGTCATTAAAAAATAAAATAACTTTGTTTAGAAAAGTAACTGATATTCCCATTGTATGACTTTCATACTTGTGCCTCAGGCAAGCAAATCTAGTGTCTTAAAATGCCCTGATCAACTTTTTACTATCTTACTTGGTTACCTTTACTTGTCTGAGTTCATCTCCTGTCATTGTGTTCATCTGTTATGTCCCCCTACCACCACCCCGCTGTGCTGAATAGCTTTAGTGTCAACTTGACACACCTGGGTTGAGGGAGCCTCAGTTGGGGAATTGCCTCTATTGGACTGGCCTGTGGCCATGTCTGAGGGGCATCTTCTTGATGAGTGATGTGGGAAGGCCCAGCCCACTGTGGGTGGTGCCACCCCTGGGCAGGTGGGCCTGTGTTGCATAAGAAAGCAGGCTGAGCAGGGGCCAGGGGAGCAAGCCAGTAATCAGCGTTCCTCCATGGCCTGTGCTCCAGCTCCTGCTTCCAGGTTCCTGCCCTGACTTCCTACCTTGGGCTCCTGAATGAACTATGACCTGGGATAAGTAAGCTAAATAAACCCTTTCCTTCCCAAGTTGGTAGCAGTCAGAGTATTTTGTCACAGCAATGAAACAAACTAGGATACACACCCCCTCCCACCACCAGCCCTTTTATAGTCCTTCTTGCTGTCTCTGGAACATGCCTCCAAAACTCAGGAACACTTCTACCATATATTTCCTCTTTAAATGTTTGGTTTTTTAAATTTGTTTGTTTGTTTTGTTTTTATATTTTTGGTCTTTTTGAGACAGGGTTTTCCTGTAGTCCCAGCTGATTCAGAACTCACTATGTAGACCAGGCTGACCTTGAACCCACAGAGACCTACCTGTCTCTGCCTCCCAAGTGCTGGGACTGCCATACCCAGCTAAGCTCTTTAAATGTTATTGTCTCAAAAATATGTTTTCTTGGGGATGGAGAGATGGTGATAAAGAAAAAGTTATATTCTTATAAATGTATTCTTATATAATGTCCTGGTAAGCTTAGGCCATTTAAAGTTTCCTTTGTTTTACTTCCTGAATGGATACCTTGAAATGTAACCCTGAGATGCTCAGAGACGTTTTATTACTCTGTGGAATTCTCATTACCCTGAGATGTTTTATTACTCTGTAAAGTCTTGAAGCTGTGTTATGCTTTCCACTCACTATGTTCTGACTGTTGATAAAGATGCAAAACTAAAAGAATGGAAAGTTCACCAAATGGGTTAGTGAGGTACTTTGTCCAATTAGTCCAAGAAAAGTGTAGATCAAATATGTCAGAAATCTATATTTCTGCTGATGATATCTGATTTTGTAAATTGAAATGACCATTTGATCAGGTCCTAGCCCAATTAGTCTAACCTATTTGTGGATCAAAAGGCACCAGATGTCCTGACCCACACCTGGGATATCTACTTTAAAAACTATGTTGGCCAAATGAACTCAGGAAGAAATTTTCTGAGATGACCCATCATGAAAAGAAATGGCCCAGGTGCTAATCATAAAACAATGACATAAAATCAACTATAAAATCTTCGTCTGTGCTTCAGACTGGGTCCCCAGAATCTAATAAGCCTTTGTTGTTTACTGGGGTCCTCATGCATAAGTAAGGAATAATCAAGCTGTCTGACTCTCTCCTGGGTGAATGCTTGGTCTCTGCTGTTCAAAGCATTTTTCCATAACAATGGCTCAGTGGTTAAGAGAACTGACTGCTCTTGCAAAGGACCCAGGTTTGGTTCCCAACACCCACATGGCAACTAACAACTGTCCCTAACTCCAGTTCCAAGAGATCGGATGCCCTCTTCTGGCCTCTGAGGATATTGCATGACACGGGTGCACTTCTATGTCAGAATGACTTTTACATAATGGATATAATCTGGACTAATGTCTTTTAATTACCCTTTGCAAACCCAATGAACCTTGAGTCTTGTGACCATGACTGGTGTGTACTGGATGGGGAGCATTTTCTTGGAAACCTCAATTTGGTACTCTACCCAAAAAGATAATGAATGCGGGGCTGGAGAGATGGTTCAGTGGTTAAGAGCACTGACTACTCTTGCAGAGGACCCAGGTTTGATTCCCAGCACCTACATGGCAGCTAACAACTGTCCATAACTCCAGTTCCAGGGGATCTGACACCTTCTTCTGTCCTCCATGGGCGTTGCATGACACGGGTACACTTACACACATACAAGCAAAACACTCATACACATAAAAATAAAATAATAAATAAATCTTTTTTTAAAAGATAATGAATGAGTGAATGTGGGTAGGTTTGAGAATTAACATATCAAAATACTGAAAGGGGGCACATCATTGAACACAGTAGATGTTGGGAAGGACAAGTGACCTTGGATGAATGTGAACTAGGGATGAAAAGACCAGAGGGTCTGTGGAAATTAAGGGCAGAGCTGAACTTGTACTTTCCCTACAAGGTTGGAGAAACCATTTGGAATAAATATGTAAATGTGGCCTGGCCCATTGGCACAGTTCTGAGGGACATCTGGGGGTGTAGGGGTCTTTTGGTTTGGGGCCCATTCTTAATCTTATCCCTCATTATTGCCTTTTCTGTGTATTTTTATTATGGAAAAATATACACAATGTAAAATTTATCATTATAATCATTTAAAGTATATAAATAAGTAGCATAAGGTACCTTTACAGTGTTGTGAAATCCTCACCTCCATCCACTCCAGAACTTTTTTAACTGAACAAACAGAAACTTCACAGTTTTGATGGCTAGTGGGGGTGGCAGCGTGTGTGTGTGTGTGTGTGTGTGTGTGTGTGTGTGTATGTGTGTGATTCCTGCTGTAGTATTATGGGGGATGGCCAAACATATACATATGACATTGGATGGCTGAGACTGATAGCCTCTTACTTAAGCTCATTCATGCTCACAGTCTGGGGTAGAGGAATGGACCACATGCCACAGAGGGTTGTACTTCAGAACAGAGAGAAGACTGAGAACCTGGCTAGTCACCCCATCCACGTCACCATCCAATTACCAATTGGCATCCTGCAACCCCAACCCCAGGTAGGGAAGAACATCTGGCCTCCATTCCTCTGAAGAAAGTGTGACATCCTGCACCCTGCCTCAAGGGAGCACCACACACTTATGCTGTGACCCTATGCCCGGCCACCAAGAACCAGCTGTAGACCCCAATGATCCCTCCACAGACTTCTGATCCTCAGTGAGAGTCTTCTAGCTCTGCAGAAGGCTGGACTCATAAGTTGAACCTTTCCCTAGTTGGGCTGGGGCCATTTCTTGCACCCTATTCCCACATCAACACAGAGCTTTCCCCAAGACAGGACCCAAAGCACCATTCAACTGATCTCCAACATGAAAAGTTGGGGTAACATCATACAAAGATCCAGACACCCACTCAACAAAGGTGAGACTGGATGTCCATACCAAGAAATACCACCAATGACCTTGCCCAAGATACCTATGTCTCATAAAACAAATAAAAAACAAAAAAACCCCTATACAAATAGCATGAATAACCAAGACATCTCCTCTAGAAATTAGTACCACCATCAAATGTCCCCTGAGAAAAGCAACTTCATTGATGCACAAGACAATTGTTTTCAAATAGCAATTATAAATATGTTCAAGGAACTCAAAGAGGATGTGCACGAATTCCAGAATGAAGACCGCAAACACAAACAATTTGATGGAGGTGGTGAGTGAATACAACGGAACAGTGTTTTCTGGACACAACATGACAGTTGCACATATGAACTCACAGTGATTGTAAGATCATGCACAAGATCTGTGAATGCTAAAGCCAGACAAAATCCCAGCATGGAAAGAGGAGGTAGGTGCTAAGTCCCATCCTTAACTGAGGGTAGATCAGCAATTGATGTCTGCTAGGAGAGAGTCAGTTTTCCTTAAGGGCGTGACCCCAGGTAGATTGACCATGTTCTAGTGGATGGCCCCACACCCAAAAATATTTGGGAAACACAAATTAGATATGATGAGCTTGAACAAAAAAGGACACAAAAAGAGGACAGAAAGTTGGGTGAGTAGGAAGGTGGGGGTGAATCTGGGAGGAGCTGAGAGAGGCAGGATGAATATAATCAAAATACAGTTTAGGAAATTCTCAAAGAATTAATAATAATTTTTTTAAAGAATGAGAAGCCATGGGGACTGGCTATGTGGTGTATCATAAGCCCCATCCCAGCTATGGCTTCTGGGGGAGGGAAAGTCAGTTTTCTTTAAGAGTGTGGCCTCTGATAGGCCCACCATGTTTCAGTGGATGGCCCCACACCCGTGAGTATATGGACAACACAAGTTGGCTTACATATTATGTGTAACACAGAACTCATTGTTCACTATGGCTTTTGATATGTACAAGAAGGAATATAACACTGACATGACTAAGTGAGCCTGGCCACCCATGACTACCAGTGGCACCCATGGTCAGCCAGCCATCATCATTACCCAGTGGGCTGTCAAGACCAGAATGCAGTTCTCAACAACATTAGAAATCTGAGAAGGTGGCAGATTTCTAAAAATAAACAAGAGGACACTGGTGTAAAGCTGTCCTATGAATCTGTGAAACTTCCCAACTGCCACTCCGAGAATCTTGGATTGGAGGCCTGTGAGCTATTTGTGCCCACTGTGAGAACCTGGCTTCTTCTTTTGCCCACAGTAAAAATCTGTGGGGGTTTAAAGGTTAAAAACTCATTCAATTTTATGTCTTACAGGGCTTATACTGAGTTCAATATTGCATAACTGTTATTAATTCAACAGTGAACCTAAAAATTTTATAGCCACTTTTGAAAGAGATGTATCTTTGCTCTGGAAATTGTTAATGAGTATGTTAAAGCTGTAATGAAATGCTTCTTCTAAAAAATAAAAAATAAAATAAAAACTAAAAATCTGTGGGGAATCAACCTGTTGGAAAATGCCTTGGTGCACAGTGGGCCTTTACATAAGGGCTGTGAACAACTAATTTTGATGAGGAAAACCAAACATTTATGACCACTGAGAAAAAGAGAAATCCCTACTAGACATTACTAAGCTGACCTGTAAGCCTCCTCTCTGAAGACTAGCTCTCATATTAGAGGACATTATGCAAACTGCTGTGGGAGAAAATCAATCAGTGGTCCAACCACAACTTTAAAGCCTAATAACCACAACAACAATTGGCTCAGCAAACTATCTCTATCGGTGAAATAGTGGCACTTTTATCTTGGGGACAATCAACATCTAACTAATTGGACTTAAAACCTGCTCAATGGGAGGGAACTCATGTGTGGCACTATAAATATAGCCAAATATACATGGCGGGAGAAGTCATAGATCCTAGAGAAAACCCTAAGTCTGTCACATCCCTAGACAAACATTATTTCTTACTGTATGCTACATATGGATCTTTATATTTACAGACAAGGATACCACTCACCACTCATCAAAGAAGCTTCTTTTTGCAACAGATGGAGATTATTACAGAGTTCCACAACTGGTCACAGAGAATAAATGTCTCAGATGCCCAATCCTAAATGACATATCTACAGTGGAACCTTTACACCTAAGGCTCTGGGAACCAATACTAATGCATCCCTCAATTCTCACCAGCAAAACTTCCTCATAAAACAGAGGATGATGAACACAGAAGGCCATAACTGGCCAAAGTGGACAGAGTAAGATACTGCAGAGTGCATGTCCCTGGATAGGGTTCATATTAAACTTCACCCATCCAGGGCTCAGAGATCATTGCAGAAGAAGGGGTGGAAAGATTGTAAGAGCGAGGGGTGGTGCATGGCCTTAAGGAAACAGAGTCTCCCAGGCTTCTGGGAACTTGCTTGTATGAACTTATAGCAATGGTGACAGTATGCACAAGACCCATGCAAACTCAGCATAGATCTGGGGAAATAAACAGGAGGCCCCAACTTCAGTCAAGGAACTATTGATTGGCAACTGATCACTGCTGGGTGACAGAGAATTGGTTTTCTTTAAGGGAGTGATGCTAGACAGGCTGAACAGGCTCCAGTAGATTAACTCACACCGAAGGACATCTGGGGACACAAATTTGACTCAATAGGCCTTACCATATATGACAGAATGCATTAAATCCTATGGGTAGACTATGGGAGGTGCAGGTAGGGAAGGGGGGACTAAATATGATCAAGATGTATTATATGAAATGCAAAAAATTCAATAAAAATATACATTGAAATAAAGACAGAAAAGCAGAAATTAAGAGCAAAAATTCCATTCTAAGAAACCTAGGAGTATTCTGACCCAAAACCACATAAAAAGGAAAGGGAGTGGTCCCTTACTTTGGCATGCCTCTCTGTAAGAATTATAGGTTGCTAACACTCCAGTGAAATATGATTTCTCTGGCATCCAGCTCAGAAGTGTAATGTAAGATGGATGGGGCTTTTCATTTGCTAATAGAAGACATGAAGTCGGGAATGGGGGCGGCAAGAGGTAGTAGGGTGAGGATGGAGATGGGGGACGAGGTCTGAATATAATGAAAATTCATTGTATGACATTCTTGAATCAATAAATTTTCTTTTAAAATTAAAAATGAATAAAAGTAAAGTTAAAAACAAATGATGTAATGTGAGAAATGGGAACTTAGAGGCTATAGATCCAGTTCCCTTCTTTCTTAGAGAATAAACCCAAACATGGCAGACAAGAGGCCCATCTAGGTTTTGCACTGAGCAGCAGAAGGTCCAAGATTAGGAAACCCCAAACCTGCAGGGCACGGCAGCACATACCTTTAATCCCAGCACTTGTGAGGCAGAGGCAGGCAGACCTTTGTGTAACCAATGTGTATTTTTCTTCCTTATTCCAACAATAAAACTTTAAGGAAAGATAGTGAAAATAGCTTTAAACCTCTTATTGAAACTTTTGAAATAGTATCTCAAGCAGAGAGCAAAAATAAAGATTGTCGTTTGTGTGTGCGTGCCCTTGAGCACACAAGTGTGTGTGCATGTGTTTGGAAGCCAGAGGTCAACATCTGTATCTTCCTCAAACCCTCTCCATCTTATTTTTTGAAATGTACCTTCTTCCTTATTTGGCTAGACTAGTGAGCAGCAAACTCCAGGGATCCGCCTGTCTCGATCTCCCAGGTGATAGATTATGATTTGAGTTGTCACACCCGTTCTGTTCTGTTCTGTTCTGTTCTGTTCTGTTCTGTTCTGTTCTGTTCTGTTCTGTTCTGTTCTGTTCTGTTCTGTTCTGTTTGTTCTGTTGTTAGCCCTGGAGCTCACTATGCAGATCAGGCTGGCCTCCATCTCACAGACATTTGCCTGACTCTGCCTCCTGTGCTGGGACTAAAGGCTAGTGCCATCATGCCTGGCTCCACACTTGGTTTTTATGTAGGTACCAGGAATCCAAACACAGGTTCTCAGACAGCAAGCACTTTGCCAACTAAGCCATCTCCCTAGCCTCAAGATTATATTTTAGTAGCTTCTTTTTTTCAAGAAACTTCTTCCTTCCTTCCTTCCTTTCTTCCTTCCTTCCTTCCTTCCTTCCTTCCTTTCTTCTTCCTTCTTTCCTTCCTTCCTTTCTAGATTCCCTAAGAAACAGGTGGTACATGCTCTTTGAAGTGGATCAATAGTACGTGAAATTATCAAATGCAAATGCTGAGTTACTAAGGAATTTAGCCAAGTTTTATCCATTTGGCATATCACATATGTAGTCAATGACTGCTCACCCTCTCTAGTCAACAGAAATAACAATATTTATTGTTATTTATTTATTTTAAGCCAGGAAGAAGGCTTAAAATTTGAACTAGAGGTGGGAACTTCATTTTAAAAACCTAGTTAAGCATAACAAATCTTAAAGTCATGATCAAATGAGGAAAGAACTACCAACTGCCTAATTGCAAGTGCCAGTTTGTCTCAATTCTCTGACTTACCCCGCAGGAATGCCCGCAAGAGCAGGCCATGGACTGAGCAAGAACCTGGATCCTAGCCCTTAATTTGCCACCAACAAATTTCATGACCTTAAGGCAGCCATTCAAAAGAACTTCAGTTTCTTAATCTGTAAAATGGGGTAAAAGCCACCCTACCCATATTAGATGTGAAGGATATTATTAAATATAATTAAACAGTAGCTGTGAAGGTCTACTAGACATCAAGAGAAGCTTAATGTCCAATTACCATCCAACACAGAGCCATTTACTTGTCTATAACCCCTGGGCCTATTTTATAGCTGCTTTTCTCCAAAGCCCCAGCCCTTCCTTTCCTCTCCTCACCCTGAGCTGCTGACTTTGCACTGAGAATATTAGTGTCAGAAAACACATCTCTAACTTCACCCCACTATCACTAACCTCATGTAAACCCACATATCCTCTTATGTGGGTGCTCCTATCTAGAACCAGTTATTTCATTGTTTTTAATTTTTTTCTTCCTTTTTTTTATTTCTGCCCTAATCCATAATTTAGGTTTGTTTACTCTTTTTTTCATCTAGTTTCTTAATGTGAATGCTTAATGTCTAGACATTTCTTTTCCTCTACCATATGAATTAATGCTATAAATTTTCCTTCTGTGTACTATTTTAGATGCACCTCACAAATTTTAATAATTTCATTATCATTCAATTCAAAGCATTAAATATTTTCTTATTTGAATATTGGATTATTTAGAGTGAGTTGATTTCCAAACATCTAGGGATCTCCCATGTGTCTGAAATTGATTTTCAACTTAGTTTCAGATATTTGGAATGTACCCTGTATCATTTTAATATTTTCAATAATTTCAAAACCTTGCTGGCCGGGCGTGGTGGTGCACGCCTTTAATCCCAGCACTCAGGAGGCAGAGGCAGGTGGATCTCTGTGAGTCTGAGGCCAGCCTCGTCTACATAGCGAGTTCCAGGTCAGCTGGGGCTACAGGGAGACCCTGTCTCAAAAAGACCAAAAAAAAAAAAAAAAAAAAAAAGCCTTGCTTTGTAGCTTAACATATGATCTTAGTGAATAATCACTGTACATGTGAAATGATTCATTTTTGCTATTAATGCTGTGTTATGTAAGTGGCAATTAAAACATGTTAGAAATCCAGGTATGGTGGTATACATCTGTAATCACAACACTTAGGCAACTGAGGCAGGGAGATTATTGTAGGTTGGAGTTCAGCCTTGGTTACATAGTGAGTTCCAAGTCACAAAGAGGAAAAAAAGAAAAGAAAAGAAAAGAAAGAAAGAAAGAAAGGGTTAGAGAGTAGTGATATTCTAGTCTCCTATGTTGACATCAACTTTCTGTCTATTCGTTTTACAGTTATGAAGAGTTTCTAGTGACAGCTGAGAACTTACTTTCAGTTCCATCAGTTTTAGCTTCATGAATTTTATAGTTGCATACATATCTTTGATGTGTCTGCATGGATTTATTGTCTTCATAGTTAACTGATTTGTTTTCATTATGAAATATTCTTTATCCCTGGAAATACTTCTTATCCTAATGTCTATTCTGCATAGCATTAACATAAGAATCAATTCTTTTGTGATTAATATTTGGTTATTCTGTCTTTTTGCATCCTTTTACTTTTAAACTGTATTTTCACATTTGAAATTGATTTCTTATCAACAGCATGTAGGCAGATCTTGCTTTCTGGCCTCAGCAAGGTCAATTTAGGTCTATCATCTCAATATTCATGTTCTCTGTGTTTAATTTGGTTTTTTTTTGTTTGTTTGCTTTTTTTCATTTTGAATTATTCCTTGAGTTTTACATCTCCAGGAATTGTTGGTTATTTTTCTCAAGTTTACAATAATATGCCACTTCCTGCATAACATAAGAAAGTTTCAGTAGTGCTTCATGTCCCCTTCCTATCCTTCAAATTGCTATTATCACATATTTTAATTCTACATGCTATAAACCTAACAACAAATTCTTATTCTTTTAAGCATTTCTATTTAAAATGTTTTAAAATGTATTTTTATTTAATGTGTATGGGTGTATTGCTTGCATGTAGGTTTGTGTACCTGTGTTGTACAATGCCCTCGGAGGTCAGAAGATGGTGTCAGATCCCCTGGAACTGGAGTTAGACGGTTGTGAGCCGTCATGTGGGTGTTGGGAATCGAACCCAGGTCCTCTGCAAGAGCACTCAGTGATCTTAACCACTGAGCCATATCTCCAGCCTCCGAATTTCTATTTTTAAATTACTTATTTCTATTTTGTTACATGTATGAGTGTTTTACCTGCATGTATGTAGTGCACTGGTGTCCCATAATGCCTGCAAAGGCCAGACGAGGGTGTCAGATCCCCCCTGGAACTGTAGCTACTGATGGTTTTAAGCCACTATGTGGGTGATGGGAACCAACCCTCCCCCCAACAAGAGCAGCCAGTGCTCTTAACTGTTAAACCATCTTTTTAGCTCCCAGCATTTCTGTTTTAATGACAAATTAAAAGTAGAAAAAAGTTTTGTTGTAATTCCCTGTATGTTAACCATTTCTGGCACTCTTCTTCTCTTTTCTTTCGTTTCTTATTATCTTCTTTTGTCCTAAAGAAAATAATTTCATACATATTGTAATAAACATCTTCGGTCAATAAATTCTCAGCTTTTGCTTATCTGAAAGTGTTTTTAAAATCTCTCTCTCTCTCTCTCTCTCTCTCTCTCTCTCTCTCTCTCTCTCTCTATATATTAAGATCTTCCTACCTCATCTTCCAAGTGGCTGGAATTACAGACACATACCACCACATCCAGCTTGATTCATTTGTAAATATTTTCTTGGGATATAACATTCAAATTGACACGTTTTTCTTTAAGTGCTGACAATGCCATTCTGTTGTCTTATACTTGCATTGTTCTTGATGAAATCTTTCGAGCTCTTATATCTGTTATTCTGCATGAAATGCTGTTTTTTTTCTGGCCACTTCCATATTTTTCTATCAATATGCTTTCAGCATTTTTTTTCAGTGTGTGTGTGTGTGTGTGTGTGTGTGTGTGTGTGTATCATGGTGTGGAGGTCAGAGGACAACTTTCACAAGTTTCTCCTTCCACCTTGTTCCTGAGGCTGGATCTCTCTCGTTGTTTCTATGCTGTGGATTCCAAGGTGGGTGATCTATGAGCTTCCAGCTCATCACCCTGTCTGTGCCTCTCATCTCAGGACAGCTGAGATTACAGATGAGCACCACTGTATTCCAGTCTTTCACATGGATTCCAGGGATTGAATTCAGGTTTTCAGGTGTATGTGACAAGTGTTTTTACCCACTGATCCATTTCTCCAGCCTTTTATTTTCATTATTGTCTGTGCCTACTTTCACGTGCACTATACCAGCAAAATTGAATGTGGCTACAGAGAGGAAATAGTTCTGCAAAGTCTAAATTCTCAATCTCTCTCTCTCCTCTCTCTCTCTCTCTCTCTCTCTCTCTCTCTCTCTCTCTCTGTGTGTGTGTGTGTGTGTGTGTGTGTGTGTGCATGTGTGCATTTTGCTGGGACTCAACCGTATGTCTCTGGAGAGATGACTCAATTGCTAAGAGCACTGGCTGCTCTTGCAAAGAACCTGATTTTGAGTCCCAGAACCCACATGGCAGCTAACAACCACCTGTAACTCCATTTCCAAGGGATCTGATGCCCTCTTCTGACCTCTGTGGGCATTGCATGACACAAATGCACTTATACACATGCAGGCAATACACTCATACACATAAAATAAAAATTAAAAAAAAATTTTTAGGGGCTGGAGAGCTGGCTCAGTGATTAAGAACACAGCTCTTACAGAAGATCAGGGTTCAAATCTCAGCACCCACATGGCAGCTAACAACTGTCTGTAACTCCAGTTCCAGGGGATCCGACAGCCTCTTCTGACCTCTGCTGTCATTCCATGACATGAGTTCACTTACCTACATGCAGGCAATACATGCATACACATAAAATAAAAATAATAAACATTTTTTAATGTTTTTTTTTTAAAAAAGGAACATTATCTCAATGTTGGCAGCTGTGATGGCTAATCCTGGGTGTCAACTTGACTGGATATGGGATTAACTGAAATGAGAGAGATCTTCTTGATTGGTTCACCTGAAGCTAGAAGACACACCCTAAATGTGGGTGTTACCTTCTGATGGCAGCCCATATAAAAGGCCACAGCAGAGAACGCCTGGCTTCTTGCTGCTTGCCTTCTCTCTCACTGGTGAGTTCATCCGTTGCTGCTGTAGGCTGAAGACTAGCTGATCTTTTGGAATTCGTCAGGCCTTCAGCACCAGATTGGGAATACTGAGACGTTAGTCAGGGTTCTCCAAAGAAACAGAACTGGTAGAATGATATCTATATATAGAGATTTATCAGCTTAGCTCACAGGATAGACTCCAAGTAGTCCAACAATGGCTGCACCACACTGGAGAGGCTGAGAATCCATAGTTGCTCAGTCCACGAGGCTGGACATCTCAGTAGTAAATTACATCTCATGTAAATTACAATCAACGTTTCTGCAACTGGTCACGTGGCCTAAGTTGGTATTTGTAACTACCTTACTCTACGACCCATTCTGTCTTTCCTCCACCATCACCAAGCACCTCTGCAGGTCTTGGCTCTTTCCCTGGAGGAGTGACCCATACTTTCATCCCTGAAGGGTCTGGGCCATTTGTTGTCCTGTCTGGACTGGGTTGTTGCAGTTTCCCATTGACCTTAATCACAAGACATGGTAACACCAAAAGTCGCCCTAAGGAATCTCCTGCCTTCCAGATATAATCTTCATTACCTCCATTGTGGAGAACAAGTCCAATTTCCCCCTGGTAGTCTGGGTCAATCACCCCTCCTAATACTGTTATTCCTTTCTTAGCCTGCTGACTCAAGGGCATCAGAAGCCCAAAGAGCCAGGGGGAAGTCTTAGCTTCCAGGTCAACAAAATGTTTGTTGTCTCTCGTCACCAGGGGTGATAGTGGAACCATTCCCACTTCCACCCCTTGATTCCTGGACCCATGAATCCTGGCTATAGGAGAAACTGTACCATATATTGGATGCTGATTCAAAGCATACATTGCCTTATGGAGGACCCTGCCCCAGCCCTCCAGGCTATTGCCACCTAATTGGCACTGTAACTGTGTCTTTAAGAGGCCATTCCATCATTCTATCAAGCCAGCTGCTTCAGGATGGTGGAGAACATGGTAAGACCAGTGGATTCCATGGCCATGGGCCCACCGTCACACTTCTTTGGCTGTGAAGTGAGTTCCCTGGTCAGAAGCGATGCTGTGTGGAATACCATGATGGTGGATAAAGCATTCTGTAAGTCCCTGGATGGTAGTTTTGACAGAAGCATTACGTGCAGGAAAGGCAAATCCATAACCAGAATAAGAGTCTATTCCTGTAAGGACAAAACGCTGTCCCATCCAAGATGGAAGTGGTCCAATGCAGTCAACCTGCCACCAGGTTGCAGGCTGGTCGCCACAGGGAACAGTGCTATATTGGGTGCTCAGTGTTGGTCTCTGCTGTTGGCAGATCTGGCACTCAGAATGGAACTGGCCTGAGTCTGCGAGATGAGCTGTGTATGCTGTGGATGGCAGAGTCAGAGAAGTGGAGCTGCCAGAACCCTTTGGAGCCCAGAAGATCGTGAATGAATCCTAGATGTCCAGCCTTGAGCTACTTTGCTGGACTTCGGTTTTGCTTGGGTGTGTATGATTCTTCCCTTTGAAATAAGACAGTACTTGTTTGGGATTTTACAGAAGCTTACCCACAATTAAGAGACTTTTAAAAGAGATGATGGACTTTTAAGTGTTTGGATTTTTAAGGACTGTGGGGCTTTTAAGGTTATACTGCCTTAAGATATTAATGTTAATATTGTGTCTGGGGACAAGAATTGGAAAGGTTATGGTTTCATAGTTATGTGTTTGTGTGTCAAGTTGACAAGGGGTCAATTGTGCTGGATAGCTTTAGTGTCAACTTGACACACCTAGGTTGAGGGAGCCTCAATTGGGGAATTGCCTCCGTTGGACTGGCCTGTGGTCATGTCTGTGGGGCATCTTCTTGATTGTTGAGTGATGTGGGAGGCCCAGCCCACTGTGGGTAGTGCCACCCCTGGGCAGGTGGGCCTGTGTTGGATAAGAGAGCAGGCTGAGCAGGGGCCAGGGGAGCAAGTCAGTAAGCAACATTCCTCCATGGCCTGTGCTCCGGCTCCTGCTTCCAGGTTCTTGCCCTGAGTTCCTACCTTGGGCTCCCTGATGAGCTGTGACTTGGGAGATGTAAGATAAATAAACCCTTTCCTCCCCAAGTTGGTATTGGTCAGAGTATTTTGTCACAGCAATGAAGAAACAAACTAGGACAGCAGCCTTCACAGCAAATAATAATTGTGCTGAAATTCTTGCTTTTCTGGTAAGAGTCTTCAACCAGACTCCAGAGTGAACAGTTCCTTCACTTCTCATGGCCCCATCATTTCCCCATCTTTCTAGCCTGACATGATCAATTTTAAGTCTTCCCTGATGAAGAAAGAATTCATAATCATTCTTTATTTGGTTCATAATTCATTTTTTGTAAACTTGGATTTAATATGTGTTCAGTTATAGAGCTGGCAACATTTGCTGAGTAAGACATCGAACACTATAGGTCAAGAAAGAAGAGATGGGAGTTGCTGGCACGGACTCACAGACAGCCATCTTTAACATATTGAAGTGCTAGCTTCTTTTAACCTCAAGAAGAGTGATGTGTGAAGTCAAGAATTAGGGCAGGAAAACTAGAGTCCTCGCATGATTATTGGGCTGAACGTCCTTGCCTTCTCCAGTGTAGGGGTGGACTTGTTATAGGCTCTACTACCTATAGAGGATGTTTTCTTCCCCTGGGAAAGCCATGTGTCCCAGAGAAATAGCCATAGTGCTGATAACAGCCTTGATTTTTGAAGACAGGGTCTCAGGCTGGCCTTGGACTCCAATCCTCCTGCTTCAATCTTCCAAATTCACTACCATGCCTGGCCCAATAGCATCATTTTAAAGGAGCCTGGCCTAGCATAAAGAAATTGTTGCCTGAAGCACCACCCCAGCCTGTGTCCCCACACATGCCTGCTATTTAGCCTAAGCTGCTAGAACCTTCTCTGGGGAATTCCAGGTACCTTCACCCTCAAGCCAAAGTTGTCCCTGTCCCTGGTGCCTAGGCAGTCTGATGGACTTGGGGTTTAATCACTTGTTGGTGTAGTTTTTTGTTGGCTTCAGGTTCTGAGGGAGCTGGGAGCAGCTCAGGGTCCCTGAGAGAGAGGAGAGGAGAAGGGGAAGAGAGGGGAGGGGAG
>NW_008355790.1:2234850-2250996 GCF_000622305.1 Nannospalax galili
GATTGGGCTTGAGGAGTACTTCTCTTAAACCAGACTTCTACCTCAACCAACACTACTACTGTCTCTGAAATTCACTCAAGAATAAACTCACCTTATTACCATAAGTATTTACCTGCTGAAAACTGGCACCTTTAAGCTCACCTGAAGAAGGCACATTCCTCTAAATAATGGGACATTGAGCTTATAATTTCAAAACACCCTCTTATCCTTCTAATCTTTGCAGAATGCTTCTATCTGAACCATCTGGAGAGGTACTCCCCTGAAAGGAGGCAAGGTTTGTTATTAAACTACATTTGCCCTGATGAAGTCTTCCTCATACTGAATCTCTGCTTAAGAACTGCAGCCTAGCTTTACACCCAAACACACTGAAAGATAAGTTTAGGACTATATTTTGTTAAGACTAGCTGAGTTTGACTGATTGAGACAGCCAAGCTCCAGCCAATCACAGGCTGCCAAACTGATCAGACCACTTTCCAACAAAGCTAACACCCAGCTGTCACCAGTCCAGCTTTCCTCTTCTGTCCCTGAAAGCTGCCCGCCCATGACGTCCTCCACCCATGATGCCATTTGCCTGTGAGGCCCTGGGGAGCTCTCTGAACCTCATCTGACAGCTGCCTGAGACACAAATGGTTCTTCCCTCTCATCCTTCACCCAAACCTTGTTAAATTTGTCAATAGGTTTTTCTCTTCCCAGGGTCAGAGGAAAATGCCCATTATTATTCCAGCACAAAGAGCAGTCATTGTGTCTGGAGTCTCCCTGGCTCCCAGGTGCTTCCTTGAGTTTCCTTGTCTGCCCCTGGTTAGTTCAATGGGCCTCCGGCTGCATACCTGCAGACTGATGTTGATTCTCATAGCTCAGCTGTGGGAGGGAGGACTGGCCATGTCATCAGCTCTGCTCCAGGTAGTGTGGGTACAGTTCCCAGGTGGGTGAGGGCAGGGGAAAGCCTGGAACTGGGGAAGCCGAGTGGCCTCTTCTTATCTCCTCATGCAGGGTGGAAGGTACTTAACCTGTCCCAGATTCAAAAGAGGTGATTACTTAGAGCTGAAGGCCATGGTTGGAGAATGTACCTGCTTTCATGAAATTTGCTTAGTCAATTTCAGTCACTGGCGGGTATCTAGGTATTCATAGAACTTTTAAGGTCCCGGGATCACTTTTAAGGGATTTAAAAAATTAAATATAAAGTCAGCTGAATCTAGAAAAAAGGAAAAGAAAAAGAAAAAGAAAAAAGAAATGTATATGCTAATAAAGCTGATTTGGTGTTCCATGTATGTGTGTTGAAATGTCACAATGTATTTCATGAATATACATAATTTCTATGTGAGTTAATTATTTTAATATTTTAAAAAATTATATGTGTGTGTGTGTGTGTGTGTGTGTGTGTGTGTGTGTGAGTGTGTCATGCAATGTGTGGAGGTCAGAGGACAACTTGAGGAGTCAGTTCTCTCCTACCATATAAATCCTGGGAATCGAACTCAGGTAGTCAGTCTTGGCAGCATGTGCCTTTACTTGCTGAACTGTTTCACTTTAACATTTTTTAAAAACTAATGACAATTATAAAAATTTAAAGAAATGAAGCCAAAGCCCACAGCTGAGATCAAAGAGCTGAACTTGACCTCCTAATTTAATCCATATGTTTTAATGCATTAAGTTGCTTCGAGTCTTATATTTCCACTCAGTGAATTTCTTTATTCTAAACTTTTCAGGCTTAAGAAATACTACTGGGGCTGGAGAGATGGCTCAGCAGTTGGTTAAGAACACTGGCTGTTCTTGCAGAAGACCCAGGTTCGAATCCCAGCACCCACATGGCAGCTAACAACTGTCTGTAACTTCAGTTCCAGGGGATCTGACAGCCTCTTCTGTCCTTTGCGGGCATTGCATGACACAGGTGCATTTACCCACATGTAGGCAATACACACATACACATAAAAAATAATAAATAATAAATAAATAAATAAGTACTACCAAGGGCTGGAGAGATGACTCAGTGGTTAAGAACACTGACTGCTCTTGCAGAGGTCTTGGGTTCAATTCCCAGCACCCACATGGTGGCTAACAACCATTTGTAACTCCAATTCCAGGGGATCTGATGTCTTTTTCTGATCTCCTCAGGCATTGCACAACATGGGTACACTTACCTACATACAGGCTATACACTCATACATGCAAAATAAAAAAAAATAAAAAAAAAGCCTTTCCAGTTGGTGCTCTGGAAGGAGGGAGCTGGAGCTGGGTGGGGTACGGTAGGGGAGGTGTATTTCCTTCTGATGCTGAGCTGTGAATGGTGCTTCTGTGCTTCCATTGATGCTTGACCAGGGTTCCTGAGGCACTGCACAGCTAGGACCACAACCTGCAGGCCTAGGAGCCTCTCCCAGGTGTTGGCTGCTGTCCCAGAAGGAAGTGGAGGCCATGGAACTAAGATTACTTCAGTGTTAAGGGCTCCATCTCTTGTCTGTTTCCTGGGGAGTGACTGGTGTGCCTGTGGTTTGGACAAGATTTTTAGTTCCTTGTTCCTTTTCTGACTGGTGGTCTATGACCTTGTATCACCAGGCTATGCACTTCTTGGATTCCTGATGGCCCACAGAATAATGCTTTGACCTCTAACCCCTCGGGCCTTCTGTCTGTCGTTACCTTCATGCTGAGTACTTGTACCTTGAGTGCCATCTTCTGGATCCTTTCCTGGGTCTGCCTGTTCCTCACGTGTGTCTCCATCCATCACAGCCCTCCTTTTCCTGCAAAGTGCCTCAGACCTAGGTATTCTTTACTCAGGTTTAATTAAACCAGCCTAACTTCAAATAATGGCCCTGAGAAATAAGCCTGACAAGTTACGAGTGTGACACTTATAGGGACTCTTTGGCAACAATGACACCTGTCCTTTAAAGCAATGGACAACTGGATGGTTTCCATGTTCAGGTTCCTGGGGTTAGGGCTGGGCCTGGTAGCTCTCTGTGATCTTCCTCAGCTCACTGGCAAAAGATAATACAACTAAGTAACCAGACTACTATTTCTTCAAAATGAGATTTTGTTTTCCAAATCTATCTTAATAAACCAAACTGAAGCAGTGAGAGTCTATTTCACACTTGTTAGGATGCCTAAAAACAAAACAAAACAAAAACCTAAACTCACCAAGAGATGGTAAGGATGAGAAGCAACTGGTTGAAGTTCCATGTACCGGTGAAGGAGATGAAAGTGAGCAAAGGTTAAAAGTGGAAATCTTTCTTTCTTTCTTTCTTTCTTTCTTTCTTTCTTTCTTTCTTTCTTTCTTTCTTTCTTTCTTTCTTTCTTTCCTTCCTTCCTTCTTTCTTTCTCTCTCCCTTTCTTCCTTCCTTCCATTTATTTATTATCTTTATTATTATTTTGTGTGTATGCATATATGGTGTGCGTGTGTGAGTACAGGTGCATACATGCCACAACCCAAGTGTGGAGGTTAGAGTGTGGGAATGACTTATTAATGGACATGATCTGAACTAATGACTGTTATCTAACTCCCGCAAAACCATGCTCTTGGGTCTGATGGGGGGTGTCTCCTTGACATCCTCAGTTGGTACTCCACCCAAAAAGATAGTGAATGAATATGGGTATGCTTGAGAATTAACATATCAAAGTGCTACAAGCAGCGCACCCACCCATTGGAAACTGGAGGTTGGGAAGGATGAGTGACCATAGATGGATGAGATATTCTATAACCAGGGATGAAGAGGCTGGATGGTCTATTGAGCTAAGGGTGGAGCCGAACTTGAATTTGTACTTCTCCAAAGAATCTGGAGATACTATTTTAATAAATTATGGGCATGACCAGAGGTGGGGGAAGACAAGGGTGGGGCAGGATGGGACACAGAGACACAGGGTTCCAGGGGCAGTTCCATTGGCACTGGGTGAGGACACAGCTCCATCTGTACAAGTTGAGCAGACAAGAGAGATCCAATAGCACAGTTCTGGGAGACAGGCAGTTCTAATAGATAGCTAGGGGAACTAGTGTCCTCTGAGTTCAAGCCCACTCTTAAAAACATAATTTAAGAGTCAGTCTATTTATTCAGGTTATTGTGATGTTGGCATAATAATAAACGCCTCAGTCAGAGGACAATCTGGGGGTGTCAGTGATCATTCTCCACCTTGTTTGAGATAGGGTCTCTTTTTCTTATTTATTTGCTTTTTTGAGAGAGGGTCTCACTATATAGCCCTGGCTGGACTGGAACTCACGGTGTAGACCATTTTTGGCATCAATCTTACAGAGACCCACCTACAAGGCCTGGGTGAGCCACACCCAGTGACTGATTCTCTTTTTTGTGTTTGCTGCCATATACGCAAACTATCTGGCCTGCCAGTTCCCAAGGCTTCTCCTGTCTCTGGCTTCCATTTGTCGATAGGTGCAACTGAATTAGAAAAATACATTATCATGCCAGGTTTTTGTGGTAATGAGGATATGAACTCAGATTCCCATACTTGCATGGCAAGCCCTTTACCCACTGAGCCATCTCCCAGCCTGTGAGTAGTTTTTTGTTTTTTTTAAGAGAAAAATTAATGTTTCAGGGGGCTGGAGAGATGGCTCAGCAGTTGGATAAGAGCACTGGCTGCTCTTGCAGAAGACTTGGGTTCAAATCCCAGCACCCACATGGCAGCTAACAACTGTCCATAACTCCAGTTCCAAGGGATAAAAGCTTCTGCCACCAAGTGTGATGACCCGAGTTTGATCCCTGGAACCCACATGGTAGGAGAGAAGTGACTCCCAAAAGCTGTTCTCGGACCTCCACATGTGTGCTGTGGCATATGCTTACCCACACACATATACACCCTCACACAAATATAGTTTTTAAATGATTTTAAAAGTTCAAGTTTCACATGACCCAGCCATTGCTCTCCCAGGTATTATTCAAGAGAAATAAAAATTTATGCTCACATAAAACCTACATGTAAATATTATAGAAGCTTTTTGCTCATAATTGCCAAACACTGGAAAGAATCCCAATGGCCATCAGGAGGCAAATGAATAGACAAACTGAAGAACACATGCAACAGCAAACACGTCAGTTATAAAGATAAGGAACTGCGGATATGCATAGCAACTCCTCAGGGGCTTAGTGCCCAGTGAAAAACCAAACTTAACCTTGAAGGGTCTCCTACTATATGGCTCCATTTATATAACATTCTTGAGAAAACCAGATCATTGAGATGGATAACAGATTTATGGTTGTCAAGAACCAGGAAAGGTAAGAGAGAACAGGATGGGGTGACTAAAAGAGGTTGCACTTAATAGATCCTTGTGGTGATAGGATGACTTTGTATTGAATCGATGAAATAGTGGTTACACAATAAGATGAGGAAGCAATGTCAGTTTTCTTCTTCTGATGTTGCACTATTACAATATGAGATCTGCAACCAGGGGATGGAGAGATGGCTCAATGGTTAAGAACATGTTTTGCTCTTGCAGAAGAACCAAGTTCAAGTCTCAGCACCCACATCAGATGGCTCACAGCCATCTGTAACTTCAGTTCCACGGGCTCCAATACCCTCTTCTGGACTCTTTGAGTATTGCACTTTGATGTACAAACCCATAGTCAGATACACATACACATAATTAAAAACTAAATAACAAATTTAAATTTAAGAGCTGAAACCATTGGCAACTGGCTTAAGGGTACAAGGGATCATTTGGTACTATCTTAGCAACATTCCATGACTATTCCAAAATTAAATTTTAACTTGGGAGGCATTGTTTGGAGTTGATAGACCTTTAAAAAATTAAATAAATAAGATGAAAGGATAGATAATAATGGAGGACATGAAATTGGGAGGGTATAGTGGGGAGGACTGGAGATGGGGAAGGAGGTTGGGATGTGATCAAAATATATTGAAATTCTAGAATCAACTTAAAAATAATAAATTAATATGTACTTCCAAAAAAGGTTATATGTATATAATACATACTAGCAAGTTATATATTACATATATACATGTAAATTTATGTGTACATATATATATATAACCTGGATGAAGCTCAAATATATTGCATTAAGTAAAAGAAGCAAGTCACAAAAGATTACACACTCTGAATGATATCATTTGAGGTTCTCAAAAAGACAAAGTTCTAGGGACAAAGAACAGGCCGGTGGTCTCCCGGGATTACAAATGTGACAGCACAAGGGAGTCTGGGTTGATGGAGTATTCTGGAACCTGACTGTGATAGGGGTTACATGAATGTCTAGTTGTGCTCGAAATTAGGACTTGTATACCACAGAAGAGTGAAATTTACTAGACACAAATTCCAAAATAAAGTTTAAAAAGTGAACTATCAGTAACACACAGAACACATTTCTATTGCAAGAAACTACTGTAATTACTTCTGTGTAAGTTACACATTTGGTTTTCACAATTTTAACATCCATAATAACACAATCCAGAGGTAACAGACAGTTCTCTGAGATTGTGTGACCAAGTAAATGATTGATTTTACATTCAAATCTATTTGAGTTATAGATTTCAGTAATACAAATGAGAAACTTCTATGACATTGCTGGGGACTGAACCCAGGGCCTTGTCTGTCAGACAAGAATCCTACAAACTGAGCTGCAGCCTCAGCTGCAAATGAGGCATTTTACTGGCCTTTTTTTTTTATTTATTTATTTTTACCTACCAGCTCCAATTACAGCTGACACCATTCCATACCGCCAAATTAAAGTCTGTTTGGAGTATGAGAAAGCTAGCTTGAAACCCCAGTCGGTTTGTTTGGGGTGGGGGGAATGGGGAGGGTCTTAGGAATTAATTCTATGACTTGACCACTCTATTTCTTTGAAAAGGGTTTTGGCGATGGTACAGCAGTTCAGGTGATAGGCTTTGTTCAGCAGTTGAGTCTTGGAACTAGCTGTGTTTTGGTATGTAATATATTTGTTCTCCACCCTGCCCCACCCCATTGCCAAGAAAGTTTTTAACAGATTTATTTGTTCACTCCTTCTACTGAAAGCTTTCATACCAGAGTTTATTTGCCATTACAATAAGACCAGAACCTATGCAATTAGACACTGAGATCAGTGGGGTCAGGTGATCAATCTGGAATTTGCCAAGTCACATTTGATATTTTATGTTGGTTTTATTTTTTCCTTCTTCCATGTCAGAAAGGGTAAGCTCTGAAGTGTTGTAATATTATAATACACTGTTTTTAAGAGAAATCACCTAATTTTGGGAAATCTCTTTAATTGTTGAATCTTTGTTATGTTGTTTTTTTCCTCTTTTTCTGAGTCCAGACTGGTCTGAAATTCTTGATGTAGCTCAGATGGCTTGAACTTCTGATTCTCCTGCCTCTACCTCCTTAGTGCTAAGATTACAGGTATGTGCCACCTCATCTGATTTATGTGGTTGGTGCCCAGGGCTTCCTGCATGCTAGGTAAACACTCCATCAACTGAGCTACATTCCCATTCCTTCCTTCCTTCTGTCTTTCTCTCTCTTTAAATTTTTTTGTTAAATTTTTATTTGTTCGTTTGTTTTTACCTGATGTACTTGTCTTTTTATAATAATTAATTATAATGTAATTATAATAAATATTTTATTTATTTATTTGTTGTTTTTTGGTCAGTTTTTTTGTTTGTTTGTTTGTTTCGAGACAGGGTCTCCCTGTAGCCCCAGCTGGCCTGGAGCTTGCTCTGTAGATGAGGCTGGCCTCAAACTCACAGAGATCCTCCTGCCTCTGCCTCCTGAGTGCTGGGATTAAAGGTGTGTGCCACTATGCCCAGAACATTTTATTTATTTTTATTTTATGTCTATGAGTGCTTTGCCTGCATGCATGTAACTGTATCCATGTCATGCAATGTGAAGGAAGCCAGAAGAGGACATCAGATGCCCTGGAACAGAAGTAAAGGATGGTTGTTAGCTTCTATGCTCTGGATTTTCTGCAAGAGCAGCTAGAACTCTTAACCACTGAGCCACCTCTCCAGCCCTCCTCCTCCAGTCCTTGCTAAATCCTCTTTTGGTAGGTATTTTTCATACTCAAAGAGCTTTAGAAGGCATCCCCCCTCAGCAACATTACAAATGAGCACTAAAAACTGAAAATTCAAGCAGAATTTCCTGAATGGCGCGTGCCTTCTCCCACCTGGAGAATAGCTTCTTTCTACTTCTCCCTGTGTTCACTGTAGTTCTATGAGCTTTGTTCCAGTTTAAAATTCAAGCTTTCTGACCCTGAACTCAAAGTCCTTCAGAAGATTCTGACTGAAATAATTTTCAGTAAATATTTACCCCTATTACATACTGGTTCAGAGAGGCATGTCTGTGTACTCCTTGCAGTTCATCTATATTTTTTCTTTTAACTTCCATTAAAGTAAGGTAACCTGAAATTTGAAAAAAATCAAAGACTTTCTACAATGCTATTAGGACAGTAACAGTTCCCACACTGACTCACCTCCAGCCAAGACCCACTTTCAAAGCATCTGAGCTGGATGGTTTTGGCATTGACTTGTGCATCTCTATATGAATATGTGCCTGGCCTCTTGAGTTTCTATCACATTATTGACTCCTTTGCAAGTGAAGGATTTGACTCTTTCTTCTCTTAAGTTCATGAGCCACACTGACCTTCCCACCTGATCTTTCCAATGTGGTTGCATCATTTTTGTTAGGTCTTTATTCAGTGTTTATATTTGCTTGACTGTGTAAATAAAACTCTGAGCTAAGCAAAATATCAGCTGTGCTGAGTAGTTTTACTGTCAACTTGACACACCTGGGTTGAGGGAGACTCAGTTGGGGAATTGCCTCCATTGGACTGGACTGTGGCCATGTCTGTTGGGCACCTTCTTGATTACTGAGTGATGTGGGAGGGCCCAGCCCACTGTGGGTGGTGCCACCCTTGGGCCTGTGGGCCTATTTGTATAAGAAAGCAGGTTGAGCAGGGGCCAGGGGAACAAGCCAGTAAGCAGTGTTCCTCCATGGCCTGTGCTCCAGCTCCTGCCTCCAGGTTCCTGCTCTGAGTTCCTACCTTGGGCTCCCTGATGAACTGTGACCTGGGGGATGTGAGATAAAATAAACACTTTCCTCCCCAAGTTGGTATTGGTATTTGTCACAGCAATGGAGAAACAAACTAGAATATCAACTGTTATGGCTCTTTCTATTATGACTTTTTGTTCCCCAGAATCACTAATTCAAACACAAAATCATTCTTTACAAGAATACTCTCATGACATTCAGAGCATCACATATTTCATCACTTTGATCTTGGACAAGATCTTCCAATTCTCGAACATGCTCTCAAGGATTAGGATGATAGTTAACAACCAGTTCTCTACCATCTTCCTAGAGAGTCTCCTCACTTTCCTCTTGTGCTGCATTTCCTGTTTCCTGTATTTTACATCTTCTTTTGTGTTTACTTCTTAGTGTTTTTTTAAGGCTACCCTTTAGTAGCTTTCTGTTAAAGGCACGTGGAAACACACTTTCAAAAACAGTCCTTCTAAAGTGTTCTTATTCAATCACTGTACTTAGTATCGTTACTATGTATAGAATTCTGAGTATAATCATTTTCTTCAAAGTTTTTTAAAAAATTTTTTTTAAATATTATCATTATTTTTATTTTATGTGTATGAGTGTATTGCCTGCATGTAAGTGCACTCGTGTAGTACAATGCCATCGGAGGTCAGAAGAGGGTGTCAGATCCCCTGGAACTGAAGTTACAGATGGTTGTTAGCCACTATGTGGATGCTGAGAATCGAACCCAGGTCCTCTGCAAGAGTAGACATTGCTCTTAACTGCTGAGCCATCTTCCAACCCGTCTTCAAAGTTTTTAAGAGACTGCTTTCATAATCTGGTAGGTTTTGGTATTACTGATGACATTCTAATTTAATCCTTCGTATCCTTTGTATCCTTTAATGGCTCTAGATCCTTTCTTTATCCCCTGGCTTCACAATAACATGCTTTGATTTGTGTCTGTTTTCATCCACTATATGCCAGTCTGGAAACTTGCATGACTATGGCCTGAGAAATTGTTCAAATGATTTTGTTGCTCAGTTCCTCCTTCCTGTTTTCTCTTGCTGACCCTCCTGTTATTAAACATTGGACCTCTTGGATCTGTCTTCCAATTTCTTACACATTCTCTTTTGCATTACTTTTGCTTCCTGTTTTACTTTTAGGGGGAGATGTGTTGGTCAGCTTTCTGTTGCTGTAGCAAATGACTTAGGACAAATTAAAGAGGTTTTTTGCATAATAAACCAAATCTTTATTCAGTAATAATTTTAAAAAATTTTAATAACTACATGATTAGAAGAAGCATTTCATTACGGCTTTAACATATTCAGTAACACACTCCAGAGCAAGAATACATCTCTTTCACAAGTGGGTGCAAGTTTCCAGGTTCACAGTTGAATTAATACAGTTATACAGTATTGAACTCAGTATAAGCCCTGTAAGACATAAAATTGAATGAGTTTTTAACCCTTAAAAGAGATCTCCATTTCATTTTAGAATATATTGTTCCTTGCAGAAAGATAAAGAGGTTTATTTTTGATCACAGTTACAGAGAGTTCATCTTCTGATGAACTTGCTTGGTTCTGCTTGGCTCTGTTGCTTTTGGGCTTGTAGTGAGGCAGAACATCATGGTGGGAGTCAAGTACATTTCAGGGAGGCTGGAAAGCAAAGAAAGAAGAGGAGTAGTGGTGGGGCCCCAATATCCTTCAAGGGTACTCCCCCAATGGCCTACTTTCCTTCCAATGGACCTACTTCTTAAAGGGTCCACAGGCTGAGCACCAAGCCTTCTACATATAGGCCTTTCAGGAATGTTTAAAATCAAATCTTAAAGAGGAGAGTTTGTTGGTTTGATCTCCCAGCTTATTCAAAGTTTTAAATCTTCTATTGGTACTACTAGTATGTTTTTAAAGAATTTCTTGTCTTTGAATATCTCTGTTTTATCAAAGTTGCCTTTCTTGTATTGTTTTCAATGGGCATTTCCACATTAGGGGTTTCCTCACCTGCCTGGTAATCCTCAATCTTCTGCTCATTGGAGTGACTGAAAATCTGACTATGTCATCAGAGCTTGTCCACAGTGACTTCACCCTAGGGTGACCTGACTGGATTGTTTCATCAGAAAACTCATAACAAGTATTTTTAAGATTTTCTTTCTGAGCCAGATTCCCTGAGGATTTTTCCAGTCTCTTTCCAGGAAGACAGTGGCTTGGTTGGACTGCCATACTCTGTGAACTGAGTAAGGTGGGGAGGCCTAGAGGTCTCAGAATCTACTAAGAATGCTTTGATTTGATCTCCAATATGGCACTCACCTCCAGTGATGCCTACTGGCTCCCCCATTCAGAGACCTGTTTTCCTCCACAGAGAGTAATCTTTAATATTGTGTAAGGGTCAGGGAGGAACAGCTGCCTGATTGTACAAAGGGGATAAGATGATCTGGGGATCAGATTGCCTCTTAAAAGCTTTTAGCAAATCTTCCATTTTTCAGAGGTGCCCAGTGCTATGGATTGAGGGCCTTAAGAGACTCAGGTGTAAATCAGTCTTCTTGCTGCAGATTTGATTCAACTCTTTGGTATATGCTAAGTCAGTTCTGTAGGTTATATTAGATTTCCCACATGGATTATCATAGTATCTGCGAATAAATGCATCTTCCAGAAACTTATCTGTCTTACTTTATTACCCTAACTTGGAATCCAATGTAGAATGATGAACAGAAGTGGCAAAAGCAGTTGTTCTTCATATGTTTGTGGTCTTAGGAGGAAAACCTTCAGCTTTTAATATTGAGTACAGTTCTTGGCTGTTGATTTTCATAGATACCCTTATAAAGTTGAGAAAATTTCCTTCTATGTTTAAAGTGCTGAGAGTTTTTTTTTTCTTTAAAAATTTTAATTGAGTTTTTATAATTTCATATAACAGTTTTTAATCAAATTTAGGCCCCCCTCCTCCATCCATTCCCCCATCCCTCCTACCAGATTTCATGTATTCTGCCATACATGTTAAGTCCAATCCAGTCAAGCATTTGTACCCAAATGTCCTTCAGTGTAAATTTACCCACCAGAGTCTAATCAGCCCATGTGGAGATCATATGTAAGGCATACTCTCCCTCACCCAGTAGAAATCAGTCTCTAATAGTTCTCAGTCTAGGACTGGCCCAATACCCATTTCTCTCCTCCTCTCTGGGCCCTTGTTTAATTGAGTTGGCATGGGTCATGTGCTTGATGCCACCATTGCCACAAGGTCACATGTGCAAGCTTCCAATGACCTGAAAGCCTCTGCTTCCCTGTGTTCATGAACTAGCCCTGGCTCTTACAATCTTTGTGCCCCCTCTTCTGAAATGGTCCCTGAGCCATGGGTGGGTAAAGTTCAATATGGGGGTCTTATCCAGGGACACACACTCTGCAGTCTCTTATTCTTTTTTCCCCTCATTGACTCCTTCATGAGCATGGGAAGGGGTGTGACTATAGCTTGCCAGCATAGTTGTTGGAGGACACTTCCAGTTAACACTCTACCCCTTCCTCCAGCTCTTACATTCTTTCTGCCAACCTCTTCCACAAAAGTCCCTGAACCTAGGAGGGGGTGAAAGGATGATCTTCCTCCCTTTGTAGCGAGGCACTGAATTTCAGGTCTCTGCATCATCTGTTTTCCATAGGCTATTGGCCCATTTTAGTGGGATTCCATCTACCATAAAAACACAAACAGCAAGAAGCAAGAACATCTAAACAGTGACTGCTGTAATAATTTAACCTATGGGTGTAAACACCATGCTTGGACTGTACTTAGCAGATACACCACATTCATCTAACAAAACAATTGCAGTGGCCTCCCCAATGGGGCCTATATCCTCCCTTGCCACAGGGGGTTGGCCTGGTCTACAGTACCAGATGTGTGTTCCACCTCTAGGAGTGGGCATTATATCCAATCAAAAATTTGGTGGTTGTACGTACAGTAGACATGCCACTATTGAACCAACTGGAACATCTTGTTTGGCATGTTGATAATGCAGCATATGGGGTCTGTCATTGAGCAGAATTACAGGGGATAGTTCTCCCCTAGCCATCTGCAGAGTGCTGAGAGTTTTTAATCTTCTGATTTTCTCTGTCATCTTTCTGTTTTCAATTTCATTGATTTTTTTCTCTGATCTTTAGTGGCTTACTTAATGGACTTTCTTCTGCTCCTTGTGCTCAGTTTGCTTTGTTCTTCCTAATTTCCTAGAAAAAAGTTAGACTCATCAGAAGGATGATGTGTGTTGTCAAATCTTTTCTTATCTATTGAGATGGTCATAAGGTTTCTCATTTCCAGCTTAACTCAATTCATTAATTTTCAAATGTTTAAAATTGCTTTTCTGAGATAAACCCCCTAGGTCATAGCTTATTACCTTTTATTGGTTTTGGACAGTGACTAGATGGAGAGATAGGTACATAGACCAATAGGTAGATAGGAATAATTTGATTTGATTGTTTTGTAGTTTCTTTTTTACATTATCTATATCTGATATTGGTATCAAAGCAATAACAACCTCAAAAAATGTGAGAAGCATTTCCACCTTTCCAATTCTTTGCAAAAATTTATGTATAATTGATATTGTTTCTTAAAGATTTTGTAGAATTTGTCAACTGGTGTCCTTTGGAGTTTACTTTTGTGGGAAGCTTTTAAACTATAAGTTCAACTTATTTAATGAATATTTGGTTGCCCAAGATATTTCTTTTTGTGTGAGCTTTTGTAGTTTTTGTGTTTCCAAGGATTTGTTGGTTTCAACAAATTTTTTTTATTTAGTGGCTTGAATTTTCACGTAATCCCCCACTGTATGATTGTGTCAATGCAAAGTTTTTTAATAAGGGATTACTGACATTTGGGTAGGATGCATCTGTGTTGAGGGTCATGTCCTGCACATTGTGGAACACTCAGCAATACCCCCCATTTCTATGTGCTGCATGGATACTGCAGTGATGGCTACAGGCTCCAGTTCTCAGAAGGTCTCTGTGAGGGACACAGCCCCACTGAGAAGCTCTGTTTTAGAATGACAGGTTCATGAGATCTCAGCTCACAGTACTGGTGCTGGCAATTTGTGGCTCCTCTCTCTTTTGGTCTTGATTGATCTATCCAAATATTCTTAAATTTTTACTAATCTTATAGCATCCATTCTGGTTCCATTAATTTTCTCCATCATCTTTCTGTTTTCAATTTCATTGATTTTTTTCCCCTCTGATCTTTAATGGCACTTACTTAATGGACGTTCCTCTGCTCACTTGTATTTAATTTGCTCTGTTCTTTCTAATTTCCTAGAAAAAAAATAGCTAGACTCATTGATCTGAGACATTTCTATTTTTCTAATATGAGTTTTTAGCTCTCTAAGTGCTGCTTTAATGGTACACTACAAAGATTTGAATATGTCGCGTTTCCAGTTTTCTTCAGTTCAAGTCACTTTCTGATTTCATGCTTGGAGGTTTTTTATTAAATATGATTATTCAAGGGCTATTTAGAAGTGTGCTATTTAGTTTTCAGATATTTGGGTATTTTTAGGTGATTTTTCTCTGACTGATTTATTATTTACTTCCACTGTGACCAGAGAGCATATTTTGTCTTTTAAAGTTTACTGAGACATGAAAAATGTTTTATAGGACAGAATATGTTCTATTGGAAAATAGAATATATGCAGGTTTTTGAAAAATAGATTCTGTTGTTGTTGGGGAGATGTCAGGACAGAAAACTGATTTATAGTGCTACCAAAGTCATCTGTCATCACTCATCATCTACTTGTTTTGTTAATTATGTGAGGGGGATATTGAAACAGCCACCCATGACCTCGATTATAGCTGTAATTAGTCAACATCTTCATAGGTAACAGTGAAGCAATCAAACATCATCTGTGCTGGATAGCTTTACTGTCAACTTGATACACCTGGGTTGAGGGACCCTCAATTGGGGAATTTCCTTCATTGGAATGGCCTGTGGCCATGTCTGTGGAGCATCTTCTTGATTGTTGAGTGATGTGGGAGGGCCCAGCCCACTGTGGGTGGTGCCACTCCTGGGCAGGTGGGCCTGTGTTGCATAAGAAAGCAGGCTGAGCAAGGGCCAGGGAAGCAAGCCAGTAAGCAGTGTTCCTCCATGGCCTGTGCTCCAGCTCCTGCCTCCAGGTTCCTGCCTGGAATTCCTACCTTGGGTTCCCTGATGAACTGTGACCTGGGAGATGTAAGCTAAATAAACCTTTCCTCCCCAAGTTGGTATTGGTCAAGGTATTTTGTCACAGCAATGAAGAAACAAACTAGGGCATCATCACACAAGCAGAAAGCCTGTAAAGAAACGATTATTTAGAAAAAAGAAAGTTACATTTTAATTTTTTAAAAAAATTTAAGTTTTATCATTTTTTATTTATGTGTATGTGTGTGTCTCTGTGTATATGCCATGTATGTGCAGGTGCCTGAGGAGACCCTAAAGCCTGAAACTGGAGTTAAAGGTGGTTGTGAGCCACCCAAAGTGGGTGCTGGGAAATGAACTCAGATCCTCTGGAAAAGTAACAAGCGCTCTTAACCACTGAGCCCTGTCTCCAGCCCAGAAGTTACATTCTTAAAGAGAAAGCTTTTGTTTTTCTTCATGATGGCCCATATTCCTAGACAGTTCATGAAGGATGATAGGAAATGAAGCACAAGGCAGAGCAAAGAGCTTTATGGGCTTTTGCATGCAATGCTCTGGCACAGTGGGGGAAAAACTTTCAGTCATGAGAAAGCTCAGACAAGCTTAAATTGAAGAACAGTAGTTTATTACTAGGACACCACAAAGTTAGGGAGCATTTCAAATGAAAGGAGATTGCAAAGACGGGAAAACTAAATGTAATATAAATCCTAGATTCGACCTGCTTCCAGAAAAAAAAATTGCTATAAAACTAACTATTGGGCTAATTGATGAAGCTACAACATGAACTTTGGAGCATTGTACCAGTGTCAGCACAAAATACTGGAATGTGGTAAATGCACTGCGGTTAAGTGAGAAAATATCCTATTTTCTAAGAAAATACACAGAACAATTAGGGTTTAACACATGTGTTGCTCTGAAAATACATCAGAAACAAAAGCTAGAAAGAGAAAATCATAAGGCGAATGAGAAAATATTAAAATATTAAACACTGATGCATAAAGAGCCCACAGGAGTTCTTTGTACAGCTTTTCTAAGGGTTGAAGATTCTTTCAAAACAAAAGCTGGAGAATAAAGGAAAGAAGGCAGGA
>NW_008355790.1:2251035-2279740 GCF_000622305.1 Nannospalax galili
AAAGGAGGGAGGGGGAGCGAGGGAGGAAGGAGGTAGAGAGGGGTAGAGGAAGGTAAGGAAGGAGGGAGAGAAGGAAGAAGGAAGGAGGGGGCAGAGGGGAGGGAGACTTTTCATTGCTGGTTTGCCAGTCTTACTGAAATAGTAAATCCTGCTGAATAAAGAGCATACAGTATAGGAGCCTCTGTCAACTATTCTGGTGTCAGCTTTTGACTTCAGACACAGGATCCCTTCAGACACTAGGGTTTCCCTAGGTGGTATCCAGTACAGACCTAAGAGAGAAGAGCCCCAGGTAAATTTGGGCATGATTGTCAGGCAATCTGTCAGCAGCTCCCCAGGGTTTACATCTGCCTGGAAACACTCCTCAGAACATTTGTAGGCAATGCATAAATTAGAGTTCCTTTGCTACTGTGGATGTTGCTGGTCTAATTTCCTTCCTCTCTTCTTACACATCTACTTCATTCTCACAGATATGAGGGTGGGACAGTGAGTAGAAGGAGGGGAGGTCATAGCTCTTTTTTGTGGAGCTCTATAGAATGATACCTGGTCCTGGATCAATTCCCAAGTTTCCCCCACCTCCCTTTTCCTTCTCTCTGTCTTTCCAGCTTCTGCAACCCTACTTCCTGACAGACTCCCTGACTATTCCCATAAGTTTTCCACAGTCCCCATAGGGTGTCTCCGAGATTCAGTTATTATCAAATTTACATTGTGTTGCACATCATTTTAAGCTTCCCCCAATCACTGCTTTCCTGCAGCATCTCCCACTCCTAACTCATTCTGCACTCACTCTCTTAGCTAAGGGTCTCCGAGAAAGGGTCCCACAAACACACACACTCCTGAATGGTAGATTCTGATGGGTAATCATCCTAGGGATATTGGTAATTAGCAGAGATTATAAGACATCATAAGGTCATTGTTCTAGTTTGTGTCTCCATTAGTGTGATAAGAATACTCTGACCAATATCAACTTGGGTAGGAAAGCATTTATTAGGCTTACATCTCCTGGGTCACAGTTCATCAGGGAGCCCAAGGTAGGAACCTGGAAGCAGGAGCTGGAACACAGGCCATGGAGGAGCTCTGCTTACTGATTTGCTCCCTTGGCCCCTGCTCAGCCTGCTTTCTTATGCAACACAGGCCCACCTGCCCAGGGGTGGCACCACCTCCCACATCACTCAGCAATCAAGAACCTGCCCCACAGACATGGCCACAGGCCAATCTAATGGAGGCAATTCCCCAGTTGAAGCTCCCTCAACCCAGGTGTGTCGCACTGACACTAAAGCCATTTAGCACAGTCATCTTCATCAGGGTTCTGGCCTTGTACTTCCTCTTTACCCTCTCTTCAATGCAAGGGCTTCCCTTCTAATTCTCCCCCATTCCTCATTCTCAGGACTCTGCATAGGGGAAGCAGATAGTTTTCACAAGTTTTCACTGACTTAGGAATCACAACACAATCCAGAATCCTACAAAATGTGCAAAAGCCTCCTCCAGGATGAAGGATTCCCTCAGCTTCTGCTCTAGCATCTTGGATGAAGCGGGCAGCATTTCATTGACCTCTGCTAACCATGTGTGCTTGGGACCCTTTCCTGGAGACCCTTAGCTAAGAGCATGAGCTCAGAATGAGTTAGGAGTGAGGGATGCTGCAAGAAAAGTCAACTAAAGACCAGGTGGATAAGCTGAATTTCCTATTCAAATGCTGTATGTGCGGAGAGACAGATGTTAACATTTGGGTACCTCTTAAGTATATGTAACAACACAAGAAAAAACACAATTGCTTCTCAACTCACAATGGGGTTGCATCTTGTTCCTCTTTGTATTGAATAACTTGAACACACCATGTGCTTGTCTAAGGATTGATCATGCACTGACTGGAATTCCTGTTCTTCTCTTGCTCTTTTAATCTAATTCAGAGCAACAAAATCCTCCTAGCAAAGCAGGCATTCTGGCAGGCTCATGGAGAAATATTACACATATGCATGTAGGTGAAGAGCCCTGACATAAGACCAGGTGGGTAACTGCTAGTCTACCCATAGGTAAGGCTTCTCCTGGACAAAGCATTGGGATTGGCAGGTTTATGGGTCATGAACCCATTCAGTTGATTAAGGCTCATTGCCAGGCACTCCAAGACTAAGGGGTAAGCACTACAGTTTCATGGGTTTCAGATTTTCCTATACAAGGCATGGCCAAACTTTGCAGGGGGTTATCTCTTCCCTCAAAGAACTTACATTCTGGCAGAATCTGGGTAAGAGAAGGAAACTGTCAGACTATGAAATGCCAAGTGTTATTGTGGAGTGGAGTGGTGGTTCAAAGGAGAGAATGGGCATCCTGCAGGGATTCAGACATCTGGAGGCAGAGGAGAAGTTGCCTCTCAGAGGAAACAATATTTAGCCAATAAAGTTGCACAGGCAGGATAGAATATTCTAGAAAGCAAGAACATGGATTCTACTCAGCATATGATCAAACCCTTAGTATGAGCATATGGTGTGTCTTTTCAGGCTGTTCAATATAAAGAGAGGAACAAGATACAATGCCATTGTGAGTTGAAATGCAATTGTATTTTTCTTGTGTGTCATTGCATATACTTAAGAGGTACCAACTGTAAACAGCTGTCTGTTGCTTATACAAAGTTTGAGTGGAATATTCAGCTTATCTATATATTCTATAGTTGACTTTAATTTTTTTAAAAAAAAAATGACATTGCTGAATGGAAGGGCAATGCCATGATGGGAACCCAGGGTTTGTATTCTCAAGAGCCAGACCAAAGCTGGACCTCAGCAGGAGCCTGCAAGACAAAACTGCATTTTTCTGCTCCCTTCAGAAGAACTCTGAGTTCTAAGCTTTAAGCTGCAGGTTAAGATGATATCTGTCGTACTGGATTGTTTAAAGAATCAGATGACCTCTGATACACTTGGAACTAGATTCTTCTGAAAATATGATAACTGTATAAATGAAGCAGACTAGGGTAATTAGATGCCTAGATTCAGAATTTGAAATCAGGATTTTAATTACAATTTGACTATCTAGGAACATTTGGCAAATTGTTGTTGTAGTCATTACTGCCCCCCCTTTTGTGCTAGGAATTAAAGCTCAGACTTCATATAAATTGAACAAATGCTCTACCACTGAGCTATATCCCTAGCCCAAGCAAGTCCTTTCATATATTTGAGACTCACTTTTCTTATCTACATAATGATAGCTGCTTCTCAACTTTAATGTACATTAAAATTACCCTGGGCATGTCCTGGGTCTCACCTCTGGAATGTCTAACTTTACAATTGTAAGATGGAGATCCAAAACCATACCTTAAAAAAAAAATCTTAAGCAATTCTGATACAAATGAGCTGGTGACTGTGTCAAGAGTGCATAGATTAGACCTTGATTCATTCATTCAAAAAATGTTCATTGAATATTTACTCATGTTCTAGGAACTAATGAATCAAGAGGGGCCTGGCTCTCCCAGAGTGTAGTGTTAATCTTCATTATTGGATTAAATGGATTTGGAATTACCTAGGAGATATACCTCTGGGTGTGTCTATGAAGGTGTTCCTAATGAGGTCTAATGAGGAGGAAAGACCCACCCTAATATGGGCAGCACCATCCCATGAACTGGGGTCCCAGACTGAATAGAAAAAAAAGAGAAAGCAAGGTGAATACCAGTATTCATTTGCCTCTGCTTCTTGAGAATACAATGTGACCACCCAGCATCTGTTCCGGCCATCATGCCCTCAACACCATGACCCTGAAACCATGACTTGAAGTAAGTCCTTCCTGATTCTTTTCTTGTTGTTGTGATTTAAAAAAACCTCAGAGGAGAAAGGGTTTATTTGGCTCACAGTTCCAGACTACAGTCCATCAAGGCAGTACAGTCACAGCAGCTGCTATAGATGCAATGTGACTGGCTGTCCACAAACCAACCTAATATAGACAGTCTCTCACTGAGCCTCCCTTTCCTGATGATTCTAGATTCTGTCAAGTTGACAGAACAAATCCTCACAGTCTCATAAGTTGCTTTTTATCAGATACTTGGTCACCACAATGAGAAAGTAACTATTATATAAACCAAAGTTTATACTTTAGTGGGACAATCATAAATTTGTAAACAAATAAATAAATCTGTAATGTTGACAACTAACATGTAGAAAATGAAATAGGCAATGACGGCAGCAAGGGATACAGCAAGCCACAGAGTCCTTAAGATGTGCCCAGCACATAGGTATTATAGATTTAAATGATATCATGCGGTGATAGTGGATAGTTGGTGCTTTTAATGATTTTAGAAATATTTTAGTCCATTTTTTTGTTGCTATAGCAAAATACCAAAGGCTAGGTACTGTATAAAGAAAAGTTTTATTTGGCTCACATTTTAGGAGACAGAGTCTGATCTTGTGGTTCCATCTGCTTGGTCTCTGGTAAGGCCTTTATGGTGGACTGTATATCAGTGGCAGCAGCAGAGTAGGAAGAGATTAAAGGGTGAGACAGGAAGTCACTGAGATTCAGGACCAGTCTTGCTCTTGTGGGAAATAACAGAGGTCCCATAAGACTACATTAATCCCTTCTGAGAGCAGTGTCCCCAGGGGGCACCCCTGCCTGGACCCAGGCCTCATCTCTTAAAAGTTTCACACTCTCCCATCACACTGGAGGCCAAGTTTGCAGCACACAATCCTTGAGAGGGGCCTTCAACTATATTCAAACCATAGCCAATAAATAAATTGCTAAGCCCTCCAAAATCTTTTTTTGAAATGATCAGTCTACAAAATCCAAACTCTGGTAACTATTATTTGAACCATATTCTAAGTTCCTTTGAGTTTCTCTAATTTCCTTTGTGTTTATGGTTATAACTCAGTGGCTATGGTTATATGGTTTGTGTCTATGGTTATAACTAAGTGGCAGTACCTGGAAAGTATCTAAATAGATGAGGGTCAGATTTTAATTTAAACACTGAGAACACTGGAGAGAGGGCTCAGTGGTTAAGAGTACTGAATGCTCTTGCAGAGAACCTGGATTCAGTTCCCAGCATCCACATGGTGGCTAACAACTATTCATAACTCCAATTCCAGGGGATCCAATGCCCTCTTCTGTCCTCTTCAAGCATTGCATACATGTGGTGCACTTATGTACATGCAGGGAAAACACTCATACACATAAAATAATAAGTAAGTAAATAAATAAAAGGTGTAAAATCCAGACAATACAGTAATATATCCTTATAGCATAGCTTAAGTGTAATGGATTGAATTTCTCCCTGTCTTGCTCTCTACTAGAAATAGATTACAGCAAGGATTACAGTCCTTCCATTAGCCACCTGTGAATAGTTAACTTTGACTTCAGCTTTCTTTCAAAAAGACTTGAGTAGAGAACACTAGTCCAACCTTTCACCTAGATAGCAGTCAGCCTTCATACTGTTTCTAACTCTCCAGTTTGTTTCCCATGCATTCCTCAGGGCCACAGAGCAGCCCGAATTCAGCACATTTCCCCTCTCTATTCCAGAGATAGAGAGTGACATTTGGGGGGGGGGGGGGCGAAGTCTTCAGTGGATGAATTTGTGCTCAAAGAAGAATGGTTTGCTTCAAAGCCTCGGTGCATTACTCACCTGGTGCTTCTTTGTGGCCATGATGTGAGAACCTGTAGGGACAGAGAGATAATGACTAGACTCTTAATTGGTGCTTGTGCTGGATAGCTTTGGTGTTAACTTGACACACCTGGGTTGAGGGATCCTCAATTGGGGAATTGCCTTCATTGGACTGGCCTGTGGTCATGTCCATGGGGCACCTTCTTGATTGTTGAGTGATGTGGGAGGGCCCAGCCCACTGTGGGTGGTGCCATCCCTGGGCAGTTGGGCCTGTGTTGCATAAAAAAGCAGGCTGAGCCAGGGCAAGGGGAACAAGTCAGTAAGCAGTGTTCCTCCAGGGCCTGTGCTCCAGCTCCTTCTTCCAGGTTCCTGTCCTGAGTTCCTACCTTGGGCTCCCTAATGAACTGTGACCGAAGAGATGTAAGATAAATAAATCCTTTCCTCCCCAAGTTGATAGTGGTCAGAGTGTTTGTCACAGGAATGAAGAAACAAACTAGGACAGTACTTATATTTAAAAGGGAAATACACTTCACAACATGTAGCTCCACTAATTCTTAAAATGCCCTGTTGTTTAGCGGCTGGCTTTATCTCAATGTTATGGTTTGAATTCGAAGTGTCCCACACAGGCTCATGTTTTGAGTGCTCATTCCCTAGCTGGTGGTGCTATTTTGGGAGGCTGTGGAACCTTGCGGAGGTGTGGCCTGATTGGTGGAAGTAGGTTACTAGGGGCTTTTGAAAGCTAAGGCTCAGTTCCTGCTTCCAGCCTGGCTGTATGCTTCCTAGTCTGTATGATGTGAGAAGCCTCTAGCACAACCTTCTGTTGCCATGAGCTTCCCTAGGCCTTTCCTGCCACAATGGGATGAAAACATGAGCCAAAACATGTTTCCTACCTTGAGCAGTTTCTGTCAGATATTCTGGTCACAGCAATGCAAGAGTGACCCAGGTATCCTGGATTCTACTCAAGGCTCAAGCATATCCAAAGACTAAGCAAAGATCCTTGTTTTCATGAAACTCTACCTCTTTCATCCCGGAGATGTATCTCAGTCTGCATGGAATGTAATTATATTCAGTTTTTGTGTGGTCATTTGAATAACAGCTATGCAGAATACCAGGAACTCCACAAGGTGTGATTCTATTACCATTGTGTGTCCAGGGCACAGCAGGCACACAACAAATGTTTCCAGTTTGGAAAAGCAAGACAAAGTGTGAGGGCACCAGTTCTGCTTCAAGGAATGTTGTCTAACACTTGTTTGGTGCCGAGGAATAAATCTCAGTGGTAGAGTGCTTGCCTAGCATGCACAAGGTCCTGAATTTGATCCCAGGCACTGAAAACAAAAACAAAACAAATAAAACTTGGTTTGTTCTCAAGAACCAGATTTCTTTAGAATTGAATGTAGAACATATAATACAGGATAATGTGATTTTTTTTTTCAATATCAGAAATGACATAAGAAAATTCAAATGATCAGTTTGGGGCTTTGGGAAGAGTTGGTTACCTGTAATTTCTTCCTTCTTCAACATCTGAATCCAGTAGGTCAAATGAGGGGTTTTGATTAAACTGCTATGAATCATGGTACCTTTTACATTGCTCTGTAATTTCCCGGGCTTTGAGAACTTTTGCCATAAAAAGCAAAGAATGGCAACAATGACAATAAAAATGCACTGATACTAACAGTTTGGGGCTTGAATACAGAGATATCGACTGATAACCTAATCCAGCCTTTTCTGGAATCCTTTTACTAGACTGTCAAACTGCTAGAAACTCTACAACCAATCTAAATAGGCTCTGACATAAGTTGACCAAACTGCATGGGTTGGGTTTTCTTTCTCTTCCTTAACGACAGAATCAGCTCAATGCCAAGGCTGTACATAGACCCACCCAGCTGTCTTTCAACCACCGGCTGGAGGAGGTGCCTCCCTGGTGAGCCAGGAGTGACAGTGCCCAGGGGCAAGGGCAGGTCCTGGGAACAGAGGAAAGGTTATTACAGGTCAGGAAGGAGCAGGTGTTGAAACAGGTTCTGGTGTTAGTTTGGTCCCAGCAGGTGCCAAGAATGCAGACTTAAGGAGCAACGAGATTTTGGTCACTGACTTCTGAGCAGCCTGTGGCTGGCCAGGACGAAGGTGGGACCTGGGCTTTCCCTTCCAGTGCTGCTGCAAGGGCTCCTCATCATGAATCCAGGACGGAAAAATCCCTGAGATGCAGCTTGCTCAGCCGGCCATGTTGCTTCCTGTGCCAATGACTTGAGACAGAATAGAGCCAGAGCTGAAGCCCGGGTCAAGACCTTTGGGCACACAGAGATCCACTGAGAGAACACCATTTATTGGCCTCAGGGAAACACTCACTGTCCCTGTGAACACATCCAAGGTCTGATGTTCCCACTAACAAAGGTAGCTGGCCCACGGAGCAAACTATGGGAAGTCTCCTTCGAGTCACTGTCCACTGTTCTGGGGGAAGCGTGACTGAGACTGGTGTTGTTTTTCCTCCATGTTTGTCAAAATGGGCTCAGTTTCCAATATCTGTGCTTTACCTTCCTGTTGACACACAGAAAATTCATATGCCTGAGACATCTTTGGTTCTTCTAGAATCTTTGGGAGACCCTCTGGTAGGAATTCCATCCAAAGACAATCTCCCAAAATTGTCTCAAAATCAAGTGTAACTCTTCATCTCTCCTGCCTTTTAGAATTCAGTATTTCTGTCATGGGTATAGACGGCCCCTCAGTCACCCAGGCTAAGTGCTACACCTCTCACTGTCTCTGTATCTAGTTGGTGGCCAATGCTGGCCAGTCTTCCTCCATAGAGTCTCACCGCCTTGCTTTTGTTCACAGCCCCTGGACAGGCTTTGGGGATATAGTGGTCACAGGTTCACAGCACTCCTAAATGGCTCTCCACCTCCGTTCTTGGCCCTCATTGGCACACCATCTGGGAGCAGACTAAAACAGAGAAACCTGAGACTGAATCTGTGAATGGGGCTTGGCAATCTGACTCTAAATTTTAATGCCGGTACCCAAGCATGTTGAGTGAAGCATGTTAATCTGTCCCCAGGATGGCATAATGATGATATAGACATTGGAACCATACTTCTTGGGTTCAGAAACCAGATTGATCACTCCTTGGTTATATAAGGTTTAGCAAATTATGAGACCTCTAAATGTTTGTTTCCTTATCAGATAAATGGGAGTCAAAGTGAGGATTCAATACTCATAGCCCACGGCTTAGTATGGTTGACTCATGGTTTTGACTTTACAGTGATGTGAAAGGCTACACAGTCAGTAGGAAGCATACATTGAATTTTGAGTTTGGATCTTTTCCTGAGGTGGTAATATATAATCTAGTCTCTCAAGATGTTAGAGAGTGGTATTAAGCCATATGGTCACAAGAGGACCAACCAACACTCTACAGTGATGCTGAGTGCTGATGTTTAGCAGGTTAATTAGATTAAATGCAGTTTTGTTTTTGAAACTTACGATATAGACCACACTGGCCTTAAACTCACAGAGATCCACCTGCCTCTTCTTCCTGAGTGCTGGGATTAAAGGTATATGCCATCATGTTCAGCTTAAATACGTGTTAAATTTTCAATACTTCTGGATTCTAGGTTTAATGGTACACAACTCCATTGTAAGTCAAGACTTACACTTATGTGAATCACGTGAAACATCTAAGCCAGTGTAAGCACAATGTCAAAATGTTCCTATTCGGGACATAAGCCACAGATGGAATTTCCAGTTCAAAATGGCATTTTCTGTTGTGTGTGTACACGCATACATGGGTGTGCAGACACATGTATAAACAAATGTGCATATGTGTGTGAAGGCCACGGTGGTTGTCTTCATCAATTGCTTCTCCATCTTAGTTTTTATTAATATTTTATTTATTATTTTTATTAATATTTTATTCATTATTTTTATTTTATATGTATGAGTGTATTGCCTGCATGTATGTAAGTGCACCTGTGTCCTGCAATGTCCATGGAGGTCAAAAGAGGGCATTGGATCCCCTGGAACTGGAGTTAGAGACAGTGCTGGGAACCAAACCCAGGTCCTCAGCAAGGGCGGTCAGTGCTCTTAACCACTGAATTTCAAAAGCCCAGAATCCCAGCCTAACAGAAAAACACCAGGCAAACCAAGGTTAAGAGATGTTCTCAGGGGTAGGGATGTAGCTCAGTGGTGGTATACTGGCCTAGCAAAATACCGGAAGTAATCAACTTCAAAAGAGGAAAGGTTCATTTGGGCTCACGGTTTCAGAGATTTTAGTTCATGATTAGTTGGCCTTGTTAGTTTGGGCCTATGGTGAGGCAGGACAATGTGGTAGGGACCATGTGGTGGGGCAACCTCCTTACCTCATGGCAGATGGGAAACAGGAGGGAGAAAGGAGAGGCTGGGTTCCAGTGTCTTCTCTAAGGCACACCTCAGCCCCTCACTTCTTTCTGTTATCCCCTCCCACCCCCTGCAACTATTTCACCAAACTCCCAACAGTGCCACAGTCTAGGGACCAAGACTTCAACTCACAGCATTTGCAGGACAATCACAATGTACAGAGCAGCACTAGTCAAACTGCAAACCCCTCAAAAGCAGGACTGTTGGAATACATATTTCTCTGTGTCTCTATGCTATTTTAAATGTTCCCCAAATCTTCCATAACATTTTCCTTCACATAACAGAAGCTGAGAAAATGTTTAGGTTTAAAAAATTTAGATATGGTAAAAGAAATACGGTATGTCATTTCTCATTTTAACCATTCCAAGTACACAGCTCAGTGACATCAAAAATAGTCACACTGCACAGCAGTAACCATCTGACCCATCTCGAGAAGTCTCTGTTCTCTAACTGAAACTTTGTGTGCATTGAACATGAACTTCATTCTTCCCACCCTCCAACCACTACTTTGCTGTCAGTATGAACTTGATTATTCTAGAAACTTCAAGTAAGTGGAATCCTACATTTTTCCTTTTGTGACTGGCTTCTTTTGTTTAGCATGAGGTCTTCAAGGTTTGTTTATGTTGTAATTGACCTGAAAATAGGAAATATTTATTTTGAATGATCATTTCAGAATATTTCCTTTAGAAGGCTGAGGAATATTCTATAATGTGACTGTATCATCAAATGATTGGCTTTGTATTTCTTTTTTTAAAAATATTTTATTATTTTATGTATATGATTGTATTGCCTGCAAGCATGTAAGTGAACCCCTGTCACACAATGCCTGCAGAGGTCAGAAGAGGATGTCTGATCTCCTGGAACTGGAGTTATGGACAGTTGTTAGTCACCATGTTGGTTCTGGGAATGAAACCCAGGTCCTCTGTAAGAGCAATCTGTGCTCTTAACTGCTGAGCCAGTCCTTGTTTTTGTATTTCACAGAATGATTGTAGTTATCACATAAAGACAGCAACGAAGCCACAAGAACAAATATGTCAGACCTAATTCCTGAGATTATCAACCTCTTCCTGCCCCATGATTCAGGTCAGCTTTGAAGCTTCCCTTCATCAGTGTAGCTGTGAGCACATAGGTGCCTTGATGGTTTTTTCCCAGACAGATTCTTGACAGATATAAGTGATATCGGCATCAACAATCAGACCAATCATCTCTTAGCTAGGCTTTAGAAGGGATTAATACATAAGGGTGACTTCTGATTCTACTTCCTGTATCTCCAGGAGGTAATCAGAAGCTTGTTCTTTGCCCCAGTCAAGAGAGAATTAAGGAAACTAAGCATTCTTCACACGACAATGTAAACAACATTAAGATGGCCTCTTCCTCTCATTTGACCCCACACCATATGAATTTCAAGTTAACTAACTGAATTCTGACTCTGCACTTTCCTCTTACTCTGAGCACCTTCTCCTTTACCTGTGACAATTTTGTCTTGTGTGACTAGAGAATGCTTGATCTACCAGTCAGGGTCAGCAAAGAAAGCTGCCCTGAGGATGGATTCTGAACGCTCAGTACTTATTAAACAAAGGATTGTTTCTTGCCTTTGTGGGTGTGGTGACTCCCTGTCTGAGCACTCTTCCCAAAGATAACTCTAGATCACCTCTTCTGTGTGGTTCGATGAAATCCTTTCCTACTTTAGTCACGTGAATGAGAGATAAGAAAGCAGGGAAAAAACAAAACAAAACAAACACTTCTTCTAAACAGCCACAGACTGGAAAGGACATTTTACTTCTGCTCATACGTCATTAGTGAAAATTTGTCATAGGGTTCCAAGCTGCAAGGTAGGGGAGAGGTTGGGAAATGTGCCCTTCCCTGTGTGTCCTAGATACTTTCTATTGCTGTGATAAAAACACTGACCAAAACCAACCTGAGGAGGAAAGAGTTTATTTTATCTTACATCTCCCAGGTCACAGTTCATCATGAGGGAAGTCAGGGTAGGAACTCAGGGTAGGAACCTGGAGGCAGGATCTGAAGCACAGACCACAGAGGTATCCTGCTTACTGGTTTTCTTCTCTGGCCGGTGCTCAGTCAGCCTTCTGATACAACACAAGACCAGCTGCTCAGGGTGGTCTGGGCCCTCCCACATCACTTAACAGACATTGGCCACAGGTCAGTCCAGTGGAGAAAATTCCTCAATTGAGATTCCCTCTACCCAGGTTTGTCAAGCTGACAACTACAGCTATCTAGCACAATTGTCCCCTGTTAGCTTGACACACAAACACATCACTATTAAACCACAACCTTTGGGCCTGGAGAGAAGGCTCAGTGGTTAAGAGCACTGGATTCTCTTGCAGAGAACCTGGGTTTGATTCCCAGTACTCACATGGTGGCTAACAACTGTTAGTAACTCCAGTGCCAGGGGATCCAACACCCTCTTCTGACCTCTTTGGGCAATGGACAACACTGGGGCACTTACATACTTGCAGGCAATACACTCATACACATAAAATAAAAATGAAAATAAAATATTTAAACCACAACCTTTTCTATTTCTTGTCCCCAAGAGATGATGTTAATATTAATATCACAAAATAAAATGGTACAACTTTAAAATTCCCACAGTCCTTAAAAAATCCAAACACTTTAAAAGTTCAAAATCTCTTTTGTCTTTACTGTAGTTTCCTCTAAAATCCAGTGCAAGTTAAATACTGTTTTGTTTCAAAAGGGAATAGTTGGGCCACACTTAAGCAAAACCAAAGTCCAGCAAAGTAGCTCAAGACTAGACATCTGGGATTCACTCACAATCTTCTGGGCTCCAAAGGGCTTGGGGAGCTTCACTTCTCTGACTCTCCTATCCACAGCTCACACAGCTCTTGTAGGCTCAGGCCAGCTACACTCCATACCTGCCACTACCCTTGGCGGTTGTCCCATGATCTTAGCATCTCTAATATGCTGGGGTCTCCATTGCAACCAAGGCTGCACCTTCACCAAGGACCTCTCCTGGCCTCTCAGGGTACAAAGCCTCAGATTCTCCCCATGACCCCTTCAATCCTGGGGGTCATCAGTGCAACTGAGGCCATACCTTCACCAATAGCCTTTCCTGGTCTCTCATAGTGCCAAGCCTCAGTTTCTCTCCAAGACCCCTTCATGATTTCAAAACCAGTATCATGTAGGAGACTGTTACTCATTACCAAGTCCTGCTTCCAGCTTGAGATAGAACCTTGAGCACCCTTTGGACACAGTGTCTGTGTACTGACCCTAAGGAAATACTTCACAGAAGATTTCACCTCAGTGATGTTGGTCTCTTGTTACTCAGAGCTGATTTTCAGCCCCAGCTAACCAGCATCAGTTATCCCAGTAAAGCACATAAACTTTCACTTTCAAAACTTCTTAATTCCATACAAACAGCCCTAATAGACTCTTTGCTTGCCCTTGAAGCTTCACAAGTCAGGCATCCATCATCTATACCTCTTTCAGCATAACTGTTCCAAGTTCCACAGCAACAGCTCACTAAACTCTGAGCACTCAATGGCTTTTCCAGCTCAAAGTTCCAAATGCTTCCATAATCCTCCCCAAAGAAACATGGTTAGGTCTGTCTCACAGCAATATCACACAATCCTGGTGTCAATTTCTGTTCTAGTTTGCTTTTCTATTGTTGTGACAAAACACTGACAAAAACCAACCTGCTTTTCCAAAACCAACCTGCTTTTTTATACAGCACAAGGCCACCTTCCCAGGGATGGTACCACCCTCAGTGGGCTGGGCCCTCCCACACCACTCAACAAGCAAGAAAATGCCCCACAGACATTGTCACAGGCCAATTCAATGGAGGAAATTCCTCAGTTGAGGTTCCCTCTAACCAGGTGTCTCAAGTTGACAACTAAAGCTATCCAGCACATTGTGTCCATAGGGAACAAAAATGGTTTGATGATCACAGAACACTGTCTCTGCTTAAATAATAGCATCCTCTTTGGGTCTTCAGTTAATTCTCCACAGAAAGTCAAGTATGGCAGCATATATTTATAATATCAGCACTTGGGAGGCTGAGGCAGGAAGATTACAACTTTGAGGCTAGCCTGACTGACATATTGAGACTCTGTCTCAAAACACCAAATTTTACAGGAGAGATATGTCCCCAAAATTCTGCTATCAAGACTTCCTTCAGCTGTCATTTACTGAACACTCAGAGTACATCTCACATTGCATTAGTCAGCTTTTCTTCAATGTGATAAACACCTGAGAGAAACAATTTAAAGAAAGGAAGGGTTTATTTTGGTTCACAGGTTCAGAGGTTTTATCCTGTAGTCACCAAACAGAGGCAGAGCATTATGGCAGGAGAGTGTGGCAGAACAGAGAGCCCGGCTGCTCACCTCCTGCCAGTTAAGAAGCAGAGAGAGGATGGAACCAGGGACAAAAGACCCTTCAAAGCATGCCCCACTGACAAGCTGGGGACTAAGAGTTCAATATGTGACCACAAAGGGGGCATTTCATATTCAAGTCAAAAGAGATATCAGTGTGAATGTTTTGCATATATCATTTATTCCACATAACTAATTCTATAACTATAATTCTTATTTTGTACTTGAAAAATATTTTTGCCCCCTGTATTAGTTTATAGGACTGTCATTTAAAGAACGCCACACACACAAACAAATAAATTGTACCAAAGACTAGAATTTTGAACAACAGACATTTCTTTTCTTGAGGTTCTAAAGGCTAGAAGTCTGAGATCAAGGCATCTGCAGGGTTGACAGGGTTGATTTCTTCTAATGCCTCTTTTCCTGGCTTGCAGGTAGCCACCTCCTTGCTGTGTTTTCCTCAGTGTGTGTGTGTGTGTGTGTGTGTGTATACCTATAACTTACATGGCCAAAGGTTGAAGTCTACTGACTTCCTCAATCTCTCTCCATTTTTTTCAGACTAAGTCTGTCCATGAGCACTGAGCTCACTGATTCACTGATTTTGCTAGACTGGTTGGCCAACAAGCACCAGGAATTTCCTATCACTACATCCCCAACATAGGATTACTGGAGGTTAGATTAGGACTACCCTAAAGATCTCGCTTTAACTGAGTTACCTCTTTAAAGGATTTACCTCCAAATGTGGCTGTATTCTAAAATACTGGGGGTTTGAAACTTGCACATATAAATTTGATGGGGGCATAATTCAGTTTAAAACATGCTCTAGTTTTTATATGGATTTATCCTATAAAATAAGAATTCATGTGAAGACTTTACTGCCACTTGTTTTTTACAACTTTACTTCTAATAAAAAAACCTAGCTAACAATATGTTCAACTACAATGATCAGAAAACTCAACTTGAGCAATTTAAATGTAACAAAGACCTAGGTGGCTATTGGTATGGTTCAATGACTTTCTGAAAATCTCTTGCTGTTTTCTTGTGCTTATCACCTCACAGCCACATGATGACTACCTTGGCTCCAAAGTTCATGTCTATGTTTAAAGTAGAGGAAAGGGGAAAGAAAGAAAGAAGAAAGAAAGAAAGAAAGAAAGAAAGAAAGAAAGAAAGAAAGAAAGAAAGAAAGAAAGAAAGAAAGAAAGAAAGAGAGAAAGGAAGGAAGGAAGGAAAGATAGCATTACCATCTCTTTATCAAGGAGGAAATTCTTGAAGACCTTATTGCTGAAGACATCATACACTCCAGATATAGGATCTAGAGGAATCAAGCTGGAACTGACCTACAAGTCTCTCTCTGAGGGCCATCACTCATCTATAGGAAGGGTGCTATGCAAGCTACCAAGGGAGAAAAGCATCAATAGTCCAACCCAGCGGTAGAGCCTGTGAGCCACAATGATGACCAGCCCAGCAAGATATCACCAGTGGCTCAATAGTGGCACCTTTATCTTGGAGGTAACCAACTTCTGTCTAATGGGACTTAAGGCTCACTGAATAGGAGGGAGTTTATCCCTAGTACTGTAAACCTAGCCAAATACCTGTGGCTCGAGAGGCCATAGACCCTAGAGGAGAACCTTCTACTGCCATTTCCTTAAAACAATACAATTTCTAACTGTATTCTAAACAACGTATCCTTAAACCCACAGATAGTATAGCTTTCACCACTCATCAAAGAAGCTTCTTTTTGCAACAGATAGAGACTATTATAAACTTCCGCATGTGATTAAAATGCAGAAAATAACTGACTGTGGGGATCCCAGACCCGATTGATTCATCTACAATGCAACTGCTACACCTAAGGTTCAGAGAACATCACAAAAGAGGGGACAGAAAGATTGTAAGAGCCAGAGGACCAGGATGCCTGATGTTAGTGTCTTTCAGACACGACAGAGAAGCTGCACCTTTGAAATCTCAACAATATGGTTGCTTCAACAAGACCTATATAAAGACAACACCAGCTTACGTGCCAACATGAATGGGGGAAATTTTACAAGGTTGCACCTCTAGATGAAGAGGTATAGGCAATTAATGGCTGCTGAAAGAGGAAGAATCAGTGTTCTCCAGGGATGAGCTCCCTGATAGATTATGCAATCCCAAATGGTCAGGCCTAAGCACACGTATGCACAAGCAACACTAAATGGACGCAGTAGGCTGTATATACATATATATGCAACAATAATAGAGAAGAGGTCAGGATACTGAGAGGGAGTCTGGGGACAGTAGGGGGAATTGGAGGAAGGGGAGGGAAGGGTGTAAATGGTGTAATTTCACGCATGAAATTCTCAAAAAAAACATCAAAAAGATTTTAGAAAGAAAAAAAGCTCTTCTCCAAAGCCCTCCACAGGAAATTTCTAATTTCTCATTAGTTAGAACTGGGTCCTTATATAACTCTAATGACCAATTAAGTAGTGCAACAAAGTAGTGAGCTTAGTGTGTAAGTTTGGGTTGTACAGCGTTCCAGAATGTGGTGTGGGAGAGAAGAAAATTTGTACTGGCATTATTAATACTCCCTTGGAAACTTTTTTTGAGACAAGGTCTCATTATGTAGCCCTTGCTGACTTGAAACTCTGTTTGTAGACCAGGCATTTCTCCAACTCACAGAGATCCTCCAGCCTCTACCTTCTGAAGTGCTGTGATTAAAGGACTGTGCCACCACACCTGACAATACTCTTTTTAATAGGTACCATTGTTAGAACATCCTGGATGAATTAAAATTGTACCAGAGCACTGGGGAAGATGTCAAGACTGGTGATGTGTAACTAGCAAATAAAATTTACACCTACCTTCCAGGTTTCTGATTCCTGGGAGAAGACTTGGGTCTTCCCTAAATAACAATGGTCAGTTAGTTGGTCAGTAGAAAAGTTCCACTTCTTCAGGGAAGACCAGCCCTCCACACACTGCTCTGACTTTACTTCATACCCTCTAAGGACAGGCATCAAAATAAAGTTATTCCACATCCCCAGAAATATATAAGTCACAAATGGGGTAGGGAAGTGAGTGGCTGTGAACAGGGACTATGTACAGGATGCCTCTTATTCCCCAGTGTGCTGGGATTGTCTATATGCACAACCAGACCGTTAGGCCATGCTGGTGATCGAACCTAGGGCTTTGTGCATGCCAGGCAAGCTGTTGCTAACATTTCTTCAGGTAAAGGGGATGTAACATCTACCTACTCCTTCTTTGGTTCTAAAAATAAACCCAAACCAATCAAAATGCACTCTGGGAAACCAATGAGTTTATTGGGCTTACTTACTGAGCCATGTTTGAGGGTTTACTTACAGGAGTGTGGGCACTACACCCACCTAAGGCCACACCAGAAAGTCTTCATGCAAGCATGAATAATGGATTCCTCATAGCCACATAAAATGGCAAGCCCTCTCCTAGTCTTCCCAGCCTATGTACTCTGGTCCTTCCCACAGGCTACATGAAATAAGGGCTGAATTGGTCATCCTGGTTGTGTATGTGACTGGATACTCAGGTGAGGTTTCCCTGACTCTCTCTGCCCCTCCTTCTATGGGTGGAGGCATGGGACGTGAACAGTCAACAAGCCCAGCTGTGAGAATCTTTGGCAAGTGGGCACAGCTAAGCTCAGGAAGATGGTGTCTCTCTGAGTTGGAGGATAGTCTTATACAACACAAGCACTCTACTAACTGGGCTACATTCCCAGCCCAAGAGAGCTGGGGATTTCTTGAATACTGTTTAGTCTTGGCCATAAGACTCAGGTTTATAGAGTCCTTGACTTACTGATGGGGGCAGTGGGAGGGTCCTGAACCATAAGAAGGCACCAGCAATCTTGTTGTACTGAGGGACAATAGAAACTATTTACATTCGTCCAGTTCCACAGAGATGGAACACACATGGCACAAAATATCTGGTTCCCTAAGCTAAGTCACTGATATTTTAGTTTATCAAAAATCTTAGATCATAAAGGGTATCCCGTCAGCCATCTGAAGCAGATGAATCAGTCTGTACTTAGGAAAATTACTGTACTTTATTACATCTTGCAAGGAAATGTAAAAATGCGGTGGGTAGTTCAGACTTCAAATAACTTGCAGAGCTTTCTGAAGGCCTGAGTGATCTGACTGGGCTGAACCATCAGAAGAGCTTCAGGAACCTCCCGGCCTCCAGTCAGCCCCCAGTCTCTAGCAGAGCCTGGCTGAGTCCTCCTCTGTATGTCCCAGTCATCTGGACCCCCTGCCCCCCGCCACCTGGATTGTCCACCTGCATCTCCAGCTCTCATGCCTCAACATGGGCCCGTAAGCTCCCTCAGGAGCTTCCTTTCTCCTTGCTGCCTTTCATCACCAGTCAATCGTCTCTGAAAACCTATAGATGGTGGGTCAGAAATACTGCTCAAATGGGACACCTATATGAAATCTCCACCCAGTCATCCGACTTACACAGCTACCACCTCCCAACCCATTTCCATGTCTCTCCCTCCCAACCTCTGCTCTCTGCTCCAGGGTCACCTTGAGACCAGTGTGCTTAAAGGTTTTTGAAGATCAAATTTAGAGTCTCAAGCTGGGTAAACAAAGTCATCAGAGTCTGAGTACTTTGCAGTCCTTTTACCCACCTAGTCATCCCAGCTGTTCCTCAGACCTTGATCAGGTACACATATCTGTACTTCCTGCTTTTCTACATTGTTTCCTTCGTCTAGCATGCCTGCCCCTTATCCATTGAACCCCTTCTGTGAAGTTTGCCCAACTCCCCCAGTAGCCACACCTTGTATAAAGCTTTTGCATAATATTTTGTTTCAGAGAGAGAAAGGCACTCAATAGACTGTGAGCTCCTTGAAGGCAGGAACACTGTGCCTAAGGCAGGACACCACATCCTGGAGGCCATTCATATAGGACTTGACTTGATACTGTCAATCTGTTGGTCTCACCTAGAGAAATTTGGGAAGTCCATTGAAGAAGTGTGAGGAAAGTGACCCCTTCCCCTGGCCAAAGAGCCCTTAAAACAGATACCACTTGGGATGATTAATCTTATAAACTTTACTGAATTTTGAATCCTCTAGGAGACATACCTCTGGGCATGTCTACAAGGATGTTTCCAGGGAGTTTAACTGAGGAGGGAATGTGAATGGAACCATTCCATGGGTTGGTATCCTAGACTGAATAAAAAGGAGAAAGTGAGCTGAGCATCAGCATTCATCTCTCTCTGCACCCTGACCAGCTGTCTCATGTTCCTGCTAGCGCAGTTAGAGTCATTGACACAGCCATCCCTTCCTAGCCACTCTCAAACTTGAGCCACCGTAGGTTACTTTTATCAAGTATTTTCTCATAGCCAAGAGAAAAGTAACTAGTACATCACTAAAGAACATTTAGCAGGGGTCAGATTCTGTGCCAAACACTTCAGACATTCTCTCTGAATGTTTAGTACAGGCCTATGGCGATAGTATTACTCTCATCTTTTGGAAAACAGATTTTATCCTATAGAGCAGCTAAGTCACTAGCCTTGCCTCACAGTCACTGTGTTATCAGAATTCATCCTTTAGGCATTGTGTACTCTTCCTCAGGCCAAGTATCCCTGGGGGACTTGCTACGCTTTAGAGGTGGCCAAGGGACCAGTAAAGATACTGGCTGGTAAAGAAACCTCAAGAAATTGTTTTCATTTGCCCTGTGACATTCTAATAGACAGGCATAGTTTCTTCCCAACTTGGACTTGGTCTTCTGCTGCCAAGTGCATTCTATGTGCCCCTAACAGCTACCTACAAGGTGAAGACCCTAGAGATCCAGTCCACTGACAGTGATGGTGGGCAGTGGGAGTGCCCTTGGCTGTGACTTCCATAATCTTGGCAGTCTGTGATAAAAATGGCTTTGGCTTATTAAGATAAGAACTCAAAAGACACAGGCCACTCACACTTTTTTCAGTGTGGCCCACAAAAGACCTTCTGCTGCTCTGCCCCTGTGGTGAGCCCAGGGGGAGGCTGGGGGACTGCTCCTAGCTGGATCTGGGCCAGCCTAGCCTCCCTCCAGAGACCCATCCTGTAGGTTAATCATGTTCTGTTATCTATTCTGGGCCACACTGCTTTCTCAGAGTAGAAATTGGATTTTGACAATATTCCTTATGTATTTAATCTCTATTCTAATTTCAGCCAGTCCCCTGCGAGCTGACTCTGCCTGCCCTGTTAAAAAGCAGCTTCTTCCAGAGCATAGGACACCTCCTCCTGCCCACTTTACCTGGCAGGAAGGTACCTTATTGGTTGCTGACCAGTTCTCTGCACCATGACTCCAAGAAAGGTGTTCCACAAAAAGCTACACTCTAGATATGATTTGCTAACCAAGAAGACACCTAGTGACAAAAGCAGTGGACTACAATAGTGAATGGTTGCAATCTTTTTTTAATTTAATTTTTAATTTAAAAATATTTTAATTATTATTTTTATGTGTATGTATTGCCTGCATGTATGTAAGTGCACCCATGTCATGCAATGACCTTGGAGGTCAGAAGAGGATGTTGGGATCCCCTGGAACTAGAGTTACAGATGGTAGTTAGCCACCATGTGGGTGCTAGGAATCGAACCCTGGTCCTCTGCAAAAGCAGCCAATGCTCTCAATTGCTGAGCCATCTCTCCAGCCCCAATTTTTAACTTTTATACAGGGTCTTCCTGTAGTTCCAGCTGACCTGGAACTTGCTATATAGACCAGGCTGGTCTCCATCTCACAGAGATCAGCCTGCCTCCATCTCTGGAGTGCTAGACTTAAAGGTATGGGCTACCACACCCTTGAATTCTGCAAAAGCAGCCAATGCTCTCAATTGCTGAGCCATCTCTCCAGCCCCAATTTTTAACTTTTATACAGGGTCTTCCTGTAGTTCCAGCTGACCTGGAACTTGCTATATAGACCAGGCTGGTCTCCATCTCACAGAGATCAGCCTGCCTCCATCTCTGGAGTGCTAGACTTAAAGGTATGGGCTACCACACCCTTGAATTTTAATTTTTCAGGGGTTGTAGGATGGAGCACTTTACATGGGATCTTTTTGCATACTTTTATTCTAACATGTACAGGGAAATAAGGTTTGATCACCCTTTCAACTGCATTGGGTCTAGGAGTGTTTATGTAGAGATGGCTCAGTGGTTAAGAACACTGGTTGTTCTTGCAGAAGACCTGGGTTTGAATCCCAGCACCCACATGGTAGCTAACAACTGTCCGTAACTCCAGTTCCAAGGGATCCAACAACTTCTTTTGTCCTCCACCGGCATTGCATGACATGGGTACACTTACCTATATGCAGGCAATATATGCATACACATAAAAAAATAATAATAAGGGCCAATGTGATTGCTCAGCAGGTAAAAACACTTGCTGCCAAGCTTGAAGGCTGCATTTGATCTCCAGAATTTACCTAGAGAAGGAAAGAACCAACTCCAGCAAGTTTTCCTCTGACCTCTTCAAGTATGCCATGGCACACATACCCACATACACAAAAATAAATATAATTAAATAATAAATAAATAAAATAATAAACCAGGTGTGATGGTGAACACTTGTGATACCAGCACTCAGGAAACTGAGGCAGGGGGATCTAGAGTCTGAGCTACATAGGAAGACCTGTTTCAAAACAATAACAACAACAACAATAATAATTCTTTACTTTCAAAATTCTCTGTCAACCCCACAAAGTATTTTCAGATACCTCATAACTTACAAGGCAGAATATTTGGCAAAATAAAGGCAAGAAGAGGATGGGGAGAAGAGCCTTGGCCAGCATTCAGAGAACTGGATCATCATCTCTGCCTTGCCCCCACTGAGCATGCTCCACGGCTTTGGGAAAGTCATTTACCAGTCTGAGTCTCAGTACTTTTAGCTATCAAATGAGGCTATTGAACCACAGAATCTAATATCGGCAAATGGGTAATATATCATGCATTTTGGTTAGTATTCAGACTTCTTGGAGGGTGGTAGAAGTGAGAGGGAAGAAAACCAGAATCTGTCCTTGGAAACCTTTCTGGTACATGAACGCTAATCATGTGGGGCACAGGGGACTGTGCAACAGGACATACCGTTCCTGTTTACAAGACCACTTATGAATTATTCATTTCTTACACACAGGCAGGAAGTACAGATAATTGCTCATTCGACCTCTGAGAGGAGATAACCCTGGGAAATAGACTGTTATTCACTAGAGAAGGAAGATGAGCCTTTCAAATAGAAAGCCACTTTTCACATTGTTGTTTACAAGTCATATAAGACAACATAAGAAATGTTGCAACTCATTATAACATGTGCCAGGAATAAACAGACCTTTAGCAATCCTTAAGAGAACAAAAAAGTATCCTAGGATAAAACCCCACTCCTGGCTACATTTGCTTGACTCTGTTTTGCCCTTAGCATTTATCACCTGCCAGTATTCTAAGTTATCCATCTCCTCTCTAATGTTTAAACTGTATGAAGCCATGGGCTTTGATATGTCTTGTTCCTTAAAGTGACTTTAGACATTAATACAGTATCTGGCACATGGTAGATATTCAATACAGTGTGTTTGAGTGCAGGCAATCTATTACTCAGTTTCTGACTTTTGTCCCTATTTGCTTTTGACTCCACTCTTTCCCAGATTTCTTCAAGACCACTCCCCAAAGGTAAGTGGGTTGTCTTTATAGGTAGGAGAGGATAGTCTCTGGTGTACTTACTTGAGCTAGCCAGAATGGTCAAGTGTTTTGTCCAAGATTACAGGCCCAGATCTTGAACCTGGATCTTATGTTGAGCCTTGCATGTAACTCTTCCCATAATCCCCCAGTGTCACCAGCCTGGCACACACCTCCCTGCCTCACCTGGGTCTGGTTGTCTCTTTAACATGTAACAGGCCTTCTGACAGCCTCTTTGAGTACAGTGCTTCATGATTCTGCCAGAAGTAAAACATAGAGCCTCAGATAAGTTTCTTAACTCTTTCTGCCTCCAGATTCTCAGTACTTCAAGGTAAAGAAGATACTTACCTTAGTAACTGTTCACATGGATGAAGGGCAATGAAAGCAGAGCCCTGTCCTAATGTGAGCTCAGTGCCCTAGGAATTCCTTTCCCTTTCTGGTTTGTGAGGAGATGGCCTTTTGCTCAAGAAAAACATGACATTTTTTCAAGATCTCGTATCCCCAGGCCAACCTTCCTAGAGAAATGCTTATGGAGCTAATGCAAATTTTAAAAGGGAAGATGCAGGGAGTAAGTCTGTAAAGTGAAGGATCTAGCTGCCGGCCTAGATCATGTATCTTGGACCTGGAACCCCTGCTTAAATTTTTGACTAAGATGAACAAAGTCTGCAGGAGACAAGGTGTTCCTATTCCTATTCCTGTGATAAAAACACTGACCAAAATCAACGTGGGGCATTTTACATCTCCAGGTCACAGTTCATCATCAAGGGAAGCCAAGACAGGAACTCGGCAGGAACCTGGAGCACAGATCATGGAGGAGTGCTGCTTACTGGCTTGATCCCCTGAGCTGTGCTCAGCCTGCTTTCTTATATGACACAGGGCCACATGTCCAGAGGTGTCACTGTCCACAATAGGCTGGGCCCTCCCACATCACTCAACAATCAAGAAAGTGCCCCAGACACATGACTATAGGCCAATCCAATGGAGACAATTCCTCACTTGAGGTTCCCTCTAACCAGGTACATCAAATTGACAAAACTAAAGCCATCCAGCACACAGGGGAAGGTGGTCTGGGACACAATTTATTCTTTTTATGGGTCACCTTGGTAGTAAAACTTCTCAGTTTAAGAAATCACCTAAAGGTAATGGGTCAGGAGTCATGATATCCTGAGTGACCTCCATGATGAATATTTCTTGGTTTGCTCTTTAGTATCTTTTATAAAAACTTAAAATGATGTGGGAAGTGTTCTGTAATTTTAAAACTGTTCACAAAACACTAGGTTAATGAATTATCCAACTGTGTGTGTTCAGGACCTTTCCAGAGTCTTTATCATACTCACCTGCACTGTGGCTCTCCAAGAGAGATGGAGGCTAGCACACACTAAAATGTTTTCTCAGTTTATTATCTTCCCTTTCAAAGAAGCTATACTTAGATTTTTAGGAAATATCAATCTCAGACAAGCACAATGATATTAGAACCACAAAGCTGAGCCTGGAAAGATTAAGTGGCTGAGCCAAGGTTAGCCAGAGAATGGACAAAACAGGTGGACTAGGCTCCAGCACACTGTTGTGTCTCCCCCAACACAAGACTGAGGTGAATAAGGGTCTCCAAATCAGACCAGCTCCCTTGAGAAATCCTGCTATAAACTGCAAACAAACTGAGATAAAACATAGTTAATGAGATGCTTTCTAGACATCAAAATATGTGTGTGTGTGTTTGTGTTTATGTGGGTGTTTATGTGTTCTAGTAGCAATAGCACTGCAAAATAAATCCCCTCCTAGCATAGCTCAGTGGTCCTCACAAGCCCTAGTAACTAGTAACTCTCTACTAGCCTCCTTCTGGTTTTCTGTGCTCCTGGGCAATACATGAACTGTAAACGGCCCCCAAAGATATGCATGTCCTGGTCCCCAGAGCCTGTGACTGCTTCTTTCTATGGCTAAATGGACTTTGCAGCAGGAGTTAAGGGTTTGCAATGGATGGGCGTGTCTGGGTTGCCCAGGTACTCCAGAATAATCACAAGTCCATCTTAAGAGAAAGGCAGAGAGAAGCTTCTCTGCAGGCATAGTGAAGTGGGGGTGGTGGTAGTGGTCGTGATAATGACAGAGATTGGGTAGACATGCATTAGAAGAAGAGGAAAGGGCTCCCCTCAAGAATATAAGTGGGTTATTAGAGGTTGAAAAAGGCAAGGTCACAGAATCTTCCCTGGAGCCTTCACAAGAAAGCAAATCTGCAGATACCTAGGATACCTAGGTGTTAGTGAAATGGATTTAGGACTTCTGGATAAATCTGTGTTGGTTGAAGTCACTATTGTGGTTATGGTGATGTTCACCGAAGCAATAGAGAATGAAAGTTTAAATCTGATGAGATCATTCCTGTTCACTTGGAGAAGGTAGGGCCACCCAGATAGGTGAGTACACTGAGTGGTGTGACAGTTTGTGTGCAACCTGGTCACTCCATACTGCCAGGAACCACCCAGAGGTTTCTTGGGAGCATTGTCCTCTGACCTCATTTCATTCGGAAGGAGGTGGGTGGAGCTGGGTTTCCTGCTCACAGATAAGGACACCTGCTACTTCTTCAGAGTCTACACTAAATTTGTAACTGTTGTGGGAAGCAGACAGTGACTGACTGGGACACCACACCTTACCTATATAGCTTTCAATGACTCCTTTCTTTGGCAATATCACAACTTAGCCAGTGGGTAGAATTCAAGTCAAGCAAGTGAGGGCTGCCTTGAAACTTCACGCTCTTGCTTATAAAATATTGCAACACCTCTAAGGGTGTGTTTTCTCATGTAATCTGGAAACCTTAGATCAAGTTTAATTACCAAGATTGACCTATCTGGTGCTTGGGTAACTTGACCTGTACCTGAGGTTGGACCACCAATGGTTACCATGGATGCCAGACCCCCTTCTCTAGAACCCATTTTGAAACATCACAGGAGAACAGAGCCTCATACAACAATGTTATCACAGAGCTTGGATTTTTCCCAAGTATCCTAATTAAATGTCGTCTTCAACAACAGAAGAGTAGCTGAGTCATCTGAAGACACTATCTTCACATGCCTTGGCCTATAAGAAATTCATTCAGATTCAAGATACGTGTTTGCAGTTTCAAGGTATGATAACTACCTGGTCCTCAGATTTGATGGTGAAATGTCATGGGTTAGATGGTGAAGCAGGAAGGAAGGCTATGTGGGAGCCATAGACTGGGTTTCTCTCTTCCACTTATCCTCAACTTAACCAACTGCCCTTAGATTTCCTTGATTTGCAAATTTGTTAATTGTCCATCACATGAATATTTTGCTCATGTTTTATGTAAAACAAAGGGACTCCCAGAATTTAAAATGTGAAGTACAAAAGAAATTGACATTTCATGAGCAGGCTACAAGTGACTGATGCAAAACAAGCACTTTCAAATTATGACTAATGACTAAATTATAACTGAAGTGACCAATGTATGGTTAACTTTATAAACTGCCATAGCACAAGCATTTTGTATAAATGCTTAAATTTCTGGGTTCTAACAGGTAGCAACAGGACTATGCAGATGTGCAATTGGTTCACAGAAAGCTTCAATTCAATGTGAACAGGCAGCCTCTTTCCAAGCCATAATTTCCCAAGATGTTACTAGAAAAGACAATATGACTAATATCTGAAATTCAATGTATCTATATCATAATAACAAAAAATCATGAATACAGAGCGAAAAGTAACAGTAAAACAATTTTTTAAAAGTTATAATACAGGGGACTGGAGAGATAGCTCAGAAGTTAAGAGCATGAACTACTCTTGCAGAGGACCTGAGTTCAGTTCCCAATACCTATATCCAGGGGCTCACAACCACCAGTAACTCCAGCTCCAGGGGATCAGATGCCTTCTTCTAGACTCCAAGAACAGTTGCACTCACATGCTTGCATACTCCCTCCCACATTTACGCATAATTTAAAATAAAATAAATCATTTTCTACAATTTTATTTATTATTCTTATTTTTTATGTGTACATTGCCTGCATGCATGTAAGTGCACCTGTGTCATGCAATGCCATCAGAGGTCAGAAGAGGGCATTGGATGCCCTGGAACTGGAGTTAAGGACATTTGTTAGCCACCATGTGGGTACTGTGAATCAAACCTGGGTCCTCTGCAAGAGCAGGCAGTGCTCTTAATTGCTGAGCCATCACTCCAGTCCCCCAAAATAAAATAAATCTTTAAAAAATGTTATGTGTATGACTGTTTTGCCTGCATATATGTAAGTGCACCCATGTCGTGCAATGCCCACAGAGGTCAGGAGAGGGTGTCAGATCCCCTGGAACTGGAGTGAGAGACAGTTGTTAGCCATCATGTGGGTGCTGGGAACTGAACCCCAGTCCTCTCCAAAAGCAACCAGTGTTTTTAACCATTGAGGCATCTCTCCAACCCCAATAAATCTTTTTTTAAAGGTTGAAATACAGATAGAGTAAGAAGTAAACTAGAAATGGTGGTGGGGGGGAACCTGTATTATACAAAAATTTGGATTTTTAGTATGATGGCTAGAAATTAACAGTGGAAGCGATAAGATTCTTGAGAAATTAGAAAAAGAATCCTACAACTTCTGTTCAAATAAGATACTCAAACAAGTTGATATTCTAGCAGAAATATTTCCACTTAAAATCCTGAATTAGGGTTCCCAATGATAAATGTGCCTTACTATACTCATTCATAAGGGAAGTCTGATAGCTTTCAAAAAAAATTAAAGCTAATTTAAGTACTGTGAGACAAAACTGAACACCAGTTAATGAATCTTTCCAGAAAACTCTGTTTGCAATTAAAGCTGTCTTATGCAATGTGAATAATAAATTTGGTAAATGAAGAATATGCTAAATTCAATAAATTTATCAGTAGGCAAACTGTATTTGAAATGAAGCTTTCGTCAATCAGTTTTCATTACATTGACCTAAAAATCAACTAAAATCTGCCATATCCTTGTAAAACTGAGAGCTCTGATTATATTGGGGTCTTATTGGCAAAAGATCAATATTTTTTCTATGAATTGACCATATTTACAACAATTACAGCACTAATCACTACTAATACTTCTTTTATAAAGAGACTGTCAAAATGAGGTTAACAGATCCAGGGCCATGAACAAGACAAAGGGAGCCCTGTGTTTTACACACAGCCTTGGACACTCTATCTAGGTTAGTTTCTTAGGGCTGCTACCAACATGTCACCACAGAAAACAACAGAAATGCATTCCCTTCTTGTTCTGTAGGCTTGAAGTGACATAGAAGGAGGGCAGGGAGTGCTCTCTCTGTGCCCTGCCTTTCTCTAGTGTCTGTGTAGCTGGCAGCCCTGACACAAGTCCAGTCCCTGCCTCCACAGTGTCACACTGGATCTTCTCTATTAGTCTCTGCCTTTAAGGGCACCAGTCATATTGGAGTAGGGCTCTACCTACCCTCCTCCAATTGGATCTCATTCTAACTAATTACACCTGCAGCAACCCCATTTTCAAGTAAGCTTAGGGCTGGGACATAGTTCTTGGAGGACACAATTCAAGCTATAACACAGCTATGGCCTGCACTTCCCACACAGGTGTGGTTAAGGAAAGTTATTTTGGTCAGTTCTTGTGTACCTTTGAAGGACCCTAATTCAGTCCCCCTAGGCTAAAGACAAGGAAATAAGTCCTTCAGGCCAAAGAACTGTACAAGGAAATAAAAATAAAAAAATAATTCTGAATGCTAAGAACAAGCTGAGCTGACCTTTTTCATGCTCTTTGCCCAAAGCTGGAAATCATCCCAGAAATC
>NW_008355790.1:2279825-2282554 GCF_000622305.1 Nannospalax galili
AGAAGCCTGTGAACTGGGCTCTGGGCTTCTGCCCTCCGAGTGAGGCAGGGGTCCGTTTTGCAAAATGTAATAAATCCTCATGCTTGTTGCATCTCCTGGTCTGAGGACTGAGTTATTGGGGAGCGGCCTCCTATGGACGTTGGGTACCCCAAACTGGGGATCCAACATTTGGAGGTTCCACTGAGATCCAGGCCACCCCCAGACCCATTTCCTCAGATCAGCAGGAGGTAAGAATAGACGTCTTGTGATTTGTCTTGGTCTTAATGTCTGTCTGTCATTTCCTGCTCTGGGAACATTCCATCTGAACAGTTGTGCCTGTACAGGACCTGTAAGTCTGTATTCTGGGAACCAAGGGGAGTGGCAGATGTGCCCAGGGACCCCAGGTTCCAGCATTCTGGCCCTAGTGACCAGAGTGATCTGGAGTGAGGAAGACAGTGGACAGTGTCTCCTCACCTCGGGAGAAGGGAGATTGGCTTAGCTATTCCCCTCCCGGTCTGTACTTTCAGTTTTGAGTCAGAGAGCGCACCGAGGATTTTGTTGTTGTTGTTGTCTATCTGTATCAGTATTTGGAGATCCTGAAAGTAAGAATGGTGAGTGCTGTGCGTGTCTGAGCGTAAGAAGGACCGGTCCACTTGAATATGATATAAAACGGTGTGTGTGTGTACTTAATAGTGTATTAGTATTTAAAAAAAAAATCTGGTTTTGTATTTTCCTCTACACTCTCTATTCTAAGCCTTCTCTGTTTCTCTTGTACTCTTGGTCCAAGTCTTCGCGAGGGACCGCTAAAGGCGAAGGAGCAATTGAGGTTTTCTGGTCAGGGCCACTCCCTGACGTAAACCAAAGGCTCTTAGCCCTCTTGGCGGACCCCGACTGCCCACACAGGTGGAGACAGGACCCCTCTGTCTGTAGCTTCTTTTTCTCCTTCTCTCTCACCACTAAGAAAGTCCCATGGGCACGGGTTGAGCAAATAAAAGCCATAGGGCGCTCACCACTAAAAGACTCCCGTGGAAGAATAAGGGGGTCCCAGACGTGAATCCCAGATAAATTCACGTCCCCCGCAGAAGAAAAACTGGGCACCGATAGGTACTCGTCTACAAGCACACTCACTAGTCATCACTATTATTTAGAGTGGCATCTTCATTTTTTTCTCTCTTGGTCCTCTGCCTCCTAAAAAAAAAAGAGTATGGTCAGCTTTTTCATACATCTAGAAAGACAATTAATCTTTATAAAATTCCTGAGGAGGTGAGGCGTAAAGTCTTAGAGCAAGTTTGCAGAGTTTTTGGATGTTACAAATGGACTGTTCTGTTAAAGATGGTTTCTGCCTAATGTCTCTTGCTTGTTGTTTCAAACTAATGTAGTATAGGCTGAAAATGTGAGAAGCTGACTCAGGGCAGAAACTGGTCCTTTCTGTTCAGACTCATGCTAGTTCTCACAAACTTCTGTTCTCAAGAATTCTCCAGGTTCAGACTGACCTTCTGACTCTGTGAGAGGAACTGAGAGCAGGTTGCATGTTTTAGTGCCTTGGCATACAAGATTTTCTTTGGTTAAAAGGGCTTCTACCTCAAGGGTCGGTCTCCTTGGGTTCCTGACGGGGACCTAATCTAAATTGATCATATGATAAACCTGTAAAAACAGGCACACTGTAATTAATCAGAAAAACAGTTGGAGAGCTGCTCAGGACACTGACCAGGGCTGTCCACAGTGATGCTTTGAACGTAAATCAGGCATGCCCACGCAATGTCAACACTGTGCCTTTTGCAGATCTGCATTGGGTCTCATTCCCAACATGTTTTGTTTCAATTCGGTTTGATGGTACCATTTAACAAATTTCTCTCAGTCTGAGCCTGGCACGGCTCTGTGTAGATAATGTGTAAAAATAACAGTTTTTAGAGGGGCTCTGGGTGACCCACTCATCAAAAACCTGTCCAAAAGACCAACTTAATTTTTCCATAAAACCAACACGGCGACCCCACTGAGCCGTCACCAAAGCAACAAATAGTAGGATTTGTTTTCTTTCTCTTTTTGGTGTGTGTGTGGCATATGCATGTGTGTACACATGTGTAGGTGCCTCTCGTGTGTGCACCCATGTACAAGTCAAAGGGTGCTCTGCTCTATCACTTTCCACTTTATTCTCTTGAGACAGGGTCTCTCACGGAACCTGGAACTAGCTAGCTGTGTTTTGGCTAAACTGGTTGACCAGCAAGTCCCAGCAACCCCTATCCCCACCCAGTGTGCCCACAGCCACACCCAGCTTTAAAAAAAATTATTTAGTAACCACATAATTAGTAGATGCATTTCATTACAACAACATTGACATAGTCAATAACAGTTTCCAGAGCAAAGATGCATCTCTTTCAAAATTGTAATTTTTAGGTTAACAGTGTTGAATTAATACAGTCATACGTTATTGTACTCAGTATAAACCCTTTAAGACATAAAATTGAATTAGGCTTTAACCTTTAAAGAAGATCTCCATTTCATTTTAGAATATGCTGTTTCCTACATTTTTAATGCTACTAACGCTTAGGTGTTTGCACATGTGTCTTTAATCTCTATGTATCTGATAATAACTAGTCACAGTCGGTTACACGCAGATCCTTAGTACCTGAGTATGGATATAAAGTCATCAGGTAGATTTCACTGGTAATGTTTATCACCTCTACTATTTAACATGAAGTAAATTTTTATGCTTCCTCCTCAAATATATCTGTTTTTAAATTTTTTTGATT
>NW_008355790.1:2282807-2312261 GCF_000622305.1 Nannospalax galili
AAAACTTGTTTTCCACTTCTCCCTGGCTCTCTGCCCTTTTACCCAACATACTTGGTCCATTCATTGGCTTTCTAATAGTAATTTCTTTTGGCCCCTGGGCATTTAAGAAGCTCACTGGCTTCATTAAAAGTCAGATTGATGATCTTACAGCAAAGCCAATTCAAATACATTATCTCAGGCTTGCACTTAAAGATCGGGAAGAGCCCTATGAGCCTGAAAGGCCACATGACGACGTGCTTCAGTCGTCCCCTTGAGAGCTGAACCGGATAGCCAAAGACGGGTAAGAGGAGATCCCACTGATAGCAACCTAAGACAGGCTGGCAGCCAAAGCAGCTGTTTTTTGCCCATGACGGGTAAGCATCAGGAGAGGATCTCCCGACCTAAGGCAGGCACGGTTCCCTAAGAGATTGTTTTGGCTCATTTTCCCTCTTTATTAAAAAATATATATATATAAAAAGCTATAGGCCCCCACCCCAAAAAATAGCAAGACCTGATTCCTGGCAAAGCTGTTCTTCAGACATCAAGGCTGATCTGGTTTGAGATTAACCAGATGGCCATTCTTGAAAGCCTCACAAAAACATGTTCTTCTAACTCGGGCACTTATCGCTTGAGAGACTACCTCATTTCTCATGGAACTGCCTAGAAAACATCTTTGTATTACCTTGTAATCATGCAGGTGTAACCTTATAATTGATTCATAACTTGCTATAGAATTGTGGTGTTACTATGGAATTTACTGTGTGATAGCTCACAACCCGTGGGCGGACATCTTTCCCTTCCCGGACATCTTTCCCTGACATCTTTCCCTTCCCTGACATCCTTCCCTTCCCTTCCCTGACATCTTTCCCTCCGCCGACATCTCTCCCTTCCCCGAGGGAAAGGTGCCCCGTGCGAAATAAATCTGTATCCCGCTGAGAATTCCATCTGTGCCTCGGTGCCTTCCTTCATCCGAACCACTCGCTCCCGCCCATTCTCTACCTATCACTTTGAAGGACCCTAATTCAGTCCCCCTAGGCTAAAGACAAGGAAATAAGTCCTTCAGGCCAAAAAACTGTACAAGGAAGTAAAAATAAAAAAAATAATTCTGAATGCTAAGAACAAGCTGAGCTGACCTTTTTCATGCTCTTTGCCCAAAGCTGGAAATCATCCCAGAAATCCCCCCCTACGTCTGCTTGGCACATAGCCTCTGCTTTTTTGCTTGGCACATAGCCGCCGCTTGTGACGTTACTGCCGCTTTCTCTCTAGTTTGTGGTCTTTGTCTTTAAAAGAAGCCTGTGAACTGGGCTCTGGGCTTCTGCCCTCTGAGTGAGGCAGGGGTCCGTTTTGCAAAATGTAATAAATCCTCATGCTTGTTGCATCTTCTGGTCTGAGGACTGAGTTATTGGGGAGCGGCCTCCTATGGACGTTGGGTACCCCAAACTGGGGTTCCAACACCTTGTCATGTTTCCCTTTTCTATTTACTTTATGACTTTTTTTTTTTCGTCTTTTTGAGACAGGGTCTCCCTGTAGCCCCAGCTGTCCTGGAACTCACTATGTAGACCAGGCTGTCTTCAAACTCACAAAGATCTGCCTGCCTCTGCCTCCCAAGGGCTGGGATTAAAGGCATGTGCCACCAACAACTTTTTTTAAGGGTTGAGGTAGAGGACCCGAGTTCTAGTCCCCAGAACCCACATAAAGCTGGAGATGGCAGCATGTGTCTGTGATCCCAGCGCCCCCTACCAGGAGATGGAAGACATGAGACTTGAGAAGCCTGAGATGCTCACCCAGCAGTGAACAAGAAAACCAGGTCTCAAACAGGGTGGAAGGCAAGTGCTGACACCTGAGGATGTCCTCTGACCTCCACCTGCACACCAGTGCATTCATTCATGTGCCTGCACTCAAAGATCTCTCTCTCTCTCTCTCTCTCTCTCTCTCTCTCACTATTTTTAAATGATAGGTCATACATAGCCACACAATTAACTGATATAAAAGCTGTTTTATCTGGACTAAGCTTTAAGTCCTTTACTGAAAATCTGGCTAAAACCAGGCATGTCAACCCCTGGGCTTTTTCTAATCCTTTTCCAGTTTAATTCTCTGGTCCATATTTTCTAGGGGAAAAAAAAATCCAAATTATCCTAGTTTTATTATTTTTCAAGGATACCCTCACAGACATCCTGTAAATGCATATAAATGTAATGCTTTTCAAGGCTTACAGCACAATATTACAGCAAGAAAACCTTCTTTTCTTTGAGTGTGTCAGTTTGGGGGTGGAGCATTTTCCACTAAGTGGTAGAGAAAAGAAAGAAAAGGCCAGGGCTGGAGAGATGGCTCAGGGGTTAAGAACACTGGCTGCTCTTGCAGAGGATCTGGGTTTGGTTCTCAACACCCACATGGCAGCTAATAGTGTCTGTAACTCCAGTTCCAGGGGACCTGACACAGCTCTTCTGACCTCCACTGGCACTGCACGACACAGGTACACTGACATACATGCAGGCAAAACACACACATAAAAAATAAAAATTAAAAATAAAATGTTTTTTAAAGAGAAAGAAAAGGTTAGTGCATGACTTGGACAGAAAGACTTGTAGAGGGTCCAATCTGTGGGACAATGGGCACAGGGTGAGGATAAGAGCAGAATTGGGCAGAAGGACACACAACCCATCTTCCTGGAGCTGCTACACCAATATTAGGAAAGAGCAGCAATTTCACATGAAAGCAGGTATATTTTTCATAGAAAACTAACCATTAAAAAAGAGATATTTTTACAGAAAATATGTCCTTCCTTCTTTTCTTCCTGGTAATTCAATGTCAGAAGAAGAAATACGAAACCAAAACCAGAAAAGGAACAAGCCTGAGAGTTGGCACTGGTAACCAAAAGGCTCATTAGCTGGATTGAAGTCAATGAGGAAGGCAGGGCCAGGCCAGGGAATATGCAGACTCCTGGTACCATGTTCTCTCCTGCCTCATCTGCAGAGCAGAGACCTGGGCCCAGGCCTTCAGGTCCATTTTTGCAGAACAAGCCAGGTCTCAAGAAAATATAGGATTAGGAAACAGTCAAGACACACAAGACAAGCAAGAATTTTCTCCTTAGGGAAAGACATCTCAGGGATAAAGAAAGGAGGGACAGAAACTGATAGGTGGCCGAGATGGGACAGCCCTCTCAGGGACCCTGACAGGGAAGTATGTTTTCAACCGCAAAAGAGGAAACAGCTACTGAGGAGTTTGGGACATCAAGAAAATTCCAGTAAACGTTGACTAGAAATGAGGTTGGTACCAGGTACTGTTAGAAGCTTGGGCTATCTGAGCAGAGTCTTTATGGGAAAGGGAGCATTACTAGGCAGACAAACAGAGGAGTATTCTCAGCACCACTGGGTGTAGACAGCAAGACTGAAGGCTGTCCAGGCAGGATCTCCAATGAAGGACCTTGGACACATTCAACTTTATCCAAAAGCCACTGGGGAGTCAGCAACAAATTCTGGGGAGGAAAGGGATGTTATCTTATTTGTGGGACAGGTAGATATAGTTGGACCCTTTTAGTAGGTTGGCATATGAGAGGAAAAAAATGAATATCAGAGGCTTGAGATACCCTCACTGCAGCACTGCATCTGAGCAAGGTTTAGGCACGGGGACCAAGACAGAGGGAAGAGCTCACTGGTGGGCAGGGGTGAAGGTATTTAAGCAGAACAGACAGGGCTTGCAGCAGACACTACAATCCCAGCATTTGGAAGGTAGAGGCAGGACGATCTCGGTTTCAAGGCCAGCCTTGGCTATATAGGGAGTTCAAGGCCAGCTTCAGGTACATAGCAAGACTTTCTCAAAAGGGGGGAAGGGCTGGAGGTAGAGCTCACTGGGAGATTTCTTGCCTAGCATGCAATGTGCAAGGCCCTGGGTTCTATCCCCAATACTGAAAAAAATTTCGATAACAAGAACCAATAGTGCTTGGAGAAAGGGGAAAAGGAAGCCCCTCATTCATGCCCATACCCCTGTTTGGGCAGCTGCATGCAGAATTACAGTTCACTGAGATGTGAGCTGGAAGATGCCAACACTGGATCCTATAGCCATGCATGGAGAGGAGGCTGCTAGACTGAGCCCCAAAAGGCTTGGTGTGACTGATCTGCCTAAGGCCTACCCAAGCACAGATACAGAGACAGGTGTCTGGCAGTCATGAGAGAGGCAGGGAGAGAGAGACAGAGAGAGACAGAGACAGAGAGAGAGAGAGAGGGGGGAGAGAGAGAGAGGTGTTGTACATAACACAATGAGTGTGTGGGTGACGGCTGAAAACTTGGCATGAACAAAATCTCTTGATTTGAACCAAAAAGTGAAAAGGACCTAGGTAGCATGAGACAGAATCCTAGGAGCACATATTGAAGGGATCAACAGAAGTAAGAAGAAAAATCCCCCAAAGAGATTGAGGTATAAAAGACCAGGAGAATGATGTCATGGAAACCAAGCAAGCAAGGACCTTCATGGAGGTCAGCTGTGACAAATGCCAAAAGACATCAAGTGTCCATTGGTTTAACCACGAAGTATAGAAGACAGTTGTTCTGATGTAGTGGAAATGGCTGGTAGATTTCAGTGGGAATTATAAGCAGAGAAAGGTAGAGTCAGTGGATGGAGGAAAACGATGGAGCCCATTCTTGTTTGATGATTGGCTAGGAATGAGAGAGAGAAATTGAGCTAGGAAGACAGGCAGAGGCAAGAGAGGGGCTTCTGTTGCTGTTTGTCTCAAAGTATGTTACCTTTTGTCTATATCCTAAAGATAAGAGGACAGAGATTGGAGAGAAATGGCTGATATGGAAAAGGTGAGGGATGGGCTAAAAGAATGAATTTCTAAAAGCAAGAAATCATATTAATGGGATCCAGAACACAGGAGTGAGGCAGGAGGCAGAGAGAGAAGACCTGACAAGGCTTCCTGTCAGAAAAGGATCATAATGTAGGCATGAAGCAATAGAGTGAGAGAATGCAAGAGTCCATGTGAGCAGGCCTGCTTTCTTTGTGATGTAACACACCGAAACATCTCCAGAGAAAAAGCTGTCAGGTCATTTGGAGGCAGTGCTGAGTAGAAAGGTTGGAACCTCCACTGGTGAGATTATGGAATCCAAGAAAGAGCACTGCAAAGAAATCTTGAATGCATTGCAACAGGATGTCATAAAAATGGAGGTACTTTTTACCCAAGGGGACCTGTGTGTATTACTCAGGCCCTGGATTTAAAAGGAAGGAAGAAGTGGAACTGAATTTACTGCATGCAGTTGCCAAAGAACAAGGGGAGAGTGTATTGACAGCACTGACACGAAGTGGTTGAAATGATGTGCCTTGAGGTCTGGGCTGGAGAGGAAAAGAGTTGAAAAGAAGATTGGGTTTGCTGCACTTGAAGAATATAGAAAAGGCCAAGAGTTAGTGATTGTGAGGAAGTAGTAATGGTGTTGCATGCACAGAGTTTGTCTTTGTTGTAATCAAACCTTTAGTTAAGTCATTATCTCGTTGTTCTCCCAAGCTAGATGCAGACTGTCTACAGGAAGGGACACCCCCCCTTCTCCCGACCCCGGGCTCATCACTGCATCCCAGAGTCTTGTGCAGTCCCTACCACATAGTAGGTGCTAATTAGTTCTCTTGAATATTTAATGAGAAATCTGGAAGGTGTAAAAAAGACAGGATGACAATCAAACCAACTTACCTCATAGGTGGAATATTTCCAAGGAGTGATGGGACACAAAATGGGGCCACTACAAATAGTAGCTAAGACAGAGTGGAAATAGAGAACTAGGATGTAAAGAAATGACAGGCAAATACATTGAGTTCCCTCAAATTTACATGAGAGGAAGCAAAGATGGTGAATGAACAGTTGGAGAATTCAAGACAAACACTGTGGCAGACTTTCCATTAGAGGAGTTTATTAACACCATGAACAGACAGACAGCAGCATGGTAGGGCTCTGATAAGAGTTCAGGCCCACATGACAGAAAATGGGGTCCCTTCTTACAGGTTTCGGAGGAAGAGGGAAGGTTATAGCAGGAGCCAGACTATGCCTGCTTCCTGGGTGTCAGGGGAAGGGGAAGGAATTCCAGGAAGGAATGTATGATGGAGGACTTGGAGAATGTGGAAGGAGGGGCATATCTAGTTGAGGTATGTGCCCATTATTTAGGTAGAGGAGTGTTGTCCTAAAAATTCCTTCTGGAGGGCTGTAAACATTTACCCTCTCCTCCCTTGGATCCAGTGACAAACCAAGGTAAGATTTCACCCAATTGCAGTCTGGGAAACCAGTGAGTTTATTGGGTTTACTTACAGAGCAATGGGTAAGGGTTTATGGGGTGTGGGTACTCCCTCCAGAAGGCTGCATTGGAAAGTCTTCATCCAAGCAGGGATGATGGCCTCCCCACAGCCACATAAAATGGTGAGAGAACCTCCCCTAGGCTTCCTCAGTTTATACACTCTTTGTCCCTCCCTCTCTTGCAATTAGGGTCTGCTGGTTGTTTGGGAGCATCCAGTGATTCTCCCTGCCCTTCCATCCTTGTGGGAGCATGACAGTCAACAAGCTTAACTGTAATGATTCTAGTAAACGAGTATAACCAAGCTTGGGAAGATGGAGTCTATCCATGGTCTCTCTCAGAGGAAGTCCTATGTGACAGGTGTGTAGTCACTGGTAGCCCTCTGACGTCTAGAATCTGATGACCTGGTCTGTAATGTTCTTGGGGAAGTGCGAATAACACTTGTCATTCTCCTGGGATCCTGGCACCTGGGGCGTCTTTGTAGACGCTTAGGCTCTCAGTAAGGTATCTGTCTTGCTTTGTGGCAGCAGGGATCCCAGAATCAACTATGAGAGTAGAAAGAACTTCAGATGGTAGGACTTGACAGTGCCCCATCTGGGATTTAACTTTTCTAAAGTCCAGGTAAGAATCATGTTTTGGATTTACAGACAGACTCTGGTAGGAGGCTTGCCAGTAGCTGTGAAGCTAGAAAGATACAGAAAGGCTGCTGTACCCAAGAGGCCCTGGTTAGCAGTTTGTCTCAAACCTTGAGACAGAACTATAAAGCTAAGAGAGGGCTGACACTTCTTCATGGCTTGTTGGTTTGTGACTCATGGGGCAAGAGAGGATGAGAAAGTTCAACTGGACAGGAAGTGATCCACTTAGATAAGGGCAAAGAAGTTGCCAGGTAGGGTAGGGACACTGCTTAGGATACAGTAGGGAAGAGCTGAAAATGTTCTTGCTGAAAGCCGACAGAGCCGTGCTAATCAGGAGAGAGAGCGAAGAATGAGGAGCAAAGGAGCCAGGTGGTTGGAGATGAAGATGGGAGGCAAAGTTAACTCGTCTCACATTTCTCTTAAGAACTTTCTTTTTTTTTTTTTTAAAGTCTTAGTGCTGAAATTGATATAGAACCTGGCTGTGAGGGGGCTTCTATTTGTGACTACTTTCTGGTTCTGGTACCTACCTTAGAACCTTCCTTAAGCACTTAGGAAAGTGAGCGCTAGCAATTGTATGGAGAACGTATTGTGGGTAGCCAGTGAAGAGTTGCCAAAACCCAGGAGAGAAATTATGGGAAGGCAGTGATGGAGGCTGTGGGATGCTCAGACAGGAGAGGTGTCGAGCAGTAATCAACAGCTGTGGATATAGTCAGAGCAAAGTAGAAGTGGCGGAAGACAAAAATTCATAGGTTTAGTGTTTAAAAGAAGTCTACCTTGAGGCTGTGGAAGAGGCACAGATGTGGAGAGAGAGGGAACATTACTATTTTGAACATCCCAAATGTAGGACAACCAGGTAAAAGGAGCCAACAGAAATCTGGACTTTAATAACCCAGGAGAGGCTGCAACCCAGAGTTGGGGATGTGCCCAGGTGACACTATAGAGGAAGGAGTGCCTTCTACCCTGTACGTTAGGAAGCTCTGGTAACTCCTCATACCTCCGTCCCACCCCAGAGATTCTGTTATGGGATAGTTGAACTTGATTGTCAACTTGACTGGATTGAGAGACACCTGGGCATTTAGTAAAGCACTCTTCTGAGTGAGTCTGTGACGATAATCCCAGAAGGAATTAAATAAGTTCGGAAGATTCACTCTGAATGTGGTAACACCATCCCATAGTCTGCGGTTTGGGTGGATGTGTCGAGAAGATGAGGAAAAAGGAAAGAGCCCATGAGCATGGCGCTCTCTCTCTCTCTCTCTCTCTCTCTCTCTCTCTCTCCTTCCTGTCTGTCATGATATGAGCTTCTCTACTCTACAATGCTCCCCTTACCCCCATGATGAACTAAAAATATCTGAAACCATGAGCCAAAATAAATCTTTAGTTTCTAAAGTTGCTTTGCTGAGGTGTTTTGTTACAGCAATGAAAACTGACTAATGCATGATATATAGGCCAGAGCACTAAGAGAAAATCCACAAGTTATTCTGAGGAGCAGCCTGGGAAATGTACCAGTAGGGAAAGATCCCCCTCTCTGTTCTAACACTCACCAGCCAGATGACTTCGGGAAATCAGTAATGTTTCTATTAAGTTTCTTATTCTATGTCAAAGATTATGTCACTTCAAAGATTGTGAATATTAAATAAGGTAATTTATTTAATGGCAAGTGCCCGACACCATTCCTGGTACACACTACAGACCAGACAAGCATCAAGGTTCACAACAAGACAGAGACCTGTAGGACCTACTCAGCCCACACTCCCTAAAAGGCAGGCTTTCTAGTGAATATGAAGGGAAGTGAGGAACAGAATGACACTTTTCTTGGACTTATAGTCTGGGTGGCTCTGACAGTCACACAACAGTCCTTAGGAATCGTGCAAGATGTGAGATATTGAAGGTGGCACAATGCCTCACATTGAAGGCAATGCTGTGGCAGCTGTGACCCTCAGTTGAGATTTAACACCAGGGCTGTAATAAAGGCATTCCTCATGTCATCAACAAACAAATTATGAAGCCCTCTGTTGGGGGACCCTGCTGCTAGGGTTGTAGTCCTCCATGTCTGGATAACTCTAAGGGGCTTGGTGCTATATGGAAGGAGCCCATGGAACACCCTGGTCTTTGTCATAAAGAAAAAGATAGTGGCATGGCGACTGCTATAAGACCTCAGAGCCATAAACAAAACCATGAAAATATGGGGATCACCCCAAAAAGGCCTGCCCATGATCTCTGCCATCCCCCTTAATACTGCCCTGTTAGTCATAGATATAAAAGACTGCTTCTTCTCCATCCGTTTACACAATAATGATTGCCAACATTTTTCCTTCTCAGTTCCAAAAATTAACAATTCTGGGCCAGCTGATCAATATGAATGGAGAGTTCTGCCACAGGGTATGGCAAATAGTCCTACAATCTGCCAGGAGGCTGTTGCAAATGCACTGGCACCCCTTTTGAACAAGGGTCTATATGTTTATCATTACATGGATGACCTCTTGGTCTGACAAGATGAGGATTCCTCTCTAGAGGACCTGAGAGACGCTATGATAAACACCCTAGAGACAAGAGGTTTTATGATAGCCACAAACAAGATACAATCAATTCTCCCCATTACCTTCCTGGGGACTGAAATAATGCCTACTATGATTAGGCCCCTTAAACCTATCCTGGATATCCCCCATCGCCTTACCATTAATTCCCTTCAGAGCTCTTCAGGCAGCATTAACGGGATACGGCCTTAGCTTCCCATCCCAACAAGTCAATTACAGCCACTCTTTGATCTCTTAAAGGGAGACAAAAACCCAGCCTCCAGATGGTACCTCAACCCAGATGCCAAAAATGCTCTCCAAATAATTAACAACCACTTCCAAAAGGCACCACTAGCCAGATATGACTCCAAGCTGCCGGTTCAGCTCTTAATTTTTTATGCCTCCCCCACCATGGTGTGAGCAATTTATCAGCCACAGGGAGTACTAGAATGGCTTCACATGCCAGTAGGGGGTGCTCCTTGCTTTCTTACAGAAGTAGACACCCTTGCATCTACAATTCATCAAGGAAGAGAAAGAACCCTACAGATTATAAGGAAAGAACCTGATACCCTCATTATCCCCTTCCCATTACCAGATATGCAATGGCTCCTAAAACATCATTCCTCTTTTTCAATTAGCTTAATAGGCTTCAACCCAGATGCCAAAAATGCTCTCCAAATAATTAACAACCACTTCCAAAAGGCACCACTAGCCAGATATGACTCCAAGCTGCCGGTTCAGCTCTTAATTTTTAATGCCTCCCCCACCATGGTGGGAGCAATTTATCAGCCACAGGGAGTACTAGAATGCCTTCACACGCCAGTAGGGGGTGCTCCTCACTTTCTTACAGAAGTAGACACCTTTGCATTTATGATTCGTCAAGGAAGAGAGAGAACCCTACAGATTATAGGAAAAGAACCTGATACCCTCATTATTCCCTTCTTGTTATCGGATGAGCAATGGCTCCTAAAACATCATTCCTCTTTTTCAATTAGCTTAATAGGCTTCCCAGGACAAATTGATAATCACTATCCCAAAGATAAATGGATGTCAGTTATTCCCGTACTTCACTGGCTCCCTCCTTGGCTCTTCTGCCACAAACCCATAAAAAATACTACAACAGCCTTTACAGATGGGGGAAAAAGGAGGAGGCATTGGTCATATATGACTCCCCCAATGACTCCCCTGTGACATATTTTCAACTTCTACCTGATAAATAACCACAATTTAAAGAGCTCTTTGCCATCTACATAGCTCTTGATAAGGTTGATAAACCCTTCAACCTTTATTCTGACAGCGTTTATGCTGTTAATTTTCTCCCATGGCTAAGTAGCTCCTTTGTCAAAATAGATGGTAACCCCCTCTTGTGGGGACCTAAAGGCCCCACCTTGCATAGGTCCGAAAGGAAGTTACTGGGGGCGTGGCCTGGCTTGCTTTGAAAGTTTGAAGAATACTTCTGCACTGCTGAGGAGTGCATGATCAGCACATGACCATCCTTAAGATACACCCCTGGGGTGGGGTGGGGGATTTCCAGGTTCCTTTATAAGCTCTGTAACACCTGCAATAAATGAGTCCCTGCTTGACTAGACTCCCCGTTGCATCTGGGTGTTCCGGGTACTGGGGGCGGCATGGGCTGGTGAACAGTGTGCTTACTCATCTCCAATCATTACTGCCCCAGGGTCGCAGCAAGTTGATGCAACCCATGTCCCCCAATTCAGCAGACAAAAATACATATTTGTAACTGTACACACTTACTCCCACTTCCTTTGGGCTACTGCCCAAACTGGTGAAAGTTAAAAAAATCTAATAAATCACATGCTCTCATCCTTTGCCATCATGGGCCTCCCTACACAACTAAAGACAGATAATGGCCCAGCATTTACCAGCTCCCCATTTAAAAAATTTTGTGAAGCCTGGAAAATCACCCATCACACCGACATCCCATACAACCCACAAAGACAAGCCATTGTGGAAAGGTCACATAAAACCTTAAAAGACCAACTAAAAAGACAGGCTCAAACAACATATTCTCCCAATATTCAATTAACATTAGCCTTGTTTACCCTTAATGTACTTAATGTATATCTAGGGTCTGATGCCCCCCATCACCTGACGCTGGACCCAGACACACCCCATACCATCCATCATGGTTAGGTGGAGGGACCCCCTTGATGGAATCTGAAAAGGACCAGATACATTGCTGACCACAGGGAGGGGATTTGCTTGTGTTTTTCCACAGGATCTACCAAAGCCTATCTGGGTTCCAGCCAGAAATGTCCAGCACCTCCCCACCCACAAAAAAGATGGCTTGCATGACCCTGTCAGAGACAAAGAAAAGGAAGAGGAGGAGATGACACCCAAAGCCACACCGGATCACATGGAAAGAGATCCATGACCTAGTGGAGACTGCTTGCCACAGATGCCCTGCCAGAGCTTCCTTCTCTGTCATCCTCATGGCTGTTTTTACCCTGCTTAACAGCAACACTTCAGCCAGCCCCACCCCCCCCCATACTATGTTCTGGAGATTTTATGTCAGGGAAACATTTCAAGGAAAAAAATCAAATAATTGGAACCGCAGACTGCCCCCTAGTGGGCTGTCAAAAACCTGTAGAAATCATAATATACTCAAATGCTAGCAAATACAAAACTGACAGACAGATCCATCATGCCTCAAGGAAGTTGATACCTATGGGGGCTGCCGCTATTTCAATCCCCGTAGGTTGGAACTAGGATTAACTGGGGGATATCAGGGTATAACAGGACAGGAAGGACCCATCTACCTAAAGGATAATAAGCATCTCTATGGGAACCATGACTATTCCCTAACATATGTTGCAGATCCAAGGGACGATCGCTGGCGTGTCAGAGTAATGGGAAAGTTCTACCCAGGTGCATTCTCTAGCTACCCTACCGCTGACTTTCATATCTCTTGACAGCTTGTACCTGCAGCTAAGCCTGTGCTAACTCATCATAATATTATTGTACAGGAAAAACAGAGGACCAGATAAGATCAACTATGTCCTGGAGCCAATACATTCAATATGTTCCTTTCTTCCCTTCACCACCCACCCTAATGCCTCTGTTTCTTTTGTGCATCCAGCAATAGACCTTTACTGACAGCAGTACCAGTTAATACCACCCTTCTTTACCCAGAAACAAAAAAAGATTTCACTGACTCTCATCTGATATATTACGTTATTCGAACAACTGGCTAACTATCCAATTTGCATTTCCAGCAAGAGTAAGCCTACTCATTACAAATGCCTCACTAAAATTACTCTCTCCAAGACAGCATGCATTGCCCCTCCTCTTTTCCTATGGTGCAAAGGAAAAGCCCAACACTGTGTTAACTCCTCTTTGTCCACCTTTTGTGTACCCGTAATGATTATGCCCCAGGTGTACCTATTTGAGGAAGAAGAGGCTGCCCTACTCCTTCATACCCGCCACCAGAGAGAAATCTTCATCCCTTTGCTAGTGGGACTCGGACTTGCCCTCTCCCTGGGTGCTGGAGGCACTGCAACTGCTGCTATTATACAAACCCATCACCTGGCAGAAGACTTTTGAGACAAGCTGGACCAGGCAATGGCATCCATGACTGACAGCCTCGAGTCTCTCCAATGACAAATGAACTCTCTTGCCGGGGTTGTGCTCCAAAACAGAAGAGCACTGGACTCAATAACTGCTGAACATGGGGGGACATGTGTAGTGTTGGGAGAGGAATGCTGTTTTTTTTGTAAATGAATCAAATGTTGTTGATACCAATGTTAATACTCTCAAAAAACTTCTTAATGATCTATTTTCAAGTTTCAACCCACTGAACAATTAGGTTGGTTTAGTAACCCCTTGTTTTCATGGCTCCTACCCTTTGTTACCCTTTGTTAGATTATGCTGTGTTATTTTGATGTTTGCTCCCTGTTTCATACAATTTCTTCACCGACAAATTACTGCCATTGCAAAAATTACTACCAAGCAGGTCATGGTCAATTATCAAACTTTGGGTTCTCCCGAAATAGATGAGTTGGCTCTTAAAGCTTGTGATGACACTTCTCCATTTAAAACAAACAAACAAAAAAAAAAAAACAGGGGGAGATGTTGGGGGACCCTGCTGCTAGGGTTGTAGTCCTCCATGTCTGGATAGCTCTAAGGGGCCCAGCACTAAAAGGAAGGACTCCCTTTCTCAGCGAGGGGCCTCTTGCTTTCTGCCTGACTTACCTGGAAAGTACCACCAAGCACGGATGCCTGACCTTATTTGGAACATGACCTTTGGCATAGTTACCTGGAGTAAAAACTACCCCCAGGTTTTTTCTATATGATAATTAAGCACTGCCCCATAGTTGGATGATAGGATCCCCCTACCACATGTAAATAAAGCATACTATGAGCACCTATCAGCTGAAGTTTGGCTGCTGCCGCCACACTATATTTTCCCTAACCCACTGAGTCTGGAGCTATTTCACTGAGTCTGGAGCTGTTTCACTGAGTCTGGAGCTGTTTGTATCACTGAATCTGCCTCCCCGGAAGGGCTTTCTTCCGTCAGTGCTCACTGGCCATCCTGACCCTGCTCGTAGCTTCTGCTCCCTTTGTCCTTGTGGACTGGTGGCCAATGACCCATGAGGGGAGGGAGAGACCCCCACAGCCCTCAATTGTTCCAGGAAGGGCTGTCATCGGGGTTTCATTCCCTCTGTAAATATTATTCAGTGCCTACAGTGTGCAGGACACACATACGGTTGGGAAACAATAATGGACAAGAAAGAGGTGGTCTATATGCCTGGTGTGGACAGAACCCCCCTCCATGCCACCTATCTATTCCATTCCCCCCTCAACATCAACATAGCCAACACCTAGGCCGCCATAATAAGCACTTCCAATCAATTCTACAGTCAGATTTCCAATCATTTATAAGATAATCACTTAAATGTTAACTACGCTATTCTATATGCAACAAAGAGGTCCAATGCTATGGAACCATGTAGTAGGGGGTTTTGATTGAGTGGAAAGGTCAGAATGGCTCCTCTAAGGATGATACCAAACAGAAAAATTTTTACTGACAAAGTGAAGGGGACTGAGGAGCCATGCCCATCAGCTTGTTCATGCCTACGTGTCCTTCCTCACACAACTGCATTGGCCTGAAACATCCCCAGCCTTGGTCCTTGGCCACCACTGCTCATCATCCAAAGCTTGGCTCAACTCCATTTCCTTTTGGAGGTCCTGATTCCACCAGTCTCCCCAATCATCCCTCCTTGTGTCTCTACCATCTCACCCACTGGGAATCACCCAACTCCCAATCCTTGAAAGTAAGAGACAGGTGGTCAGGCCTCCTCTCTCTGCTGGATGGTGAGTTCCTCACAGTCAGGTCTGTTTACCATACTATTCAGCTATTACTGCAATGCCGTGTGTGTGTATGTGTGTGTGTGTGTGTGTGTGCGCGCGTGCGCGTGCGTGTGTGTGTGTGTGTGTGTGTGTGTGTGTGTGTGTTAGGGTCCTTCAGAGAAGAAGAACCAGGAGATGATACACATCACACACACACACACACACACACACACACACACACACACACACATATGTATATATGGAGAGTAGATAAAGAATGGATGGATGTATAGAAGGAAGATAGAAGATAATAGTTAAAAAGATAGATAAATAGATGATAGAGATAGATGATAGAAGATGACAGATAGATAAATAGATGATAGAGATAGATGATAGATAGATGACAGATAAAGATAGATGATAGAGATAGATGATAGATGATTGATAGATGATAGGTAGATGATAGATAGATAGACAGACAGACAGACAGACAGATAGATAGATAGATAGATAGATAGAGAGAGGAAGTAAAACAAAGGAGTTTTGAGGGAGGGATCTGACACTATTGTGGAGACTAATTCCAAAGTCTCCAAGGTAAGCAGACAGGCTGGAGACCTACAGAAGAGCAGATGTGACAATTTACATCCCAAGGCAGTCTGGAAGCAGAATTCCTTCTCCTCAAGAGCAGGAGTGGGCTCATTCTTTTTCTTTCAAGGCTCGCAACTGATTAGATGAAGTTTAATAGCATTATCTACTCATAGTCCACCAATCTAAAGGTTAATCTCCTTTTAAAAGACACCATCACTGTCCTGTCTAGACTGATGTTAAAGCACATGTCCAGGTGCCATGGCCCAGCCAAGTTAACACATAAATTTAACCATTGCACTTAATCAAAACAGGTGATTGATAGATGTTTGTGGAGGAAACTAAGGAAATCTGATCTACTAGTTCTCTCCTAATTCTTCTTCCTTTTCCTCCCTGTTGCCTGCTCCCCCTTTAATGCATTTCCTTTTTCCTCCTTGTTTCTGTTTATCTTTTCTTCACTTGTGTCTTTTTTCCTGTGGCTTCTTCCAGCATTCCGGGGCTCTCACCTGAGGCACCAAGGAGAGAAAGAAGCAGGAGCTGTGACCACATTGACCTGTGGAGAGCCCTTTCAGGAAAGGAAGGTACTAGGGAAAAGGACTTGTCAAAGTCAAGCTGCATCAGAGGGAAGATAGACCCAGTACCCAAGTCTCTTGGCAACTAGCACTCTTCCTACCTACTCTGCCAAAATACTGGAGAAAGGTGGAGCTGAACAATCCCAGAAGGGCCTGGTAGAGAGAACACACTCTGGCAACCTGTTCAATCCCCTGATCCTGGACTCTTCCCACAGGTGGATAAGAACTTGCTTATATTGGGAGTCAAAGAATTCAGATAGCAACTGCAATGGTTAATTTTGGCTATCAGCTGGATTAGATCTAGAATCAACTAAAAACTCATATCTTGTAGGTTTAGCTGAGGTGAGGGTATTTCCTGGAAGGATTAACTGCGGGGGGAAGACTCTCCCCTAGGGTGGGCAACACCTTCCCTCAGAGGCCCAGATATAAATAGGGCCAGTGTTCTTTCGCCTGCCTCCTGCACTCCTTGCTGGTGAGTCTTTCTACTGTTTGCTGCCTGTGCTGCTGCTGTCCTTTGATGACATCAGAACTTAGCTTTTTTGTCCTTTCAACAAAGACTGAAGACCAGTAGTTCTTCTGGAACCCTCCAGGCCTTCGGGGCCAGATTGGCATCCATCCTCATGGACTGGGGCTACCAGGTTCTTACCCTCTTTTGAATGAGACAATCACTGTTGGACTACCCAGCCTACACTGTGTAAGTCAATCTAATAAATCCCCCTTGTAAACTGTTTTCATTCTATTGGCTCTGTTCCATTGGAATGTTTACTGTCCAACGTGTTTGCGTGACCTGGGGTGAGTGAGACACCATACATACTCATATATGCTACCCATGCAAAGGGCTGCAGTGCTCAGCTCCAGTTCACAAGACTTTATCTTGCCCTGCCCTATACTGAGCAAATAGAACCAAGGCTAGCCTGCCTTCCTCCATTGCCTCTCTTACTTCAATGCAGGCTTGTTGAACACTTTCTCCAAGCTAGACACTGCACCAGATATTAGCAATACAGAGATGGATAACCAAGGTCCCAGGCTCAAAGCACAGTCATGCCAGCAGCGGGCACCGCCTGTGTGGAATAGCAGGGCTGTGACAGGCTCCATGTAGAGGGCTTTATCTATGACTTTTTCCTGGGAAGTCCTTGGATGTTCTTTCTATTCACTAATACATTCACCAAACCCTTCAAATCAGGAGGAAAAAAATCCTTCAGTGGAGGTGAGGTACCCTGCCAAGATGAAATCAGGTTTCTAAACAGTCCCAGGCTTGGATCTCGTTTTCTTTACAATCAGCCCCAAGGTGTTGAATAGTTTCAACCACTAGAGGGCACCAATCAACCCTCAATGACCAAATCTGCCACATGTTGGCCACAGCATTTACGTTGTTTTGCTCCAGGTCCCTGACAGCAGTAGTGACTTTGATCTTACCTCAAAATGAGTCTTGCAGTTCAGGAAAGCTTTAAATTGACCACGCAGATTTTATTCTTGATTCAGTAAGAGGTTAAGGGGTAAGGAGTCAGGGGCAAAGGGGTCAGGCTTAAAAAAAAAAAAAAAAAAAAACAGCCAAAGATGGCTGTATTAATAGACAAGCCAATCTTCCAACATTTAATGTCAATTCATAACTGCAACATAACCTTTAATTATTGGCAAGCCATTGTATATCAATAGTATCAACTATTTGCAGAGTCATAGACCTGTGCATCAGAATCAAGTGAGGGCTTATATAGATCCCAGAATACCAAAGTGTTTTATTTTGCGAGAAAGTCTCACTATATTTCCCAGGCTGGACTTGAACTTGAGATCCTGTTCCCTCCACACCCTGAGTACTGACTAGGATTACAGGTATATGCTACCACACCCTGAAAAGATTTTTTTTAAATAATCATGAGTCTGCAGTGGGATTCAGGGATACATTATTGCCAAAAGGTTTCTGATATATCAAAGAGTTCAGAAAAACTACAACTAGATTGATGGAATATCAGGCATATGCTTTATTTTTCCATATTTATTTATTTATTTATTTGAGAGAGAGAGAGAGAGAGAGAGAGAGAGAGAGAGAGAGAGAGAGAGAGAGACATAGAGTGTGTGGACAAATTGAGAGAGAGAGAGAGAGAGAGAGAGATTGTACATGAGTGCTGGGGTCAAACTCGGGGCCTTGCATATGCTAGGCAAGCACCCTCTCTGAACTATACCTGCAGCCCTGGAGTTCCTGAAATGTGAAGAGCAAGGGTGAGAGAGATCTGAATTATAGAGTTTCTGACCACTTTGGTGTCACTTGAGCCCTTGGGGCCTTAAGAGAACACGGAGTATAATGAGAATGGAGTGCCTGCCTTGCAAAGCAGTGGCTGCATTTTGCTGTTGGAAAGTGGAAATGAGATTCTTCGGCTGGACGTCTCTCCCATGACTTCTTTATTTTGAACCATTCTCTATCTGCCTTATTTAGTAGAGCACTGAAGGCAGAGGAAGTACTTTGGCTTTCAGTAGACGTCATGGAAGATTCTTCTTCCAACATTACTGCTTGAACAATCAGGCAAACAGTGTATTGATCGGATTCTGATTCCCATCGGTCCAAGCAAGGCCATGGGTTGGGTGGACTGCTTGATATGATGAGTTCGATCCTAAGCAGTTTTCCTTTTCCCAAATCCATGCTTTCTATTAAAGGTTATCTGTTTGTAACCGAATGTATCCTGTCATAAATAAGGCTGTGATACATGTCTTTGCACAGAAAGCATTTTCCTTATTTTAGGCATTCCTTAGGGTCCCAGGACAGTGGATCGGAAGTCCTGGGCCTATTTTATTTTTTGAGAATTTTCTCCCATGACTTCTAATCTCAAGGTTTTGCTGGTGGGGTGGGTGGCACTGGTTTTGGAGTTAGTCAGCTAAATGTGTTAGTCAACTCTCCTGCCTGATGGTTATCTGCCCTTGACCCAAATGTTCTTGAGTTCCCCAAGCCTGTTTCCTTATCTATAAAATAAAAACAATATTGATCTCCTTCTTTGGGGAATTGAATGATCAGGATCAGAAGCACACTCAGAGCTCAAGGCAGAAGTGGTACAATGCTGGGGAAATAAGAGGGCCTGTTTTCAAGCTGACTAGATGATAGCCTGTATTAAGTGTTGAGGAACAGGAGGGCCCCACCCCTGCCCTTTCCTGTGATATTAATGGCCCAGGATGCTTCATCTGTTATCATACTAGTCCTCCCATCCCTGGCTTCACTTCCCACAACTTCACTCTCTGTGATTTCACTAACTCACAATCAACTTCAGTACAAAAATGTTCTTTTTAACATTCCAGAAAGAAGCATAAGTTTTAAATTGCATCATTATATGTATGTAATGGTATGGTCGAATCTGGTGATGTCCTGTTCCATCCAGATCCAACCCATCCAAAATGGGTTATGAGTCATTCCTTTGTCCAGAACATTCACATAACAGGCATTGTCCACCCCTTGGATGGCTTAAGTGCCATCTTCCATGATCAGATTAATGGTCTCAGGCCCACAGTTATTTTACTTTGTCATGCCCCAAGCATCAAAGGTAATGATGCTGATAACTTTATTGCATCATGTTGCTATAACTGCCAGTGTCATTACTAGTGATTGCTGATATCTTACTGTGCCTAATTTATAAATTTTTATCATAGGCACTAGCTTCTTTTCATATGTACTAGCTTCTTTTCTTATTGCTGTGATCAAATACCTGACAAGAAGCAATTTAAAGAAGAAAGGATTTATAGTTTGAGGAGATACAGGGAAGGCACAGAGCAGGGCACGAGAAGCACCTGGTCCGCAGTCAGAAAACAGATGAATGCTGGTGCTAGCTCAATTTCTCTTTTTTTTCAGTCCAGGATCCCAGACAATGAAATGGTAATATACTTAGAGTGGGTCTTTACATCTCAACCCAATCTAGAAACTCCCTCACAGATATGCCCAGAAGCATGTGATTCTAGATTCTATCCAGTTGACAGTATTAACCTTCATAGGATATATAGTAAAAATCGGGGTTTGGTATTATCCATGGTTTCAGGCATCCTCTGGGGACTGCTGTCCAAAAAAAAAAAAAATCAGCTCCAGCTGGCAGATGAGCAGGAGAATGGTCTTTTCCAGCATGCTGTGTGCATTTAACCCTGAGAGGCCTTGCTACCCTCAAAGTCAAGTTCAAGGAAGGAGAGGAGAGCATCTGAGTCTCCCTTTCTGTTTCTCCCACTCTTCAGAATCGCACAATTTGAAGATGACCTCTGTGTTCAGCACACTGGAGTTTTAGAGTTTCACAAATGTCTTCTAGATAACTCCTCTGTTGGATCTGCCGACCCTCTCCTTCCTGAAGCCACCTGAGCCCTTGCTCTTATGAATGCTAGGAGTCCTCTGAGCTCCCCTCCACCCCTTTTCTTTCCCCATCCTTCTCTTTCTATCTACCTTCCTGATGGATTTTTTTCACCCAGTCCTTGCTCATCAGCATCCCCAGTGATTCTATCCTTGATCCCCAACCCTTCCCCTTTACACACTTCCTGAAGGATTTAAACCACTTTCATAGTCTGATGGCTGATCCTTTCTTTTTTGTCTCTGATCTTTGGTTTTATACCTTGGCTATCTTCTGGACATGAGTGACCACGCAAAGCTTAATATCAGTGCCATAATTAGCATCAACTGTCAGCTTAATACAAACCTAGAGACTTCTGGGAAGGGAAAACCTCAGTTAAGGATTTTCCTCAATTGAGAAGGGCCTGTGGGCATGCCTGTGGGGCATGTTCTTGATTTCTAATTAATATGGGAAAATCCAGCCCACTGTGGGTGGTGCCATCCCTATGTAGGCAGGTGAGCCTGGGCTGTACAAGAAAGGTAACTAAATGTGGGTTTTGAGCAAGCCTACTGGAGCTATTCCTCCATTGGTTTATGCTTCAAGCTCCTGCCTTGAGTTTCTGCCTTGACTTCCCTCAAGGATGAACTAAAACCTGCAAGCTAAAACAAACCTTTTCCTCCCTAAATTGCTTTTGGTCAGTGCTTTATCACAGCAACAGAAAAGCAAGCTAAAACAATCAGTATGTCAAACTTTCAATGAATCAGGGCTGTCAGTAAAGTGCTTGCTGCACAGAATAGGAATCTGTATTTGTATCCCCAACACACAAGTAAAAGCCACTGTGGAGGCACAACTCTGCTGCCCCAGTGCTGGGAGTGTAGAGACAGGAAGGTCCCTAGGATGTATTAGCCAGCCAGTCTAACTGAATTAGGTCTCAAAACAGTAAGGTGGAAAGCAACTGAGAAAGATACCCCATGTCAGCCTCTGGCCTCCACATACATGCATACATGCACACACAAAAATACATCCACATATACCACCCACACATGCACCACCCTAACACACTAAAAACCTCAGTGCGTCATCTGCTGTACTCTCTGATCCCATATACTTACCCCAATCTTTCTTTCTTTCTTAATCAATGAAGTTACAGTTTAGTCAACTCCTAAAGCAAAAGTCCAACAACCATGTTCCCTTTGCTACCCAATGCTTAACTCTTCCTCAAGTGCTGTCAAACATGTTCAGCTGATCCGTCAGCTTCAGCCAGAACCTCATCAGCTTTCCCTGAGCCACTGGGACATAAAGAAGTCAAACGCAGTGCCAAGTCTACCATCCTCATCCCCACCCCCATCCCCACCCCATGACCTGATTCTTCAATCACTGTCTTTCCATTCTTCTTCTAATTCAAGATCTAGTAAAATTAAATTTGGATTTCCCTAAGTCAGAAAGCCATTTCATGCCTTTGTGCTGCCCTTCTTTGTGTCAGTCCCTTTACTGAACCCAACCCAGCTTTCTTTGCCTGGTTAACTCTGGCTGTAGTGGGTTAAATGGTTCTCACTCTCTCCCGAAGATGTCCTCTGGGAGCCTGGAATGTGACCTTATTTAGGCAAAGGATTTTTGCAGATATGATAAGGTTGAGGACTTTGATACTGAATCATACTGGATTATCCAAGGACTCTAACTCAATGACAAATGTGCCATTAATAAGAGCAGAAAGGAGAAAAATGGAGACAGGTATTCAGAAAACATAGCTATGTACAGACTGAGGCAAGATGAAGTGGTGTAGCAAAATACCAAGGAACACTTGGAGCCACTCAAAGCTGACAAACAGGCATGGGGTCTTCCCAGGAGCCTTGAAAGGGAGAGTGGTTCTGCTGACATTCTGATGTTGGACTTGGTGACCTCTCAAATTATAAGAATAAGTTTAAAGTTATCAAGCTCGTGGTCATTTGTATTCAGCCCCAGAAAAGGAATACATTAACTCTTGCGATCATAGGTCACACAGCTTCTCCTCCTGGACTCCTTTTCGTCCTTCCTATAGCCTACCTCCCACCAGCTTGTATCCATTCAGTCCCCAAGTCTGTGTCACTTTGTGTATTCCTGAAAGGTAGCAACTAGATTCTATCCTCATTGTAACTTGAGGGTCCAGCCCTATTTCAGTAATTTAATGGGTGCCCAACCAGATCAATGCACAAGGATCTCAGCCCTGGGGCAGCTCCTGTGGGCCAGTCATAGCAGGAGCTTCACAAACATGACCACACAGAGCCATGGCAACAATCCATAGCTGTTTTATAGATGCAGAAACTGAGGCCCAGCAACTTGCCCAAAGCCATTCAGTGAGGAAAGAAAGTGAAGCCAGATCTCTTTGAATCACAGGCAGGGTGGGCCTGAGAATGGCCAGTTCAGAAGCCCAATGGCCAGCCAGGCTGTTGGAGAAGATTGGGAAAGAGAAAGTCTTAATTAGCTGGTGTTGAGATGGAACTGTGTGTTTGTGTGTCTGTGTGTCTGTGTGTCTGTGTGTGTGTGCACACGCCTCTGTTTAAACCCCAGCAAAGGTGGTAGGTTAGGAAACTGAAGACCATCTAACTCATGATGCAGCAAAAATATATTACAGTAAGCAACATCAATCCTCAGAATGGGGGTCAAGGGGTTGTGCCATGCACAAGGGATGAGAAAGGATGAAGGAGAGTGGGACAGGAAGGAAGACAATGAGGGGAGGGATTAACTTTGCTCAAGTTTGGAAAGAGAACACGCTTTTCTTTCCTCATCTTTCTTCATTTGACCTTGTTCACATTTCTGTCACTTTCTGGATGTCTCATCCTCAAGGTCTCAGGGGGCAAATCTTGCCTTAGCTTCCACTATGGCATTTTACCCAGTGGATAAGGATGTAAAATGATTTTAAAAGGCATCTGGGTCCTAACTCTTGAACCCTGTGAATGGTATCATATATGACAAAAAAAGGACTTCATGGATCTATCTCAGCTTTGGACCTTGGGACAGAAGGCTACCTAAGAGGGCACTAACACAGTAATAAGTGTTGCTATAAGAAGGGGGCAGAGAGAGGTGTGACATACACAGGAGACGAGAAAGCCGTGTGGACATTGAGGCAGAGAATGAAGTGATATAGCCACAAGCCAAGAAATGCAAACAGCCATGATGCTGAAGAAGAAAAAAATTGAATTATTCTCCAGAGGCCCAATCAGGGCCCTGCTGACACCATGACTCCAGCCCAGCACTACTGATCCTGGACATCAGACCTCCAGACTGGGAGGGAACTAATTCTTACTGTTTTAACCATCCAAATTTGTGGTAATTTGTTACAGCAGCCACAGGAAACTAATTTACAAAGACTTTCCAAATTATCTTCCTCAATCAAAGCTCAATCAAAGCTTGTTTTCCCAATAGCTTCCCTAAGTTTGATGTTAGAGAGGAATAAAATCTCATTATATCCGTTCACTCTAATGAGAGCTCTCAAGTTTTTAGAAAGATAGGTAGATAGATAGATAGATAGATAGATAGATAGATAGATAGATAGATAGACAGATAGATAGATGATAGATAGATTTTTTGTGTATTTCATACAGAATATCCCAAACAATCTTATTCATCTTTATACCCACATGCCAAATGGAACCTTCCCATACCCTCCCCAATCCCCACTGGAGCCGATATACTCTGTCATCTCTGTTACTGTCCACTGTGTTGTCAGTACCCCCAGCCATTCCACAGTGCAAGTCCATCCACTGAGTCTAGTCAGCCTATCTAGAGTTCCTTGTTTTAGGAAGATCAGCTCTTCCTCATCTAGCAGCAATCAGTTGCCAACATTCCTTTAGATAAGATTGGGGTCTGCTGTTCATTTCCCAAGTTCTATGCTGGGTTACTGTCTGGGAGTCTCTTGGGCCACTCTGGCCAACAACTCAAAGGAAAGTATCTCCTGTCTGACATTTTAAAAAATTATTTATTTAATAATCACATAATTAGAAGAAGCATTTCATTACAACAGCATTAACATATTCAATAACAATTTCCAGAGCTAAGATGTATCTCTTTCAAAATTGGCTGTAAATGTTTAGGTTTACAGTTGAATTAATACAGTTATATAATATTGTCCTCAGTATAAAGCATGTAAGACATAAAATTGAATGAGGTTTTTAACCTTTTAAAAAAAGGTCTCCATTTCATTATTAAAATATACTGTTTCATATGGAAAAACCCATTTTTAATGACATATGTTTGCACATGCATCTCTAATCTCTATGTATCTGATTATTACCAGTCATGGTTGGTTACTTTCTGCGATCCTTGGCACCTGAGCATGGTTATAAAGTCATTAGACAGATTTCAATGGCAATGTGTTTCACATCTACTAATTAACATGAAGCAAATTTTTTATGCATCTTCCTCAAATATAGCTTGTTTTTTTTGATTAGAGGGGCTTAAAGGACAATTTTTGCTCCCTGTCCTCCAAGGTTGACTAAGTTCCAGGGGACAATGGAGCATCTCTCAAAATGTCCTGTAACTGTGGTGAGCCACCTGTCCTCTTGATCAAGGAGGCCATGGAGACCTTACCAGATGAACTTGAACCAGTGTCCAGTCTACAAAGAGGAGAGTTAACACAGATGAAACATTTCCTCCATGCTTCCAAGTGAAGCCAGCCATGGTCAAGCAGGACCTTTGACTTATCTTCACATAGATGGAACTAGTAGAAGAAAGGAGCCAGGGGCTCCTCCTAAGCCCATGTGACCCCTGAGGAACAGATCCTCAAACGACCTTAAGAGTAAAAATAAATTGGTTTATCTGGGCCAACTGCATGGTCTTTAACACCCAAAAGGAAAGTATAACAAAAGATTAAAGGGATCAATATAATTCTTTCAGAGTCCATGTAGCTAAAGGCTATATAACAAGAAACAACGCCAGACAGGAGATCCCTTCCTTTGAGTTGTTGGCCAGGGTGGCCCAAGAGACTCCCAGACAGTAACCCAGCATAGAAGTGGCAAAACGAGCAGAAGACCCCAATCTTATCTAAAGGAATATTGGCAACAGCTTGCTGCTAGATGAGGAAGAGCTGATCTTCCTAAAACAAAGAACTAGAGATATGCTGACTAGAGTCAGCAGATAGACAAGTACTGGGGAATGACTGGGAGCACTCACAACACAGTGGACAGTAATAGGGATGACAGAGTATATGGGCTCCAGTGGCAGGGGAGGGTGCAGGGGGGCATGGGAGGGTATGACTTGGGATGTGGGTATATAGATGAGTAAGATTGGGATGTTCTGTATGAAATACACAAAAAAATCAATAAATCAAGTTAAGTTTTAAGGAGGGTTTTTTTTTAATTTCTCAAATTAATCTTTAATCAGATTCATGTAAAAAATGAAGTAAATTGGACTTGCAATTAATAGGGTGCAATTTTAGATAGGTGGACCAACAGAGCCTTACTTAAGGGATGGGGACTTGCCTTCAAGGCTTCTCTCCTTGATCCACCCTTCATTCTACACATGGGATCTAACGGGGTCTCCCAAAATTCTGCTTGCTCCCAATGACTCCAGTGTTACACAGAACATGGCAAATGCTGAATTCAGTCTTAGGTTATCTTCAAATGTCAGCAACCAGTAGAGATCTGTTACAGATGCTTTGAGCCTGAACTATATACTTTCACTAATGTTAAGCAGTTCACCTACTTTCTTGGTGAACTTTAAAATGTTGTTGAATTTAATTTTTTTAACTTCCCAGACTATGATTTTATTTCTAGAAGTTATGTGTTTTACACTTTCTGTAGGGCACAGGTGAAAGTGTGCTGAAGTAATAGAAGAGTAATAGAAAAATGATGGAAAACCCATGGGTGCCTAGTAATGGGAAAGGCCCAATGTTAAGGCCTTGATGCCCAAGACCATGTGTCAAGACCACAGCTGGCCAGCAAGGGTGACAGGAAGTCCAATCTTAAGACTAGGTCCTCCCAAGACTAGAATCTGCAAATGACAGAAACCTCCATAAGCATAAGTCCAACACAGAGGCAAAGCCACTACGATGCATAACCTGGGACCAGGGAGTGGGGGAAATATAGTCACGAGCCAAAGGCTGAAACTGCTGCCCAACACCAGGAGGTCCTCCATCCTCCAATCTGCTCCACCATCAGCCTACTGCAGGAAGAATGTGGAACCATAACTCATGGTTGGGAACCACATCTCCAGACTCATGGTGTGGAGGGGAGAACCACAGCTCCAGGTTCACAGGAGGGAATCACAACTCTGGCTCATGGGAGGGGAGCATAGCTCCAGATCAAGGAAGGGGAGTGAACTACTTTTTGTATAAAACTGGTTATAATTGTGTTTCAAACTGAACCTAAGAATAAAATTGGAAATATGCAGCATAAATGAATAATATATGTAGTGTTTAAAGTATGGTGAACATTGTTAATGTCATGTTTTCTTTCTTCTTTCTTTCTTTCTTCCTTTCTTTCTTTCTTTCTTTCTTTCTTTCTTTCTTTCTTTCTTTCTTTCTTTCTTTCTTCTTTTGGGACAGAGTCTCATGTAGTGCAGGCTGGCTTCAAATTCACTATATAGCTAAAAATTACCTTTAACTCCTAATCCTCCTGCCTCCACCTCCCAAGTGCTGGGGGTTACAAATAGGTTTCATTGTTCATTGTTAATGAGGGTTTTCTTTAATGAAAATTTTTATAAAATACTGCCAAGTGAGAAATTTCCTATATCATTCATTCTCATATCAAAGCCAAAATTATCCCAAGGTTGGTCTTCTCTCTCTCCTTCTTCTTCCTTTCATTCCACAAAAATACTTTGAGCACCTGTTACCTTCAAACCCTGGAGACGCATTAATGAGGTCAGTGAGTACACATAGAAGTCAACCGTACTTCATGGAAATACTGCAAATCCTCCATGGAATATTCAACTGCAAACCCCATGCTGTTCATGGGAAACCTTCAAATCTATGAAATTAATTACTTCCAGTTAGGACAGCCTGGGAGGTTCCTCTGCCTTGTCTCCAGCTGTCTTCCAGGTAGCCATTCCTAACTGAGATTTGCTCATCAGGCAGAATCCAGTGCCTAGGCGGTAGCTCCAACTTCAATTAGAGGATGTTCCTCAAGCTCCAAAGTATACACAGATCGACTAGATATTTGTTCAAATGTAGAGTGATTAAGTTATACCACAGATTCTAAATTTCTAATGAGCTCTGAGTGATGACAATGAGAAGGTGTGAGGTCCATGTTTTCAGTAGCAAGGAATTAGAGCACATCATTTTTACTTAGCAAAGGTGACTTCTAATAGCATGGGCAAATTACTTACTTTTCTGTTTCTGTGATAGAAACACTGACCAAAACAACTTATAAAAGGAAGAATTTATTTGCATTTAAGGTTCCAGGGGAATTACAGTTCATCACGGCAGGGAGGCATGATGGCAGAGATGGCTGGAGGAGGAGCAGAAGCTAGGCTCTACATCTTCAAGCAGGCACAGGAAGCAAGAGAGCAATTCAAGGTCTGGCAAGGCTTAAGAACTCTCTAAGCCTGCCCCCAATGACATGCTTCCTTCAGGGTAGCCACACCTTCTAAGACCTCCCCAAACAGCACCACCAACTAGGGACTAAATGTCCAAATACATTTTCATTCAAACTACCACAATGAGAGAGAGAGAGAGAGAGAGAGAGAGAGAGAGAGAGAGAGAGAGAACTCTCAAGGCTTCTGGTAAGGGCAGAGAAGCTGGAAGCATTTGAGCCACGAGACTTGGCAATACAGATGGACCACTGTGGCTTCAGAGCAGCTACACAACTCTGCAAAGCCTGCCAAGTGCTAAACCAGAATATTGGGCTGAAAAGTCAAGAGGGAAATGCTTGAGATGCAAAAACAAAAGGAATAAAGGATAAATTCCTAGGAAAACTCCTGTTTTCCATGTCTCTCATTTCCTTGTGGACTGGGAATGAGATACAGACAGCTTCACTGTGTGTTCTCATGACGGGAGGGACTTCAGTTGTTCCCAGGGTGCTCTTTCCTTCACCTGGCTGCATCCACAAGCGCCAGGGCTGCCATGTGCTTCCTGTTAATGCCATTGCTGGGTTGAGCCCCCCTCCCCCGCTTTGGTGATCAGAGGGAGCAAAGGAACACAGTAACCAGTAAGAAAGTCTGCAAAGGTTTCATCCCAATGGGATGGCTGAGGTCCTGCTGCCAGAGCAGCACCCAGTGATGGCCATGCAGAGACTATTGTGTGGTGATAGCCATGGAGTTTTCTTCCTTGTCCTTCTTAGTACAAAAGCATGTGGGAGACTGGGACAAGTCCTCTCCTGCTGGCTTCTCCCAGGCCCTGGCTCACTACTGGTGCTTAGAGTATGCTGTTATTATCAAAAGTAAGAGAGAAGGTCTGAGGGGCTCAAGGATACAGCCAGTGCCTCCAGACAGTGCTCAACACACATGGAATACAGAAGGATGAACCACAGAATGTCCAATCCTAAGTTCCAAGGGTCTGACTGGACTCTCCTTCACAGCCACAGAGAAATAAACTGAGGCAGTCATTCCTGGAGGTCATGTAACAAATCAATAAATCTATCCTTGGTGAAATATCTTGTGACAGCAGCTTTCCATGAACCCTTGAACATCCCAGGTCTCTGAATTTGTCCTCAGCCCTAACCCAGGGGTGTTGGATTTTCAGGGCTCTCACAGGGCCTTTCTGAGGAATGCTGGGGGATAACACCCAGTATATGAAGAGGGTTTGGTTCCCTCTTGCTACTTCAGAAACATAAGAGGGTCAGCACGTGTTTTCCCTCTCTTTGATGGGACTTTCACACTTCCTCACTTGATTAATGAGTCTAGGAAGACTAGTCTGTGTATTAGAAGTGGATAGTGGAAGGATTTGAAATCATCCAGACCCCTTTGTCTTAGAGCAATTTGGTAGAAATTACTATATACCCAGTACATTTTTATCTTCCCATTCATTTCTACTTTCCCTCTTCCCAAACCCACAAATCCTGTTTCTAAACTGAACAGAAAGAGGAAAGAACCCATCATTCAGTATGTGTAAGCAATGGAATTAGAGGAACACAGTAAAAAAACAATAAATATTCTGCTTGTGTTTGCTGCATTTTTTAAAGTTTAGTTTATTTTATTAAATTTTTTAAAAATTTAATAACCACACGATTACAAGAAGCATTTCATTACAGCTTTAACAAATTCAGTAACACATTCCAGAGCAAGGATACATCTCTTTCAAAGGTGGCTGTAAATTTTTAGGTTCACAGTTGAATTAATACAGTTAAACAGTATTGAACTCAGTATAAACCCTGTAAGACATAAAATTGAATGAGTTT
>NW_008355790.1:2312447-2313248 GCF_000622305.1 Nannospalax galili
AGTAATATTTATCACCCCCTTTGTCAAATATCAGGTGGCTGAAATTTCATTAATTCATATTTGGGTCTTTAATTTTGATCCATTGATCTGTGGGTCGATTTTTGTGCCAGTACCATGTTGTTTTTATGACTATAGCTCCATGATACATCTTAAAATCTGGTATAGTAATCCCCCTGGTGTTGTTCTTAGTGCTCAGGGGTGCTTTGGCTACCCGAGGTCTTTTGTGCTTCCATATGAATCTTCATATTTTTTTTTCCAATTCTGTGAAAAATGTCATGGGGATTTTGATTGGCATTGCATTGGATCTATAAATGGCTTTTGGTAGGATGGCCATTTTCAAAATATTAATTCTTCCAATCCATGAGCATGGTAGGTCCTTCCATCTTCCGATGTCTTCCTCGATCTCTTTTCTCTTTAAATAGTTAAAATTTTCCTCGTAGAGCTCTTTAATGTCTTTGGTCAGGTTTATTACAAGATATTTTATTTTTTTTACAGCTATTGTGAAGGGGAGTGTTTCCATGTGCTTTTTCTCTGATTGCTTGTTATTGTTATATAGAAAGGCTACAGACTTTTGTAGGTTACTTTTGTAACATGCCACTTTACCGAACGTGTTAATAATTTCTAGGAGTTTTCTGGTGGAATTTTTGGTGTCTCTTAGATCATCTGCAAAAAGGGATAATTTGATCTCCTCATCTCCAATTAGTACTCCTTTAATTTCCTTCTCCTGTCTTATTGCTCTAGCAACAGTTTCAAGCACTATCTTGAAAATGAGTGGAGACAGTGGACACCCTTGTCTGGTTG
>NW_008355790.1:2313451-2315067 GCF_000622305.1 Nannospalax galili
ATTTTTTGCATCTATGTTCATTAAGGATATGGGTCTATAGTTTTTTTTTTGGTTGTATCTTTGCCTGGCTTTAGTATTAGAGTGATGCTGGCTTCATAGAAGGAATTTGGAAGTTCTCCCTCCATTTCTACTTTTTGAATAAATTAAGTAGTATTAGATGTAGATCTTCTCTAAATGTCTGATATAATTCTGCTGTAAATCCATCTGGTCCTGGGCTTTTTTTTAGTCAGGAGGTTTTGTATTATTGTTTCAATTTTTTGTGTTATGGGTCTGTTCAAGCTGTTAATCTCTTCTAGGTTTAGTTTTGGTGGGTTCCATGCCTTTAGATATCTGTCCATTTCTTTTAGATTTTCAAATTTGGTAGCATATAGGTTTTTAAAGTTTTCCATTATAATGTTTTGTATCTTTCTGGTGTCTGTCGTGATGTTTCCCCTTTCAACTCTGATTTTGTTGATTTGGAAATACTCTTTCTTTCTTTTGGTTAACTGGGCTAGCAGTCTGTCAATCTTGTTTATCTTTTCAAAGAACCAGCTCTTGGATTCATTGATTCTTTGTATTGTTTTCTTTGTTTTGATTTCATTAATTTCTGCCCTGATTTTTATTTCTTCTTGTCTTCTGGGTTTGGGTTGCATTTGCTCTTGTTTTTCAAGTGTCTTGAGTTGCAATGATAAGTCATTTATTTGTGTTCATTCCGTTTTTTGAGGTAGGCATTTAGAGCTATAAACTTCCCTCTAAGGACCACTTTCAGCGTGTCCCAGAGGTTTTGTCGTGTTGCATTGTCCTTTTCATTTAATTCCAGGAATACTTTTATTTCTTTCTTAATTTCTCTTTTAATCCATTCATAAGTCAGGAGTGTGTTGTTTAATCTCCACGTGTTCATGTGGTGATTAGGGCTTCTTCAGGTGTTGACTGTAAGCTTTATTGCATTGTGGTCTGATAGAATGCATGGAATTATTTCAATCTTTTTGTATTTGTTGAGATTTGTTTTGTGCCCCAGTATATAGTCACTTTTGGAGAAGATTCCATGGGGCGCTGAAAGTATGTCCTTTGGTGCTTGGGTGGAATACTTGGTAGATATCCATTAGGTCCATTTGATATATGGTATTGTTTAATTCAGATGTCTCTCTGTTAACTCTCTGCCCTGTTGACCTATCTAATGGAGACAGTGGGGTATTGAAGTCCCCTTCTGCTAATGAGCTGGCATTAATTTGGGTCTTAAAGTCCCGTAGTATTGTTTTTATGAAGTTGGATGCACCAGAGTTTGGTGAATATATATATGTTTATGATTGTAATATCTTCTTGGTTTATTGTTCCTTTGATCAGAATGAAGTGGCCCTCTTTATCTCTTGTGATTAGTTTTAGTTTAAAGCCTATTTTGTCAGATATTAGAATTTCAATGCCTGCTTTTTTCTTAGTACCATTTGCTTGGTGTATTTTATTCCATTCTTTCACTTTAAGATAGTGTGTGTCCTTGAAAGTGAGATGAGTTTCTTGCGGACAACAAAAAGATGGGTTTTGTTTCATAATCCATTCGCCTAGTCTGTGTCTTTTGACTGGGGAGTTCAGCCCATTAATATTTAAAGTTATTAAATATTTTTATTTCTGTTTACGTTCTT
>NW_008355790.1:2315403-2315766 GCF_000622305.1 Nannospalax galili
TGTTGTTTCTCTTTTGCAGCTTTCAGTATTGTCTCTTTGTTTTGTACATTTAGTGTTTTTACTATGATGTGCCATGAAGAGTTTTTTTTCTGGTCCTGTCTGTTTGGCGTTCTATATGATTCTTGTATTTTGTATGGGCATGTCTTTCTTTAATTTGGGGTAATTTTCTTCCATGATTCCTGTATGCCTGTTTCATAAGTTTGGTCTTTTTATGGTGTCACACAATTCCTGCATATTCCATTCTTGTGCTTTCTTAAGATTTTCAAAATCTTTGCTTGAGTGGTCTAGTTCGTTCACTTTATCTTCCAGTCTTGATACTCTGTTTTCCATTTCGTTCATCCTATTGGTGAAGCTTTCGCCTGT
>NW_008355790.1:2316028-2330458 GCF_000622305.1 Nannospalax galili
TCTGACTTGTGTGAGACTCAAGCCTTCAAGTTTAGGTCTGCTTCTTTTTGTGAACTTTATGTGTCTTTGTGGTTTCCTTTTTGGGCATGAAAAGCTGGGTCCTCTAAGCTTCCAGTTCTCTCTTTTGATTTTATAGTGGAGTACTCAGATTGCTTTTGTCTTCAGGAGTTCCCAAGAGGAGCAAGTCAGATGAGGATCAAATGCTCTCTGGCTTTCTCCTAATGTCTGGATCCCTCCAGGAAAGATTTTGGCCTCAGGAATTTGGGGGTTGGACTGGCCTGGGAGCAGGGCATAGGAAAGATGCTGGTCTAGGGCAGCTGGTGGCCAGTGCCATCCAGAGATGCAAAGGGAGATGGGGGCAGGAAACAGGGCCCCAAGGGCTCCTGGGGACTGCACTGAGGAGCTGGGTTGGTCTGGATGCAAAGGATCAGGAAGCAGTGGTAGTTCCCCTGGTGTCTGGGTCACCAAGACAAGGAATGGGACAGGTCCCAGGCTAGGAGGAGAGACAGGCCGGGGAGATGGGAGGGTGAATGAGGCTGGGGGAGTCAAGGCAGGGAAGGTGTAATTGACTTACCCCGGAGAGAGGCCTGCGGGTTGGAGAGAGGCCTGTGGGTTGTGCAGGCCCAGGGAAGCAGAGGCATTTGCTGCATTTTTAATAGAGAGCTTTGGATGCTAGGAAACTAGGCACAGAATAATGTGTAATTAGCATTGCCTAATTGCTAAGTAGCCTTGTGTCCAATAGTTCTTTTTTCCAAATTTATTTATTTTTGAAATGACATTAAATTTATCTATTTAAAACATACAGTATTAAATTAGTCAACTTTTTGTTGTCATAATGAACTATCTGAGCAAATTAACCTTATAAAGAAAGTAGGCTTACTTAACTCACAGTTTTGGAAGTTCAAGGGCATGGTGCCTACATTTCCTTGGCCTTGGTGAGGGGCCTTTCAGATATATAATATCATGGTGGGTGACAATGTGAAAACTTGTACAGAAGCAAGAAATTGCAACTGGATATGGGAAGCAGAACTGAGGGAAGATAAGCTCATCTTTTATAACAACTCCCTCCAGGGAATGGCCAAGGGCTCCATGAGAACTACTGGGCATGTCCCCAGTGATCAAAGGACCTCCCACTGGGCTCTACCACCTCCCCTTAAAGACACCACCCTGAGGAGCAACACTCCAATCTTACGGACTCTCTCAGAGGACAAACCACATTTAATCATGGAAAAACAGGGTGTTTTATCTCTCAATGTCCATGGGGCATTGGGTCCAGGAACTGCTCAGATAACCAAAAATCCATGAATGCTTAAATTCCCTTTATAAAATGGCATAGTGGTTGTATATAACCTGAGATATTCTCCTATTTATTCATTTATTTACTTATTTAATTTATTGAGTCTTATGTATCCTAGGCTGTCCTCAGACTCCCTATGTAGCCAAAGATGGTCCTCCTGTTTTCACCTCTGAAATTAGAGGCGTGTATCCCCCTCCCCCTCCAGTTATGTGGTATGGGAAATGGAACTCAGCACTTCCTGCATGCTAAGCAAGCACTCTTAGAACTGAGCTACATCTTGAGCCCCAGATTTATTTATCTTCCTAAAGTCAGTATATAGCTGGGCACACACCTTTAATTCAGCATTCCCACTGAGGAGTCAGAGACAGGCAGTTCTCTGTAAAATTGAAGTCAACCTGGTCTACAACATAGCAAGTGAGTTCCAGGCCAGTTGAGGCTACAGGGAGAGTCTGTCTCAAAAAAATAGTGTTAACATATAAAGTCGGGAGTTTCATTGCGGTATTTTCATGCATAAATGTCTTACTTTATTTGCATTCACCACCCACCTTGCTGCCCTCCCTCATCCTTCCTGTCCTCTTGCTGGCCCCTTTCTGACTCTCCTGTGTATGCTGAGGCATCTCTAGATTACTTATAATGCCCAATATAATATAATGCTATGAAAATAGATGTTACACTGGATTATACATGAAATACCCCCCACAAGAAAATAAGTCTCCAGGTATGCTCAGTACACACACGCTTCCTTCCTAATTTCTTCAATCCACAGTTGGTTGAATCTGTAGATGCAGGACTCTCAGATACAGAGGGCTGACTGCACACTGAGGAATGGTGTCATGTGGTTAACAAATGCATTGCCTCACGTGGCTATAATTTTGTGGTGTGAACACTTACTGTCCATTTCCTAGTGTTTTCAAGTATACAGTATGTCAGTATTAACTCTAGTCCCCATGCTGTGCACTAATATGAGTCCTCCCTCCTACCTAACTGTAAATATGCATCCTCTGAGGGCCCTCTGTGGCCTGGCTTTCTTCAGACATCCCCACTGCTTCACTGAGTACTTGAATCATTTCTGAATGACCATTACACTGATGGGCTTTTAATCTTTTATCCCAGGCTTACACACATACTAGAAAGACACAACTGGCCAGAGAGGCCTAGGTGATGTTCCCTGTGAGGGGGTGCCCAGCCCCTCTCCCCATTCAGTTTCCTAATTTGTGTTAAATTCAACAGGCTTCCAGAGGAATTGCCCAGACTTGCAGAGAGGGCAAGCCTTTCTCAAAGATGAGGAAAAACAAAAACAAACAAACAAAAAACCAAATAAAAACCTAAGAAATGAGCGAAAAAATCTTAAGAGGGAAGACCCCACAGTACTGCTAAAACAGAAAGGCCACTGCAAAGGAAATGTTGGCAAAAATAAAAGCACTGATGGGGCAGCCAGGCCTTCTTGAGTGCCTTATAGCTCATCCCTTATTTTACTTTAGTGCCTGCCATGAGAAATAGTGGACACAATATTATCTCCATTTTACAGAAGCAGAAAACTGAGGCACAGCTCAGCCACCTTAACTTGCCGGACCTACCTTGGGGTTTAATCCACAAGTATGAAGCTGCAGTTTGAGCCGCTCCAGACACCACTGCTCTTCACCCCTCTGCTCTCATTTTGGGTGCAAACAAAAACTAGTTATACATGATCATCACCCCCAAAGATAGAGGGTAAAGGTGAGACCAAGCACCCTCTTTCTGACAGTGTGATTCAGGCTTTCTGGCAAGGAAGAGAGAAACTGAAATATCATTTCCCCCACCTGAATGCCAAGGGAGAAGTTCAGGTCTGAAAGGTGCTGCAGCTTCCAATGACAGGGTGAACTTGCACACCTGAGCTTCAGGGTTCTGCACCCACCCACCCCAAACCACCCCCAGCTCAACCACCCTAGGAACTTTTAGCTCTGGGCAAACTTTGAGTCCCTAGCAGACATCAAATCCCTGGAAATTAAACAGCTCACATGGAGTGAAATTTGGCTGGTTGGAGGTGCCTGCAGCTGGTGGTTAACACCCGCAGTAAGAGGATCAGCTCTTCATCCGCTGGGGGGGAGAGGAGGGGGAGGAAGTGCGCGCGCTTCTTTACTCATTCACTAAGTTGATGTGGATATTAAGGGTTCCTGTTTAATCCCTTTGTGTGCAAGTGAGTATGCTGAAATGGAGACCCTCCAAGAGGGCATCGAGCAACCTGCAGGAGGGTGCCAGTCGTGTCCAATCTGCCAGAAAGTGGAGAAGAAATTTGGAGCAAGACGGGCACCTTGGGACACTTGGGTGCAAACTGACTCCCACACCTCCCAGGTGGCCTCGGGTTGACCGCCGCTTCTCCAACGCCTGGCACCTGGTACTCCTGGCTCTGCGCCCTGGAGTTTCCCTGGAGCTACCAGCAAGCAGGGATCCACCCTTCCCACTCCTGTCAAGGACTGGCACCACCCAGAGGAACCGCCTCAGGCTTGCCATTAGGTGACCAGGCAGAATTTACTCCGCGGAGTTGGGACAAACAGTAAAGGAAAGACATCCATCAAATGAGAGGCCTTCCTTGTTCCCGAATGGAAAAGATTTATGAAAAGTTGGGAAGTAGGTGACTCTAGAACAGGTCATAAAACAAAGATCACTTTTATTGTTTCCATCTGCAAGAATGGTCCCCTCACCACCCCGGAGTCGGCGAATGAGAGCGAGGCTAGTTGGTGAGTTGGAGGCCTGGGGACTAGACAGCCAGCAGAGGCGCAGCAGGCCGCGCCAGAGTTCCCAGGCGCCGCCACCCCCTCCTTCCCTTTGGGCCCGTCCAGCAAATTTTCTTCCTCCTTTCTGTCCTTGCCGTCCCTCCCTCCTCCTCCCCCTATATTTTCGCTTTCTAAAACCATAAAAAAAGAGATCAACTTCCCTAACTTCACGGGGCCCTTTTCAGTGACAAATATTGATGCCCAAAGTGCCTGCGCTCTCCCGCCCCCAAACGTTAAGAAAGGCGCCCGCGAAAGGGGGACATAAAAAGTTAACAATGCTGTGAAAATATGTTTGCAGAAAATAGACAATCGTTGGATTAAACGTATTCAAGTATGAAATAATGCCTTTTTGTGTCAAAACTTGGGCGATGGGCGGGTACAAAAGTTCCCTGTGGCAGTTTCTGGCTCACAAAGGGATCGGTGCGCTTTGGCGTCTCCACTTGGGCGCATTACCCAGAGCCCTCTAAGCGCGATTGTTTCTCCCTTTCTAATGACATTTACCGGATCAAAACATGCTGTTAATTCGATCAGAAGGCTTCACCCTCCCTGACAAAGCCACAATAATTTCTCCTGAAGTTTGTTAAATTGACCAAAATTAGGCAAATGAATAGGGGTCTGTAGGCGCCCCCTCACGCAGGTGACGTCGCATAATGCTCGCCTGGGCCAGCTGCATTCCCCCTTTTCTTCTCGGCCCACTCTTCTCCGTGTTGCCCCCCAATCCGCTCACCACCCCCCTCACACTCACACACACACGCCCGCCTGCCTCTCCTCCCCCACCCCTGGCATTATTAAAATTTAGCCCAATGAAACTATTCATACTTTTCAAAGGACATTTTCCTATAGGATAATAGCCTACAAATTGAGCCTCTTCCCCCCGCCAAGAGAGAGCCGGAGGGGGGAGGAAAGAAAGCAGGCGACATGGTCAGGGACTAGGGGGGAGCGTCGCGTGCCAAAGACCCGCGGGAGGGGCGAGGCGAGGCGGGAGCCTCGTGTGCCCGCCGCAGTCCCACACCTGCCAGGATGTCCGGACAAATAAAGCGGAGTAAACAAAAAGGGGGGAGATGGACGTGTCACCAAGTCGTGTGAGAAAAGCCTGGGAACAAATGGGGAGCCTCCGTCTCCAGGAGCTCTCCCTTGAACCCGGCGGAACAGCCTATTAAAGGCTTACTTAATTACTTTAATGACTCCGGACAGGCTTTAAAACGCACTGGGCGCTGGGACCGCGGGCTTGCTGGGATTTGTAAACAGGCGATCCTGTGAGGCTCGGTGATGGGACTAAAGGAGGGGACACTGTTTTGTATGGTCCTCACCCCCTGGTGCCCGCTACCACTGCGCCCTGCGCTCCTGGCCCGCCGGCTCCAGTTTACTAACTCCTTTTCCCGCCGGGGCTGTTGCCATGCAAATGTTATGCCCCAACTGATCACGTGTCCTTTGAGGGGCCACGTGGATTAACAAAGCTGATCTGCCCCCAGCTCGCCCCCCTCGGCTGCTAATTTTTTTCCCCTTTAACTTCTGTAAAACTGATCTTGAATGCATACATCCTCCAAATGCAGAATCCCTAATCCTATGGAATAATTCAACTCGTGAATGCACTTGGATTTCTAGATGACCGCTTTATAAGGCAGCCCCTCGGAGCTGGGAGGCTGCAGTCTACCTGGGACACTCGAAGAGGCACACGAGGTGGAACGTGGACGGGTGCCTAGCGTCACAGCCTCTGCCGAGGGCACGTACTGACCAGGATGTCAGACAAGCTCAAGGAACGCAAAGTGAGTCCTTGCGCCCTGGCGGTGGAGGCCTGTGACTCTCCATCCTGCCTCCTGGCTGGACCCATGACACAGATGTGGCCACACTGGACTTTGGGCCTGGAGGAAGCCAAAGTGGTTTGGAAAGGGGACACAGAGAAAGGAAGGACAGTCCTCAACCGAGGAGACTCTCACCCTGGGAAGCTGGTGGCCACCTCCCCAAATTCCTGGCGCCTTGCTTGGCCGAAGGGTGGAAATGGGTAGAGTGGCTGAAGGGGGAGCGCACCAGTGTGGGCTAGAGGGAACAGAGCTCTCTTGGCCCAGTGTGGTGGGGCCGGAGTCCCTTCTGGTGGCGAATCTCTGTAGCAAACAGTTGTGCCTTGGATGACACCCTGGGCAAAGCCATCCTAAATATAAAAACCTCTGTTCACAGAGAACCCCTGTTTCTCATAAAGTGATAGAAAAGCGGAGGAGAGACCGAATCAACCGCTGCTTGAATGAGCTGGGCAAGACGGTGCCCATGGCCTTAGCGAAGCAGGTAACGTTTGCCGGGTGCCAGGCGTTGGGGAAACCCCACTGCCACTCTCCGTGGAAATGCCAGGCCTCTGCGGACGTAGCTGGCTTTAGGGAACACGCGCCTCTCCCCGGGAACTTGAGAGCTGAGCTGCTCTGGCACAGATCCGTGACAGGCAGCATCTTCCTGGCTGATCTTCTCCAGAAAACACGGTGCTGGCCAGCCAGCTGGGTCTGTCTGCGGTCGCTGGACCGCCACAAGGAGCCCTTTCTACTTTTGCAGAGTTCCGGGAAGCTGGAGAAGGCAGAGATCCTCGAGATGACTGTTCAGTACCTGAGAGCTCTGCACTCCGCTGATTTCCCCAGGGGAAGGGAAAAAGGTGGGCATGGACTACAGAAACGGAAACCTGGTCATTGAGAATGAACCACACCAGGACCTGGGAGTTGGGAGTGGGGGGAGATGGGGGTGGGGAGAGTCCAAGAGAGGGTCTGTCAGAGCGAAGCAGCCAGAGCCCCTGAGCGCCGGGTTCCTGCAAAAGCTCCTCGCTGGTACTGTCGGAGCGGCTTCTAAAAAGATGCTTCTAAGTGGCTTCTAAGGATGCTCCTTTTAGGAGGGTGGGTGTAGTCAGGCTTTCAGAGAAAACAGGTTATTTGCTCCAGCTATTCTAGTCTGATGACTGTGGAGAGGAGAGCATGATCTTCAAGCATGAACTGGGTCAAAAATGTGAAGAGAAATTATGTCCAGCACCTGTCTGGGACTCCTCACTCGCAAGGGGAGTGCTCAGTGTCTTCCCCTCCCGCAGACCACCACCATCACTATCTTTCTTGCCACTCCAGCAGAGCTTTTAGCAGAGTTTGCCAACTACTTTCACTACGGTTACCACGAGTGCATGAAGAACCTGGTGCATTACCTCACCACAGTGGAGCGGATGGAGACCAAGGACAGCAAGTATGCGCGCATCCTGGCCTTCCTGCAGTCCAAGGCCCGCCTGGGCGCGGAGCCTGCCTTCCAGCCGTTCGCATCGCTCCCAGAGCCGGATTTTTCCTATCAGCTGCACGCCGCGGGGTCGGAATTCCCCGGTCACAGCGAGGCCACCGTGTTCCCGCAGGGGACGGCCCCTGGGTCTTTCCCTTGGCCTCACGGCGCGGCCCGCAGCCAAGCACTGCCCTATCTGTCCAGCGCACCTGTGCCACTCCCCAACCAAGCACAACAGCACAGCCCCTTCCTGGCGCAGGTGCAGGGCCTGGACCGGCATTACCTCAACCTGATCGGCCACGCCCATTCCAACGCCCTCAACCTGCACGCTCCCCAGCACCCTCAGGTGCTCTGACGCCCACTCACCGATTACATCACTTTACTGTGCCCTTTGGCGCTGCTTCAGAGAAGTACTGTATATATTGTACAGGTGTAAATATTGTGCCAACAAAAACTGGCCTGGGAGAACGCCAAAAGTGAATTAGCCTTCTGAAAGATCTCCCCCTGGCAATAAATGTTTTGTAGTAAAGACTCAAAGAGATGGACTTCTTTGTTACCTTCTATTCATCCACATACCATTCACTCCGAAGGGAGCCTGAGGCTGCTAGGACACTCAGTAATTTGACTGGGGAGAAGGCCCTTGGCGAAATCTAAGGGAGAGGAGGGCTGAATAAAGCTTAAGCAGGTATATATAGGAGGCGTCCCTTGGGGGTGGGAGACCGCTCCTGGGGTGCTCAAGACTTAGTCTAGTTTCCCCAGAGCGCGACCTGGGCAGTTGCCTATGAGAAACTGGGGAGAGAGAGAGGTTTAGAACCCCGCCCTTGGCTCTCAGAATATGCAAATCGAAAGACCTGCCCCAAACCGGTTTGGCCTAGGACCTGGGCTGTCTTCCTAGGCAGTCTGCTGGCTTAGAAGCCGGTGCATCTGGGAAGCCACAAAACCCAAGCCTGTAGCTGAGTTCACAACCTTAATAAATCTCTGTATTAAAGATAAATCAGTGCATGGAGCAAGTAGCATTTAAACTAGGTCTTAGAAACAACATTCATCGAAGTTGATTTTCTTTATTTTCGGATGACAACCACTGGGCATCAGAGTGTTCAGAGAAGCAGGCATCGCCTTTTACGCACACATCAGTCCAGCAGCAGGGGCTCTAGGCGATGTGGGCAGAGACTCATACAGGTTGGAAGAGTCCCCCCGCCCACTCCCGGGAAATCTCCACCATCCCCCCGCCGGCCCTGGGTCCTCTGTTCATATTCGCAGGCCTAAGGGGAAAAGACTGGCCCCCTCTTCCCAGCAGATTTTTTTTTTTTTTTCTCATCGTGCAGAACATACTGAGGAAAGCTGGTACCCTGGCTTTTCCACATTCAGAGGATGTGGGCTTTATCCACAAAACAGCAATACATTAAAAATAATAGACTACAATCCCAGTTTTCAAAGATCCAAGAGCAAAATGAACTTCCACTTTGTTTTAAATCAATATGTAAAATAAGTCATCCTACCTCAAACTGTGGAGATTTGAATTTTTCTATCGCTGGTTGGTTTTCTCTGAACATTTGGTTCTGCTGCCTTCAGTATCCTTTACACAAATAATTTGAAATTGGGTAGCACCGTTTTCCTGTTTTCAAAAGCCATTTAGCAGAAACAGAATGAGGTGATTTTTTCTTCCTGGTTAACCAAAGAACATTAAATTAACTTATTCTTTTTCTCAGTGTTTAAAAGAACTCTGACCCACCCTATTTACTGAGGTCATGGAATAGGATGGCCTGCAACTTGTAAACCATCAAACTTTATTAGTCAGAGACAGGCAGATAATCAAAGCCTTTCATTACACTGTCTGTGAAATGAAACTTATTGTATGTACACATACTTTTAGGGAAAGAAATCTATAAATTTTAGAAGAGTTGCATGCAAGAGAGTCTAGAAATAATCTATAAAATGTGAGCTACCTCTTTCCTTATGAACTGAGCAGAGTCGGACTGTTGATTAGAGGAAATAGATGGCCTTCCTGGATAGCAAACATGCAGAGGCAATATGGGATAAAAACAGATTAAGCAGGAATAGGAGAATGGATGGCGCCCATTATTGCAGCACATGTCTTACACCCATTTTCAGCAGAGCTGGATACAGAATATGAAGAAGGCCTTTCAAATGCTTTATTTTTTTCCCTCCAGCATTAAGCCAATCTGAATTCCCCTTGGCAGTGAAGCATTAAAGATATAGTGTTACCCTGGAAAAATAAATTATTAATATATTCGGCATTTTTGTCACTTCTCAACTGTTAACCAAATTAGACAAAACTTTCTTTTGCTAAGTAGATTTTCTCTTCAGGGTTAGCTTTGGGAATGCACAAGGACACCACAGTAAAGTTAAAAAAAAAAAAAACCATTGGTCATTTACATATAATTTTGCAAACTTCCACTGGTCCATGACAGTCTTTGTACTGCGAATGTTGGTATTCTTGTTTTGTTTTTTTTTTTCCTTTCTCATTTAACTGTGAAGGATAAACCCTGCTTTGGATTTACAATGACTTTAGGATAAAAGTCACCCTCCCCCTTTCTCTCTCTCTCTCTCTCTCTCTCTCTGTGTGTGTGTGTGTGTGTGTGTGTGTGTGTGTGTAGTGCCTTTTTCTGAAACCTTCATGCAAAGTTCCAATTCTTTAGACTTGGCCAAAAGTCAAACTTGGAATACTTTGACTTTGCAAAAGATTAAAAATGTCACTACAAAATGGAGTTGATTCAAATGGTATTGTCACTGCAATGTGTTCTTACCGCACCTTTTCTAATGACACACTCCTCCCAAGGTCTGTGCTCCAGATCCACCCCCTCCAACTCCATCCCCCTCTGTCTGAGTCTCTTAGACCCAATCCTTCCACTCTTTCTTTAAGTAAGTTGTATAGTAATGGTTTCCAAGAGAGGCCCAACCAAACCCAGAAATAACAAAACACAAAGCCCAGTGGGTTTGGCTGGAGGTAAACCATTGTGACTCCTCTGAAAGGGGAAACCTCTTGTTCCTTGGGCTTCATCCTTGAGTGGGCAAGAATAAAAATGATCATCCCCATGAAATCAAAGGTTTTCTCCAGAGGCTTGAGGAACAAAGCTCCTGGCTGGTGCTTTGGGCGGTCCCAAGGCTCTGCAGGGCTGCAAGAGTACTTTCCAAGCTCCCTGGACACCCTGCGGAAAGGGTGGTAATACAGAGCTCACTTGTGCTTCCAAGCGTTATTGAACAAAAACAACCCCATGTATAGTGAGGGCCCCTCCAGTTGGGCTGCTAGATGCCAAGAAAGGAAGGTGGAGAAGCTGCCCACAAAGGCAGGAGTTTCTTTCTTCTTCTTCCTCCTCCTCTTTTATTTGAATGAGTGAGTTTATTAAATATATAGCAAGCCAAAGTAAAAGAATAAATAGTAAATGATAGATAGACACAGAAGGTAGGTAAGTAGGTAGGTAGGTAGGTAGGTAGGTAGGTAGGTAGGTAGGAAGATGATAGACAGACAGACAGCATAACATTATCCCAGGCACCCACAACACCCAGCAGGCACCAGTTGGGGAAGTCAATAAGGAATTCTTAGCAGTTGGTGTCTACACATAATCACACAGCAAGAAAATGGCATGTGTGTATAGTATACGTAGCAGGAGCTCCATCAATATTCATGGGATAACTGCATGAACTGCCTGACAGTGCTCAGTCTCTTAGAATTCTGTATCATATCCTCTCAAACCTCTTGTTTCAGTCATCAGTGCCCTCCTTATCAGAGATAAGGATTATTTCTGAAGATAATCAGAAAGGACAATTGCTCTGTCTTTGCCTAGCTGTGGTCTGGCAGTAGGATTCAATCTGCCTTGCCTGGTTAAAGTGGTTAGTTTTCCTGCAGGCCCACCTAAGTGCAGACACCAAATCTAGGACTCAGGTGCAGAACTAGCCTGATGAGGGCCTGTCTTGTCCTGCAGAATAGTTACAAGGTGGAGCTGACTCAGACTTGGCCTTTTCTGCTCCAATAGCAGGGCTTCTGCACACCTGTGTGATTTCAGTGGGTTGTTCAGACTCTTAGTGTCTGCTCCAACTATGACACAAGTATAATAAGACCCAATGTTGTTATGATATGAATCTGAGGCATCCCTCCCAAGGCTCATAGTTGTCAACTTGGTTCTCATATGGTAGATGAGAACTACCTAAGAGGCTGTGGAACCATTGGGAGGTGAGGGCCTCACTGAAGGAAGTAGGTTGCTGAAGGCAGGTCATTTGGAGTATGTTAGCCCTGCCCACTTCCTGTCTTGCTCTTTGCCTCTTGGTTCATTGTGATGTGAACAACTTCTGTCTGTGCTTCCACTGACATGATTCAAGCACTTTCGCATAGTTTCCTGGCCATGAGGAGCTGAACCCTCTGCAACAGTGAGCCAAAATAAATCTTCCTCCCTTGAGTTGCTTCTGTACCAATAATTGTGACCACAGAGATACAAAAGTAACTAATTAGTTGCTGTGCAGATTAACAGAGTTAGTCTATTCAAAGCACTCTGGACAACACTGAGGACAGAGTGTATATTTAGTAAACACTAGTCACATACAAATGTATTTTCCCTTTCCTCCAAAAACAATTAGAGGCATGGGGTGACATTGAACTGAATAACAAAATGTTCAGACAAATAATGAAGAAAATCTTTAGCCTCATGGCTTTTTCTTAAACCTCAAAACATTTTCTTCGTTTAGGAAAAATGGGGCTAGGGATCTATAGTTCCACCCTGTGACCAATCTTGGAATTCTGTGCCCTACTTTAAGCTACGATTGGTAGTCAGAGACCTCTAATATATTTGGAGTGCTGTTTCTCATCCTTTAAAAATAGTTTCCCATGTATTTTAAATATTTTATACATGATAATTATACATGTTTATAGGATACAGTCTGGTATTTCAATTGGTGCAAGATCCTTGGGCCTTGGCTCCTTCCTACTGAGGCTGCCAGAGAGCACCTGACTAGGTGGACAAGTGTATTTCTCACCACTCATCAAAGAAGCTTCTTTTTGCAACAAGTGGAAACTATTAGAGTTCCAGAACTGGTCAAATACAGAAAATAAGTGCCTGTGAGATACTCAGCCCTAAGTGACCCATCTTCAATGCAACCTCTACACATAGGATGAACATGTCTCTCAACTATCACCAGAGAAGTTTTCTTATGCAGCAAATGGTGATTAACACAGAAACCCACAACTGGCCAATGTGCAGAAAACAAGAGGCTACAGAGTGCTCATCCCTGAATAGGACACCTATTTCAACACCTGCCTCCCAAGACTCAGGAATCATTGAGGAAGAGAGGGTGGAAATACTGTAAGAGTCAGAGGTGGTAAATGACCACAAGGAAACAGAGTTTTCCAGACAGCTGGTCAGTTACACACATGAACTCACAGCAATGGTGACAGCATGCACAAGTGCCATGCAAGCTTAAACCAGACAAAATCCCACCATAGACATGAGGAAGTGGGTAAGAAATATTAACTTAACCTAAGGAACTTTAGGCAACTGATGACTGCTAAAGGGGAAGAGACAGTCTCTTACAGGGATGGGGCTCTTAGTGGACAGTCCCACACTGAAGCACTGAAGGACATTTGGGGAACAAATCAAACTTTGTAGGTCATTATACATATATATATATGTATGTGTGTATGTATATATAATTGTATATACATGTATATTATATACATATATAATTGCATTATATATAATGTAATTACTCGTATATATGAGTACATTAAATTGGGTAGAAGAGGGCAGTAAGGAGAGATGTAGATGGGGAAGGAATCTAAATACCATCAAATTATATTCTAGGAAAATCACAAAACTTCAATAAAAATTTAAAAAAAAATAGATGTAACTACTGTATAGGGATCAGATCATAATTGAACATTACCTTAAACATTTATATTTCAAATATTTATTTTTAATTAATGTGACATCTGAATACATATATACAATGTATAATGATCAGATCAGGATACTGGCAGATCCCCCTCCTCAAATATTTATCATTTCTTGGTGTTGGGCACACTCTAACTCCTTGCTGCTAGCTGTGGTGCATTGTATGTATAGCCATAATTCGAGTGTGTCCTCATGTATATTTTTATAGGTATTGTGCCCTCATGCACAGCTATAGTGTCTCTCTCTCTCCTTTCTCTCAATGCTTGTATGCCAAAGCGTATATATATGCCTGCAGTTGGGAGGACCTTTGATTTCTCACTCTTGCTGGTTCCATGTGGAGGGACATTACTAGAGCAATTGTTCTGTCATCTCTTAGTACTCCTTCCATATCCCTCAGTTATAGCCAAGGAAGCTCAGCTTAGGCCTGCTCTAAGTGCTCCTTACTAAGCAGGTTATAATGTTTCTAGCTCTTCCTATGCTTTCAATGGGTAAATTCAGTACTGAAATGAATGGTTGCAAGCTCACCGTCTCTGTATTTTGTAGTTGCATCCTCTAATAAAACACAAAAAAAATAGATGTGCTTGACACATCTATATCTCAAGTGGCTCTTAGCACAGATAGAAGGGGAAAATAAGTTTTATTTATTGGATCAGCTTAAAACTCAGAACCTAGATTTTTAAAATATTTTTTGCAGCTAAGAATGGAGATGCACCTACATGCCTGTGTGCATGTAGATTGCAGGACCCAGCGAGCCACATGCGCATGTGCACAAGGTTTCTACCTGTGTCACAGAGTGTCCATGGATAGAAACACTGGGGTCAGAGGAAAGAACCGCCCACTGAATTTAGACCCAGTTAAGAAGGTCTGTAATCCTGTCTATTATATTCTTTGGCCAACCCACTATGTGCTGGGTCAAGCAGAAGCAACACAAAGGAAAGACAGTGTTGTGCTGAATGAGGACATGGGCGATAGGGGAAAAGTGATTGAAATGACAGGAGGTAGGGTGGGAAACTTAAAGGAACCCTGGTCAAAGCACTAAGGAGAAGATAGGAAAAAGACCCCAAGATAATTGTTTTTGCTTTCTGTATCCCTGATTAGCCTCTTTTATTGTGTTTATTTTAAAACAAGAGTCAATAAAATATACTAGCTAGAACTTTATAAATATAAGGCATTCTTTCTGCAATAGTTCTAGGAATCTTTCTGCAATGTTCATACCAAGACTTTAGTTTTTACATAAACATGGTCT
>NW_008355790.1:2330864-2335707 GCF_000622305.1 Nannospalax galili
GCGCACGCGCATATGTATGTGGGTACAGGTGCTCTTAGAAACCAGAAAAGGACCTCAGATATCCTGCACCTGGAGTTATAGGTAGTTGTGAGCCACCTGACTTCAGTGCTGGGAATTGAACCCAGGTCCTCTGCAAGATTAGCACTTTCTCTTAACCACTGGACTCTCTCTCTAGTCCCTCTGTTATTCTTTTTAAATATAACATGATATACGGTTGATAGAGAAAAATTACCATAAAGATTAATGGAGAAAATTCAGACAGGTTTTAGAACTGGAAATTACAACTTTTCTCTGTACTTCTACAATGTATTGTGTGCTATGTGCCTAGTCACAGTTGTAACCATGTAGTCTTAGGAACTGTTGAGAACCTGAAGACACCAATTTTGAACACTTGGAAAAGGTATCGGGAGAGGGGATCAAATTGGAGGGAGATTTGATGGTAGACTTAGGTTCAAAAGCACTAAGCAATACTTTTGTGAAAACTTCAACCTTTGATTTCATAAACCTTTTTTATTATGACTTAAATAAAGATACAGAGACAAATATAACTGGATCCTATGTGAACTATGGTATAATCAAAAAGATAAGAGCAATGTGAATATTGGTGCTGAATACTAGCCAGCTGGCCTTGAACCCCAGGCTGATGGTGGTACAAACACACGAAGAGGAAAGGCTAGCGGAACAGGCACAGAGTTTCTTTGCTCTATCATCAATTTCAGGGGGAAAAGTTGAGGCAAGAATTTTTTTAAGAATGCAATGGAAAATTGCTAGATCAGGGGCTGGAGAGATGGCTCAGCAGTTAAGAACACTGGTTGTTCTTGCAGAAGACCCGGGTTCAAATCCCAGCACCCACATGGCAGCTAACAACTATCCATAACTCCAGTTCCAGGGGATCTGACAGCCTCTTCTGTCCTCCGTGGGCATTGCATGACATGGGTGCACTTACCTACATGCAGGCAATACATGCATACACATAAAAGTAATAAAATATTTTTTTAAATGACTAGTTCATCTCTCCAAGCACTAAAACTAAGGTTGGGTTATGTTTCCTTGGTGTGAAAAGAATATTTATCAGTGGGACAACATTTTTAAACCTTTCTAATTAATATTAGAGAGAATTCAGAAACCATCAACATGCTCATTGGATGACTGGCACTCTGGAAGGAATAACTCCCAACAAACATCACACGACTCTCTGACAGAGCAAGTTCCATAGATAATAGCCTACAGGGTGTGGGCAAAGAGAGCATGAGGAATTTATGGCATGCCCAATGATAGTTCTTTAGCATCAGCTGTTTGCTAAAATTTTCGGGTTCTTTTCAAAAACAATTCTTCTGTAGCTAACTCCTGGTCCTCCTGCCTCCACTTCCCCAGTGCTGAGGTTATAAGTAAGTACGACCACATCCTATTTCATGTGGTGCTGGAAATCAAACTCAAAGCTTTATGTATACTAGGGCAATCACTCTACCAACTGAGCTACATCAGCCGTTCCTATTGACTCCATCTTAAAACGTAGTGTTTTCCTCTTTGCATCATAGAAGAAATCAGGAATGGAGAAAAGGAAGCAAGATTGCTTTAGAAAATGTCATGTCCGGTAGCAGCTCCAGATATTCAAAATGGAAGCGTTCAGAAGATTCATCTGCCTAGATAAGAGCTATGGGAGTTCTCTTACAGTCACATATGTACGAAAACAAACACACACACACACACACACACACACACACACACAACACTTTTGGAGAGTCCTTCTTGGAGCTGAATGTTAAGATGGAGGTCCTCCAAGGTGGCCCTTGATGCCCCACCTGGCATAGTGTCTGATGCCTTCACACACCATTTCATTATCTCCATAATAACCCTTACAGGAGACTTTATTTCCCAAACTTTGTTGATGACTGACTCAGAGAGTTGGTCCAAAAGCATGTGAGTGTTTTATGGCAGAGCTAGGATTTGAACTAGGATATGTTGCTGCCTCTTCAGTGTTCTTGGTTCTACATAGCAGTGGGCATAATCAGGGACATTCTTCCACTTTCTTAGACTAATTTTAGTTTAGGAATTCTCTTTTTTTCTTGCATAAAGGTATGACTCTCCGTGGCTTCAAAACTGGACAGCTGAATGTCTCTCCGTACATATAGCAACACAAAATACAATTTCTTATTCTTCCTATTTAAATATACTATTTATGGGACCATAGAGATGGCTCAGCAGTTAAAAGCATTTACGGCCAATCTTCCAGAGGATCCAGGTTTGATTCCCAGCACCAACCTGGTGGTTCACAACCATCCATAACACCAGTTCCAGGGGATCTGATGCCGTCCTCTGTATATATATGAGACAGAGTATCACTATGTAGCCTTGGCTCCCTGGAGCTTGCTATGTAGGCCAGCCTGCCCTCAAACTCAGAGAGATCCACCTGCCTTTGCCTCCTGAATGCTGGGGTTAAAGACTGCCCAAACAGACAGAGTAGAATATAAAATATTAAACATTAAAATGTCCACTTTTGAAGCAGTTTCTGGAAACCTGATATATTTCCCTCCTGATAAATGGCCACCATTACGCTTTCTGTCTCTATGAACCTGACTATTCTAGGCACTTTATTTAAGTAGAATCAGTCCATATTTGCCCTTTGGTAACTGCCAGGTCTTCTAGAATGCTCTATATGGTAATGTGTTATAATTTCCTTCCTTTTAAAGCTGAATAATGTTCTACTGTATGTACAGCCCACATTCTGTTTATTTATTCATTATTGAGTGAGTGAATGAATGAATGAATGAATGAGCTACCGTTTGGCATTGTGACTACTGCTGTTGTGAACATGGATGTTTAACTGTTTGGATCCCCGCTTTCAGTTTGAGTATATGCCCAGAAGTGGAATTGCTGGATCATGCAGTATTTCTATACTTAACTTTTTGAGGCATCAGCACACCATTTTCCACAGAGTCTACTGCATTTTGTATTCATTCCTGGTACCAATGAACAAGGGCTCCATCTTCTCTACATCTTCACCAACCACTATTTTCTGCTTTTTAAAACTAATTCTAATGCACGTGAAATAACTTGTTCAGTTTAAAAATATTTCATTTTTAAATTTTATCATTATTTTAAAATTGTGTATGTATGTGTTTGTCTATATGTGGATCTGTGCACATGAGTGTAGGGCTGGAATTACAGGCTGCTGTGTGCTGCCCGATGTGAGTGCTGGGACTCGAACTCAGGTCCTCTGGAGGGGCAGTACTTACTCTTAACCTCTGAGTCGTCTCTCCAATTCACTCATGTAGTTTTGATTTGCATTTCCTTCATACACATCAAGTGTTCAATTAAGGTTTCATGTATTATTGGCCATTTGTGTACCTTTGGAGAAATGTCTATCCATTGTTCATTTTTATTTAAGATGTTTGTCTTTTGTTGTTTTTGAGTTACAGAGGCTTTTCATACATTTGGGATATCAAACCTCTGCTAGATGTATGACTGGTGTTTTCTCTTGCTTTATGGACAGCTTTTTCACTTTGTTGATAGTGCCTTTGATAAGCAATAGTTTAATTTTGATGAAGTCCGTGTTACATATTTGTCTTTCACCACTTGTGCTTTTGGCATCATATCCAAGGAGTACATTATACTTTCGTTTTTTCATTTTTAAATTTTTATTTAGTTATTTTTAAATATTTTAATTTATTATTTTTATTTTATGTGAATGAATGTATTGCTTTCATGCATGTAAGTGCACCCATATCATCCAGTGGAGGTTAGAAAAGGGTTTCAGATCCCCTGGGACTGGAGTTATGGATGTCTGCCATATGGATGATGGGAATCAAATCCCGGTCCTCTGAAACAGCAGCCAGGGCTTTTAACCACTGAGCCATCTCTCCAGCCCCAAAATTTATTTATTTTTATTTTATGTGTTTTACCTGCACATATATAAGTGCATCAATGTATGCACATCTAGGCCAGAAGAGGATGCTGAATCCCCTGGAACTGTAGTTGAGATGGTTTTTAGCTACAATGTGGGTGCTGGGAAATGAACCCAGGTCCTCTGCAAGAGCAGCCAGTGCTCTTAACAGTTTAGCTGTCTCTCCAGTGTCTGCTTCATAGTTTATAATTATCCATGTATGTAACTGTTTTATTCCACAAATGTCTATTTTTAAATATTTTATTTATTATTTTTATTTTATGTGTATGAGTGCATTGCCTGCATGTATGTGAGTGCACCCGGGTCGTGGACTGCTGAGGAGGTCAGAAGAAGGCTTTGGATTCCCCTGGAACTAGAGTTAAGGACAGTTCATAGCCGCCATGTGGGTGCTGGGAATCGAACCCAGATCCTCTGCAAGAGCAGTCAATGCTCTTAACCACTGACCCATCTCTCCAGCCCCACACAAATATCTTTCTTAATAGACTATAAAGCATACAAAGGAAGATACCTCTGTTTCTTGTTGGTTTTAATATAATTTATTTAACTTATTACTACTGTGTGTATGTATATGAACACACACATGGTGGTCAGAAGACAACTTACATGAGTAGGTTCTCTCCTTCCATTTTGTGGTTTTCAAGGAATAAAACTTGGGTTGTCAGGCTTGGAGGCAAGTGCCTTTACCTGATGAGCCATTTCATCACACAAAACCTATGTTTTCTTCCTTAGGGGGGGAAGTGGGGGCACCTTAAGTGGGAAAACCATGATAGAGGGGGGAGACGATACAAGAGAGAAACAATGCCCAGCTAGTCACGAATACCAGAGGGAACCATATTATTCCTACAATCTACTGACAAATTATACATAACAGATCAAGAAATATATCTCTAGACAAGGTTTATTTGAGACCAACTGGTCATTACCCAAGATTTATCTGCA
>NW_008355790.1:2336920-2344650 GCF_000622305.1 Nannospalax galili
AATAAAAAAAGAAAAAAGAAAATAAAAAAAACCCCTATGTTTTGACCACCATTGTATCCCCAGTACCTCCATTAGGGCTGGTGAGTAGTAAGTGTTCCAGTATTCACATCTGTAATCTGGTGAATGCATATATTCTAGCAGTTTGAATTTGCAAGATAGTACAATGCCCTATTAGTGCATCCTTACATGAGAATGCATGTTAATAAAGATGATTTCTAAGCTGGGCATGGCACATGCCTTTAATCCCAGCACCCTGGAGACAGAGACAGCTGAATTTCTGTGAGCTGGGGCTGCAGGGAGAACCTGTCACAAAAAGACCAAAAAAATTTTTAAATATGATTTCTGTGTGATATTTAGTTACCTTACTGAAAATTCACACTAAATTAAAGAACATACATTTAAACTATCCCCAAGTAATTTCAAGATGTTTGGGGGGAAATAAAACAAACACAACATAAACATAAACTCTATCAGTAGCATATTTTAAAAATACATTGCTTTTTCTTAATTTTTTACAGACAAAAACAACAACAAAATGAACTGGCCAAAAACGCTTCTAGATTTAGTTGTTCAATTTTAAATCTGATATGACTTCATATTACTTCATTCTTCAAGCTTCTTAGATCAAAGAGGACACTGTCCTCAGCTTAGCTTAAGCAATAGCCCAGATAAAATGTTGAGGCTTCCATTATCTTCTGGTTTTGTAAACTTTCAGGAATGAAGTATTAATCTGCCTCTTAGATCACACAAACCTACACGGAATTAGATTTCGGGGAATAGCAGAAACTTGAGCAACCAGGTGAAAAGCAGCAGGGGGCGCTCATGAAATTTTCTGGGCAGCTATTACTAGTCCCCCCCCCACCCCACCCATTTCAAAAACAAATGAGGTATAAACTTAACAGAGAAATCAAAGGGAAAGGGAAATAGGCAAATTAGAAAAAAACATCTCAGGAGAGGAGAAAATGACTTAAATAAGCTTTATAATAAAAGAGTGAGACAAACTAGCAGTCTCTACCCCGAGTCCACATCTCAGGTGCTTTTATTTTTTTCACCATCCACTCCACCCCCAAGATCCCAGTTCTTGATTCCTGAGCATCTTTCTCCTGTTACTAGACAACGAGCTTTAAAACCACCACACTTACATTTTCTAAGGATGTTTTAAATAAGTGAAAATCTCTCAGGGGAACAATTTAAATAGCGTAAAAGAAAGCTAGCTCGTAAACCGCAGAATAAAAAATATTTAAGATGCACGCCTTATTCTTTGGAGATAGTGAACAGAGTCAGGAGTCACATCCTGAGTTTTAGAAATAGCATGAAAAGCTACTGCCTGTGGGTAAGAATGGACTGGTAAGAGAGATGAACGAAAGAGTAGTTTCCGTCTGGGAGGAAGCACAAGCGGCAATGAGACTCGCACTTTTCTACTGTGATCCTCACCCTGGGACCCGGGAATCAACATTCAGTCAGCAGCACCCCCCATCCCACCCTGCCGAGAGGCCTACGGATGAACTAAGCTGTGAAGTCCTGATGATTACACCACGACCTTGGACCACTCACACGGCTCACAGGGATGCTGTGTGGACCACTTAGCAGGGATCAGAGGGATGCTCTGTGGACCACTCACATGGCTCACATTAATTCGCTGGCTTGGCAGGTCTTACTCGTGCTCCTGCCCTGTTCATAAGAATGCCAGAACTGCAGCTGAGAATCTTAGAGCCTATTTCCCTAAGTAGTTGTCCCTTCTGCTAGGGAGCTGATTTTGGCATCTGGAAAACGGGCAGATTTTAGAGTGGCCAAAATGTCTTTGGAATTCCATGAAGCTCAGGATCTTGATTTGTGGTCAGTGTTTCTCATAGAATGCAGATCTCTCCTCTTGTTATTTCAGGATAAATACTGAGCCTATGTGTTTAACTGGGTGCTGTAATTGTACCAGAACGTTTAAAACTGGAATTTTGAAAAGAGTGGGAATAAATGCATGACTATGCAGAGACGCACTTCTAGCTCAGCTTTGTGCCTTTGAGTATTCCATGTCTTGACACTATTTCCAGGGGCTTTGTGAAAGAAGGCAGTGCTGCATAGCAAAGTAGAGGTTTTCAATAAATTCCACTAAATGAATGTATGCAAAAAATATGTCTAATGATGGATATAGCATTTGATTATCTTTAAAAGATAATCTATTTGTTCTCTTGAACTAGGCCATAATTTCTTCTTTGGTAAGGAGTATATTTAGATAGGAAATGACACTGTAGGAAAGGTCAGTCACATCATGACATTAAAAAAAAACTTTAAACAAAATAAGGTTTCTTACCTCTTTAAAAGGACCTAAATATCTTCCTGTGTAAGTTATCTGAAGTTCATCTCACCTAAATCTTCAAATCCTTTTTCTACTGCCTCATAGTATTTGGAGGTCAATTTTTTAAAATTATATTTAATAACTTTATGGATGAAAAGAAGTAAAGAAAACCTTATTTTCTAAATACAGATTTCATTGAGTTATATATAATATGAGGAATCTCATGACTATATGCCAATTTTTATTTATGTTACATAAAATATTAGAATTGAGCAGGCAATGCCAAATGATCATCATAATTAATGGTATGATTCTCGAAGGCTCATAGAACAGTGCAGAAATTCAGCATAGCTGTAGGGTGAAGTTATATCAACATACCAAGCAAAGAATCAGAGTATGGGTTCCTGTCTCTGCAGTGTTTATTCGGCTAAGTGTTAAAATGAAGAAGTTCAGAGCTAAGTGCCACACCAACCCTCTTGGACTTGATTTCGTTTTCAGTTAAACAAAGGGTTTAAGTTCAATGACTCTCAGGTCTTTTCTAGGTCATCCACTTTGGGACTGGACTAGCACAGGCATCCACCCCAGTCTGTTAAGTCACAGGATGAATTAGTTCAAGGAATCTTAAGTTGCTAGTTAATTTTATATCTGTTTGTTTATTTATCTATTTATATTTGAGATAGGGTGTACTAGTTAGTTATTGTCAACTTAGAACAAAATAGAGTCACCTAGGAAGAAAGAACCTTAGTGGAGAAATTCCTTCCATCAGACTGACCTGTGGATATGTCTGTGATACATTTTCTTAATGTATTGACTTAGGAGGGCCCAGCCCACTATGGACTGTATCATCTTTTGGCATGTGGACCCAAGATGTATAAGAACCATAGTTGGTGCCAGGCATGGTGACACATGCCTTTAATCCTAGCACTTGGGAGGCAGAAGCAGGCGGATCTCTGTGAATTTGAGGCCACCCTGGTCTACATAGTGAGTTCCAGGCCAGCAGGGGCTACAGGGAAACCCTGTCTCAAAAAGACCAAAAAAAGAAAAAAAGGAACCATAGTTGAAGATGAGAGTGGTAGGGATGCCCTTAATCCCAGTACTCAAAAGGCAGTCAGACCTCTATGAGATTGAGGCCAGCCTGGTCTACATAGTGAGTTTCAAGTGATCTGAGGCTATAGGGAGTAGCCTCAACCTTCCCTCTTCCTCCCCAAAAGGAAAAAAGAAACGTAGCTGAGCAAGCCAGGGGAAGCAAGCCAGTGAGCAGAGTTCCTCTTTGGCCTCTGCTTCAGTTCCTGCCTTGAGTTCCTGGCCTGACTTCCCTCAGTGATGGACTGTCACTTGGAAGAACAAGATGAACTAAACTTTCTTCTCCAACTTGGTTTTAGTCAGTGTTTTATCAGAGCAATAGGAAGTAACTAGGAGCCAGGGTCTCACTATTTGACTCAGACTGGCATCAGAATTGTGATCCTCAGCCTTCACTTCACCAAGTGCTAGAATCATGGGCATATACCACCATGCTTTTCCTGCCTACCTAATTTAGAACTGAATGAATCATACTAGTTTAACTAAGTCCTTTAAAGACGCTGTGGTGGTGATGGGAGAGCTGATGAATTTAAAGTATCACTTGGTGACAGAAACTCACTTAAAAACAGCATAAGCAAGGAATTAAAGCAGGCAGTGAACACACTGGATGGAAAACCAGCACTTAAATGTACAAAGTTTGACACTTACTGGGTCAATAGATATCGCCTACTACCATAGAGAAATGATATAATATTTGATAACGATGGCTTCTATGATATGCCTTTTTAAATATTTTATGTTTATTATTTTTATTTTATATATTTGAGTATATTGCCTGCATGTGTATAAGTGTACCTGTGTCACGCAGTGTCCTCAGAGGTCAGAAGAAGGCACTGGATTCCCCTGGAGCTGCAGTTATAGACAGTTGTTAGCTGCCATATGGGTACTAGGAATTGAACCCAGGTCCTCTGCAAGAATAGCCAGTACTTTTAACTGCTCAGCCATCTCTCCAGCCCCCAAGAGACTCCTTTCATGTGACTAAGTCTTTACTGCTGACTACACCAACCAGACAACAAGCAGTTGAATCATAAGTACAGCAATGATCCCAGCTATTCACTCCCTCACTGCTGACATTCCCCACCTTAAGAAGCCTATGCAGTGTGATCCTCCACTGGTCAGGCAGAATTCTGGCCTATGCTTTTCAACTCTCCATCAGTGTAACAAATAACTGAGCAATGGGCTCAGAGAGGTTTATCTTAGCTCTTGGACTTAGAGGTTTTAGTACATGGTTGGTTAGTGTCACTGTTCTAGAGCCTGTGGTAAGCAGTAAGTAGTATATCATGGTATGAACATAGGGCAGAGTAAAGTGCTCATCTCTTGGTGACTAGGAAGTGAAAAGAGAGAGAAAGGGACTGAGGCCCCATTATCCCCCCAGGGCATGCCTTTAATCACCTAATTTCCTCTCACTAGCATCTCACCAGTAAAGGTTCCCTGTCTTCCCAATAGCACCATGGTAGGACCAAGTCCTTAGAACATGGGCCATTGGGAAACATTCAAGACCCAAAGTCTGGCATTGGCTATGGACATATGCACTGTTCTCTTGTCACTGTGGACTCATGAGTTCAGATGAACCTGTTGCCCTGTGGCAAAGCTTCCTCACCTTCCTCTTTTGGGAGAGACAGGTGAGGTCATCGTCTTCCACTCTGCCTCCCAAGGACAAGGACCTTTATTACTTACTCTTAGAGTTAAAAAGTAAGCTAAGGTTCGGGGGGCAGTTGAACGATGAAGTTGAGGGTATATATGAGCAACATACGTTGTATGCATGTATGAAGTTGTCAAAGCATAAATAAAAATATTCTAAAAATAAATAAAATAAAAAGTAAGTTAAATCTAATTGGGTTTCACTGACTGACAAATTTTCAGGTGTTTAGAGTATGGCTAAGAAATAACAATATCCTAACCCTTAGATCACCCCTTTCAGGAACTTCTGAGGAACAATGATGACACACAGCAAAGAAGCACAGATTCGACCCTAAGGACAAAGCAGAGGTCTTGTGAACGACAAGGGGCCTGAGGAACCTGTTGCCACCAAGTTTGATGAGAATAAGTAGTAGAAACAAAGCAGATCATGAGAACATTCCATGTGCTTCCACCACAGCCTCAGTCTCCGATCAAGATTCCAATGAGAAAACAGTGTTCAGGGCTGGGGAGATATCTCAATGGATAAAGTACTTGCCACACAAGTGTGAGACCTGAATCCAAAATCCCAGAACCCAAGTGAAGCCAGACATAGTAACACTCACCTGTAATCCCTGCGTTCCTTCCAGGAGATGGGAGGTGTAGACAGAAAAGTCCCTGGAAGCTCGTAGACCAGCAGTGAAAAAGAGGCCTTGCCTCAAACAAGGTGGAAGATGAGGACCAACAACTGAGGCTGTCCTCCGATTGCCACATGTGTGTTTGGCATGCTCACACCCACAGTCACAGACACATGAACTCACAACCATATACACACAGAGATTTTCTTTTTAAGAGTACGTGATGTCATTTCTGAAGAACCAGAGAAGGGCAAGAATGACATAGAAGAAACAGAAAAGAAACCAGCCCTCAGGACGGCCCTGTGCAACCACACACATGGGCACTGCACAAAGGCGCCAGGATTCAGGGACAACCCAGGGATGGGATGCTGCTCTTTATCATCCAATACAGGGCTAGCTGCACTTGAATGTGTGTGTGTGTGTGTGTGTGTGTGTGTGTGTGTGTGTGTGCATATAGAGGATAGATGGAAACCCTGGTTGTTCTTCCTCAGGAGCCAATCATCTTATAAAAGTAAAAAAATGAAACAAAAATGAAAATGAAACAAGGTTTCTTTCTGGGCCTGGAGTTCACTGAGTTGGCTAGGCTGGTGGTCAGCAAACCTCAGGAATCTATTCATGTCCCCAACTCCTCTGTAGCACTGGGATCATGGCTACACACCACCACATCCAGCTTTTTACATGGGTGCTAGGAAATGAACTTAAGTCCTCATGCTTGCACAGCAAGCACTTTACTAACTGAGCCATCTCCCTAGCCCTCTTTCTAGAATTTTCTGCTATAAGAGGTGTATGGAATTGTCATAGTTCACTTTCTATTGCTGTGATAAAGCACTCTGACCTAATTGAACTTGGGGAGGGGAGGGTCTATTTTATCCTACATCGCTCAGATCGCAGTTCATCACTGAGGGAAGTCAAGGCAGGAACCTGGAGGTAGGAACTGAAGCACATACCACAGAGGAACTTAATAACTGGCTTGCCTGTGCCCAGCCTGCTTTCTTATAAATCGAGGACCACCTGCCCAGGTATGGCACCACTCACAGTGAGCTGGTCCTTCCCACATCACTCAACAATCAAGAAAATGCCTCACATAAGTGCCCACAGGACAATCTGATGGAGACAGTGCCTCAGTAGAGGTTCCCTCTTCCCAGGCATGTAGAGGTAAGAGATGAATCTCTCCAGTGCAGGGAGCTTAAGGCCAAAGATATTCATCTCCTAGGGATTCATTTGATGTCTGTTTATTGGCTTGTATCTGTTTCTGATTATTTCCCTCTGACTTCTGACTTCTGGCTGAGGAAACTAGCAACAACTTAAGAGTAGGACCCATGAAAATCAGAAGATAGGAATTGATAAAAGGAAGAGATTATTTCTAGTTTTGGCCAGAACTGAGGAGAAAAGTATTACTAGTTTCTCTCCATGTCTTCTGTAGCAGTGTTATGACTTATGGGAAAGATGAACCAAAACACAGGAAATATGCACATGTGGATTCTCTGAGAGGCAGGTCCTACTCTCACCATAAGTTTCTTGGTGCCAAGGAAATTTTCCATTCTCTGCCTGGGAGCTCCTGGTAGAATTCTTTACACTATTTTTAGGATATAGACAGGAAAGTGGGTTTTTTTTAAATTTTACAAAAACTTTATTGAGAATTTCATACATGCATATAAGGTATTTTGATCAAATCCATGCCCACTCCCTCCCCTCCAACATTCCCCCCTCTGAAGAGGTAACCCTAAAATCTTTTAAGGATTAGATACAAGCTCCCAAATACTTTTGACAGTTTTGGCCTTCGAACAGAGTGTGTTGCTAACAGGCCAAAGGACATTTTGACTTTTAGCCAAGAAACTGGCTACATTTCTTTGGGGTCTTTTTATCCTGTGTAGCCAATTCCTGTCTCCTATTCTTATCACACCATCCTCTGAAGGGGTTACCCAAATTGCCAATAGGGAATAAGGACGCCGACTACTCTGTCTTCTTCCATGCTGAACAGGGACACAGGGTGAGGTAATTGGAGTACCCCTTCAGTGGATCTATCTAAAAGACTCCCAAATTTCATAACTCTTGTCTCTAAGGGGAAAAGAAAGTCCTTGAATCGTGAATGGAAGATGTGAAGG
>NW_008355790.1:2344954-2346608 GCF_000622305.1 Nannospalax galili
TTTCATGCAGAAGGGACTGCTGTATAGCATCATCTTATTAAAAGGACTTGGAATTTAAAAGGATTTGGTGCTAAGAGCCACATGTGAGGAAGAACGTACGTTGTTTGTTTTTCTGAGTCTGTGTTACTTCACTTAGTATAACAGTTTCTAGATCCATCCATTAACCCGCAAATTTCATAATTTCATCTTTCTTTACTGCTGAATAGAACTCAATTGTGTAAATATACCACATTTTTGTTAACCACTAATCAGTTGAGGGACACTTAGGTTGCTTCCATCTCTTAGCTACTGTGAAAAAGCAGCAACAAACATAGTTGTACAAGTTTCTCTATAATAGGGTGAGTCCTTTGGGTATATGCCAAGGAGTGGTATAACAGAGTCATATGGTAGGTTCATTTTTAGTTTTTTAAGAGTTCTCCACACTGTTTTCTATAGAAGCTGCATGAGTTTGCAATCCTACCAGCAGTGAATGAGCGTTCCCCTTTCTCCACATCCTTGCCAGCATTTGGTATCATTTGTTCTCTTGATCCTAGCCAGTCTGATTGGGGTAAGGTGATACCTTAGGGTGGTTTTAATTTGCATTTCCCCAATTACTAACAATATTGAACACTTTTTGAGATGTTTCTTAGCCATCTTTATTTCTTCCTTTGAGAACTGTTTAGATCTTTAGCCCATCTTTTAATTGGGTCATTTGGTTTCTCGATTCTTTGTTTTTTGAGTTCTTTATATATTCTGGATGTTAAACCTCTGTCAGATGTATCACTGGTGAAGATTTTTTTCCCATTCTGTGGGTATTCTCTTCACATTTTTGATTGTACAGAAGCTTTTTAGTTTAATGAGGCCCCACTTATTGATTGCTGACCATAATTCCTGAGCAACTTCTGTCTGATTTAGAAAATCTTTTCCTATACCTATATCCTGTAAGTTACTGCCAATATTTTCTTCTAATAGTTTCAGGGTTTCCAGTTTCACATTGAGGTCTTTGATCCATTTGGAGTTGACTTTTGTGTAAGGTGAAAGGTAAAGACCTAGTTTCATTCTTCTACAGGTGGAGATCCAGTTTTGCCAGCACCATTTGTTGAAGATGCAGTCTTTCCTCCATTGTGTGTTCTTGGCACCTTTGTCAAATATTATTAGGTGGCTGAAATTGCATGTACTCGGGTTTGGATCTTCAATGATCTTTCACTGATCTGTGTCTGTTTTTGTGCCAGTAGCATGCTGTTTTTATGACTATGGCTCTGTAGTATACTTTGAGATCTGGTGTAGTAATCCCCCCAGTGTTGCTCTTTGAGCTCAGGGTTGCTTTGGCTATCCAGGGTCTTTTGTGCCTCCATATGAATTTAAGGAAGCATTTTTCTGATTCTGTGAAGTATGTCACAAGGATTTTGATTGGGATTATATCTATATATTGCTTTTGGTATGAATGGCACTGAATCTATATATTGCTTTTGTTAGGATGGTCATTTTCACAATATTAATTCTTCCAATCCATGAACATGGGAGGTCCTTCCATCTCCTGGTGCCTTCCTCAATCTCTTTCTTTAATAGTTTAAAATTTTCATTGTAGAGATCTTTGGTGTCTTTCATTAGATTTATTCCAAGATATTTTTTTAATGCAGCAATTGTGAATGGGAGCATTTCTTTGTGTTCTTTC
>NW_008355790.1:2346963-2359478 GCF_000622305.1 Nannospalax galili
CTCCAGTCCAATTTCCTCTAGGACTTTGAACATAAATGCATGTTGAATTTTGTCAAAGGCCTTCTCTGTATCTGTTGAGATGACCATGTGGTTCTTGTCTTTGAGCCCATTTATATGATTTATGATGCTTATTGACTTACATATATTGAACCACCTCTGCATCTCTGGAATAAAGAACCAACTTGATCATGGTGGATGATCTTTTTGATGTGTCTGTATGCGGTTTGCAAGTATTTTGTTGAGAATTTTTGCATCTATGTTCATTAAGGACACGAGTCCATAGTTTTCTTTTTTGGCTGTGTCATTACCTGGTTTGGGTATTAGAGTGATGCTGGTTTCAAAGAAGGAATTTGAGAGTTCTCCCTCTGTTTCTATCATTTTGAATAATTTAAGTAGTATTGGTTGGAGGTCTTCTCTAAACGTCTGGTAGAATTCTGCCATAAATCCATCTGGGCCTGGGCTTTTTTTAGTTGGGAGGCTTCGTATTACTGTTTCAATTTCCTTATATGTTATGGGTCTGTTTAAACTATTGATCTCTTCTTGGTTTCACTTTGGAGGTTCCTATGATTTCAGATATGCATCCATTTCTTTTAGACTTTCAGATTTAGTAGCATATAGATTTTTAAAATATTCCCTTATAATGGTTTGCATCTTTTGGGTGTCTGTTTTGATGTTTTCCCTTTCATCTCTGATTTTGTTGATTTGGAATTGCTCTTTCTTTCTTTTGGTTAACTAGGCTAAGGGTCTGTCTATCTTGGTTAGCTTTTCAAAGAACCAACTCTTAGATTCATTGATTCTTTGTATTGTTTTCTTTGTTTCTATTGCATTAATTTCTGCTCCGATTTTTTTATTTCTTCTCTTCTGCTGGATTTGGGTTTCATTTGTTCTTGCCTTTCCAGTGCTTTGAGTTGCAGTGTCAGGTCATTTATTTGGGCTCTTTCTCATTTTATAATGTAGGCACTTAGAGCTATAAACTTCCCATTTAGGACTGCTTTTAATGTGTCCCAGAGGTTGTGTTGTGTTGTATTGTCCTTTTCACTGAATTCCAGGAATTCTTTTATTTCTTTCTTAATTTCTCCTTTGACCCACTCATTGTTCAGGAGTGTGTTGTTCAGTTCCATGAGTTCATGTAGTGACTAGGGCTTCATCCAGTGTTGATTTTGAGCTTTATTGCTTTGTAGTCCAATAGAATGCATGGAATTATTACAATACTTTTGTATTTGTTGAGGTTTGTTTTGTGGCCCAGTACGTGGTCAATTTTTTAAAAAGTTCCATGAGGTGGTGAGTAGAAAGTGTATGTATTCTTTGGTGTTTGGGTAGAATAATCGAAAGATGTCTGTTAGGTCCATTTGATCTATGGTATCATTTAATTCAGATGTCTCTCTGTTTATTCTTTATCCAGTTGACCCATCTAATGGAGACAGTAGGGTATTGAAGTCCCCTACTATTATTGAGTTGGGGTTAATCTGTGTCTTAAAGTCCTGTAGTATTGTTTTTATGAATTTGGGTGCACCAGAATTTGGTGCATAGATGTTAAGGATTGTAATATATTCTTCGTTAACTGTTTCTTTGATCTGAATGAAGTGACCCTCCTTATCTCTTCTGAGTAGTTTTACTTTGCAGTCTGTTTGTCAGATATTAAAATTGAAACCCTGCTTATTTCTTAGTGCCCTTTGATTGGAATATTCTTTTCCATCTTTCTACCTTAAGGTAGTGCCTGTCCTTGAAGGTTAAATGGGTTTCTTGCAGACAGCAAAGAGATGGATTTTGTTTCTTAATCCATTAGCTTAGCCTGTGTCTTTTGACTGGGGAGTTCAGTCCATTGATATTTAAGGTTATTATTGAAAGGTATGTATTGGTTGCCATCATTTTGATTGCTGTTTGTGTTCTCTGTGTAATTTGTGTTTCCTAGATTATATCTTGTTTATTTTCTTTTGTTGCCCCTGGGGTATAGTTGTTACTCTCTCTGCTCTCTGTGTTGCTTCAAGTATTCTTTGAAGGGCTGGTTTTGTGGACATGTTTTCTTTCAGGCTATTCATGTCATGGAAGATTTTTCTTTCCCCCTCAACCATAATAGACATTTTTGCTGGATATAGTGTTCTGGGCTGGTATCTATTGTCATGTAGAACTAGAAATACCTTGGTCCAGGCTCTTCTGGGTTTCATAGTTTGCACTGATAAGTCAGCTGTAATTGTGATGGGCTTTCCTTTGTATGTGACTTGTTTTTCTTTTGCTGCTTTCAGTATTCTCTCTTTGTTCTGTACATTTAGTGTTTTCATTACGTTCTTCCACAATTCTGTTGAATATCTGGTCCTTGCCATTATCTTGCGATTCTTCTCCTTCCTGTGTTTGTATGGGAATGTCTTTCCTTAATTTTGGGAAATTCTCTTCTACAATTGTGTTTAAGATCTGGTCAATACTGTTAACCTGAAATTCGTCTCCTTCTTCTATGCCTATGATGTATAGATTCAGTCTTTTCATGGTGTCCCACATTTCCTGCATGTTCCAATTCTATTTTTAAAAACTTTTCATAATCTTTACTTGAGTGGTCCAACTTGTCAACTTTATCTTCCAGTTTATATTCTGTTTTCCATTTCATTCATTCTATTGGTGAGGCTTTCCCCTGTTGTTTCAAATTGGCTTACTGAGTTTTACACTTCCCTCTTCATTTCTGCCTGAGTTTTCTTCAAAGTTTCTATCTTTTTTGTGAATTCATTCAGAAGTTTATCTTCTTTTAGCTCTTTGTTTGTTTGTGTGTTCTTTAAATTCATTGAATTCCTTGATCATGTTTATGATTGTTCTTTTAAATTCAGTGTCCTGGGTTAGCTCTAGGGGTTTCTCCTTGTAGAACTCTTCTACAGGATTGGTGGAGTTCGGTGGTGACATAGTGATTTGGCTTTCCATATTTTTATTCTTTCATTGTGGTTTTGGCATGCGAATTTCTTTTGTTGTTTATGATTCTGATATGAGAATTAAGTTGAAGTACACTTCTGTTTGTATTATCCGGGTGCCTAGATCCTTTCTTTATTGGTTATGTAAAGCTGTTGGTACAGGGTTCAGGTTCTTTCAGGTTTATTTTGGAGGAAAGTGATGGCTTCAGATCAGCTATTCAGGGGTACCCACAGAAACCCAATTCAGGTTCCAGTCAGGTGCACTCAGGCTTCCTTCACCACATGGAGACAGGATCCAGGGTCTTCAGGCAGTCCTGTGCATTGTCAACACTATACCAGAGGGAGACCAGAGGGCAGCACTCTCTGGAGGTCTGCTGATACCCCAGCCTTAGCCTACCAAAGCCAGATCTGCCCTGGGGCCTTGGGAGGAGCGTCACAAAATTCCAGGTATGGGGATGGTATGGCACAATTAGGGGACCCTCACCACCATGTGGAAGCAGGATCAGGGGAATGTCAGGCTGTCCCTTGGATTCTCTGGTCCTCTGGTAGTTGGAGGCCAGAGGGAGGCCAGAACCCCTCACTCTCTGGTGGTCTGCTGACCTCTGAGCAGCTACCCCGATGGAGGAGGTCTGAACCTACCCCCTCAGGCTGTCCGCTACAATCTCAGCCCTAGCCCACCACAGGAAAGCATTTTTAAATGGGATGCCATACCCATAATCACTAATCTACTATCATGCGATTCACCCTCCTATCATCTGTCCATCCATCTGTCATCTTTCTAGCTAACCTACTACTATCTATCATCTATCTATTGTCTGTCAACTACAATTTATCTACCTATCATATATCTATTATCTATCTTCCTTAGAAATGACACTGGAGGATGAATCACCCTTGGCTTCCACATGCACACACACATGCACACAGACACAGACACACACACACACACATACACACACACACTTAATATAGTTTATGTATATAACCAAAAAATACCTTCCCTGCTCAGATTATTCCCCAACTAATAATCAATCTCTTTGTTAAAAATGTGGATTTGTTTGAATATTCTGATTGTTGTTGTTTTGATTTTTTGAGACAGGATCTTCCTGTAGCCCCTGCTGGCCTGACACTCACTATGTAGACCAAATTGGCCTTAATCTTACAGAGATCCACCTGCGTCTGCCTCCTGAGCACTGGGATTAAAGGCATGTGCCAACATACCCAGCTTAGTTTGTATATTCTGGAATTTTAAATGTGTGCTTTTTTTTTCCTCAACATATTTTATATTCATCTATGCTCTTGCATGTATTAGTACTTATTTTTTTAATGCTGAATAGAATTCCATTGTAGGTGCATTTGAACTATTTTCATTTATTGATGCTTAGCTGTTGTGAATATTTGTATGTAAAAAGGAGCAGGACTTACCCATTTAGTACAATGATTTTCAACAGTCATGGAAAGTACCACCTTATATATTTTTCATGCAATGTAATATTTTTTAAAATAAAGATGTTAGTAGTTAATAGCATTTTCCATTAATTAATTGTTATTGTTATTTATCATTGCTTATATATATGATCAATGAGAACATGCAGAAAATATATACAAATGCAAAGAAAAAAATCCCAAATTTTATGAAAATCAACAACTAATGTTTTCGTGTCATTCTTTATTCTGCTGTCTCTTTATGTACACAAGTAAGTATGTGTGAATGCACAACATTTTAAAAAATGGGACAACACATTCCTTGTAGCAAGCAAGTCAGAAGACATGGAGAATGGTGGTTCCTTCAGGACTCTAGTGTCTCAGGGGTTTCTTGAGGAGGGAGAGAAAAGTATGTGACCAGGAAAAGGGACAAAGAGGTCTTCCCACAGTCCATAATATGTTTATTTTTCTTTTTAAAAAGTTAGAACACTAAAACGAAATGGAGATCTTTCTTAAAGGTTAAAACCTCATTCAATTTTATGTCTTACAGGGTTTATACTGAGTTCAATATTGTATAACTGTATTAATTCAACTGTGAACCTAAAAATTTACAGCCAATATTGAAAAAGATGCATCTTTGCTCTGGAAATTGCTATTGAACATGTTAATGCTATAATGAAATGCTTCTTCTAATCATGTGGTTATTAAATAAATAATTTTTAAAAACTACTGAAAAAATTAAATCCATATCCATCACAAAAAAAATTAGAACAAACATGGTACTGTGTTGGCATCGTGAAGTCTGGCAACAGGGAACTGGCATTTGCTGTATCCTTCTCTGTGTTTTCCTACAGATTTGAAAGAAGATTCAAAAGAAGAAAAGCCTACAGCTAATGGTATGATTTAGAGTGTGCTATGTTTTTGGTAGTTTTACCATTTCTAAAGGGTCTCTGTTTGCTTCAGTCATCTTCCTAAGAGTATAGACATCTCTCCTTTTTCATAAATTGCTTTTCACAAAGCTGGGAAACAGCCAGTGGTGAAACCTTCTCAGTAAGTACGGGTGATTCTTTCCAGAAAAGAAAAAGAAAACCATTTCCAAAATCCCTTTTCTTTCCTTGGTGGCATAAACTTTTGATTGCCCCTTGTATCACTAGCACCCAGCAAATGCGGGACACAAACTTTTCATGCAAATGCTTGAAGAGATACATCCTCTTTTGTGTTATTATTTCAAGATGATTAGTCTTTTGGAGATTAAAGACTTGGTTGGTTTTTTCATTTGTTTGTTTTTATTGGTTCAGAGATGATCATTTCATCCTCTGGGCCATCAAATGGAAATGTGCTCAGCTCTGTGGAATGTTCAGATTGTCACTTTTCCACACCACTGAGTTTTCTTGAGTATCCAGGGAAGATGTCAATGAAGATTGTAGTTCCACATGAAAGTTTACAAAAATAGGCTTTGCTACTCAGATGGAACTTCACCTCACTATTCAGTTTCAAAACCTTATTAGATGTTTCCTTTTATGTGATATAATCTTATGAATGGATTTGTGTATTTGGAAATATTTCGACATTTTTCCAAAAAAATCTAAATTATCTAGCCCACCAAGAATTTTCTTTCACCAAGAAAGGGAAACAATCTTGGCCCCAAATAAAGTCAAGATAATTTTATCAATGGAACATCTTACTCAGAAAGTTCCAGAATAGCACACCGGCACAAGTGATACACAATAAGGTAAACTCTGGCTGCAGTGACATACTACCAAGGACATTCTAGTTCAAGCAAGTCCTTCCCACAGCAGGCTCCAAGAGTCGGGAATTTACATCTGTGGAGAAAAATTGCACAGAAAATCTGAAAGACTTGGATTTTCAGAACCATGGAGAGCTTTATCAGAACTGTTGAAGGAGGGTTGGTGAGATGGCTCAGCAAATAAAGGCACTTACCACCAAGCCTGACAACTGAAGTTCCATCCCAGGGCCCACATGATAGAAGAAGAGAACTGACTTCCACAGGTTGTCCTCTGACTCTACTCATATGGTGTGGCATGCTGTGTTCCCCTACATACATGCATACAAAATAACTAAAAATGTAATAATAAAAAAGAACCATAGAAGGATACTGAACAGCTGCTTTAAACAATCTTCATAAAGATTTACTTTTTAAATAAAAACAGAAATGAGGAATCTAGTTTCCATTTACTAAGTCTATTTTATTCAACCAAGTGAAAATCTCACCTTTTACTCATTCAAGGAGCTGACATTTTGGTTGGGGAGGAAGCTGACCAATGTGTGAGTAATATTTGTACAGGGTGAGGCAGTCTTGCTGTAAGATAAGCACCTTGGGAATCACAGAGACTTGAGAAGCAGAAAGGATTCCTGACCCTGGGCCTAGAGTGGATATAAGGTTGAGAGGGAAATACAGGAAAAGGACAGCTTCCCAAAAGAAGAAGAAAGAAGCCTTCCTCCCTAGAGATCTGCGTCTTTGCTGAAGACCATGGAACAAGCAGCCTGTGGGTGGGCGGGTACCAAGAATCGGATGCTCTTGCTGATGGGGCCTTCCAGCACAGCTAAAAGAAAAGTGGCTCAGGAAACCTGATGCAGGTCTCTCTCACTCTGGATAAAGAGGCTAGAAAAACAGGGCACCCTTAATGAGTTATTTTTGCGCTTGGTTAAACCAAAGGCTGTCTCAGGAGGCTGGTGACTTAAAACCTACTTGCTTTTGTACTGAGCAATGGCAAGCCCTTTCTATCCATTCCTGGGGGTGCTAAAAAGAAGGCCTTTCCATGTCTTCATGAGAGATGTGGATTTTAAGGGCAACCTTAGGTCATACAGAACTAATCAAGCGAAAACAATAAGAAAATGAACCTGACAGTCAGCAAGTATCTGAGGACTTTATCAAAAAGAATTAGAAATGGAAAAATTCACTGGGTGCTGCAAAGGATCAAATCTGCAAGGTGGCATTGTGTGGCTGGGATTAAATTATTTATTCATTGTTAATTTATTTATTTATGTATGTGCAAATGACTTTGCTGCTGCAGGTGCTAGGGGGCCTCTGAAAAGACTGGGTTTTTATGTTCAGGCCTAGAATATTGGTCCATTTAACTCATTCTTCCCTTAAAGCGATCAGGACTGACTTTTATCTAAGGAAAGAGGAGGAGACCATATGTGGGCAGGGAATGACGCAGGGCTTGCACAACCCTAGGGCCCACACATTTCAGCTTCATTCAAGGCTCTGAGGAAGGCGCCATGCAGTTTAATGTCCAACGAATTAGCAAATGAATGCTTATGTCAATATGTGAAAAAACGCTGATTAGTTTCAACAGATAGAAAGCCTGTCTGGGGAAACTCCAGAAAATGCAAACTCTTTTTCTTTGCCTTGTTAGCTAATTTAATTTAATTTTTAAAAGAGGGCACAGTGTTTCTGAACTACTATGGAAACCTGCACACAAAAAAAGAGGTCTAACGGATCCATGATCTTGTACTTGGCCTGAAATTGTCTCAGTGTGACTACTGGAAGAAATGAGAAGATTGAATCAGGCATTAGCATGTCATGCTCTCTATTCAACAGTGGCCTGCTCAAATTGAAAAGCAGAGTATCCGTCTTCACCTCTTAGACACACCCAAAGAGAGAAAACAAATAATGACTCTGTGTGTGCGAAAATATCACTTGTAGGGGGGAACCTAGAGGTGAGATCAATAATGCTCTTATTTTCTCTAGGTTTAGGCAAATAATGGTGAACAAAAATGGTCATCCCGTGTTCCTGCTGACCCAGCACAGTGGGGATGCTGTGCAGGACATGACCTCTAGTGAAAGAGAGCACAAGAACTCAGCGTGGGGGATCCAGACAAGAAATCGCCAATTATATCACCCAGTGAATGCTTCTTAAAGGAGCAAGAGCTACTCACTTTCTAAAGAGATATATGACAGCCAAAGTCCCTGGAGGAGAATCATTCTGCTGAATTGGTCAGGATGCTTCATCAGTGATTTGACTTGGGAAATGTCATCTTTCACAATGTATAGCTACCTCTCGACATGATTTGGTTACTTCTCTTAATTTACAAAGAGGTGAGTTTTATCACCTCCCAAAGAGAGAAGGATAAAAAGAGAAAAGACTCTTTGAAGCTAAGAGCAAGATTTTTCCCCACATACTCAATTGTTCATGATCCCTAAAATATGTCCATACTCAGGTTGTTAAATAAGTTCTAAAGGAGAAAAATAAAAATATAGGACTTTACTGTATTTTATAATTAATTCATTGCCCACTATTTTGATAGTTGCAGGTATTTTGACACTACCAATGACCTAAAGAATAAAAGTGCACACGGTGGGAATGGGGGGAAGGGGTGGGTAAAAATATGATGACATACAGGTATGAAAATGCAGTAATAAAACCCATTATTTCCTATGCTTACTTTTAAAAATGACTAAAATCTTTTAAAAAATTTTCTCTTTTCATAATTCTTCTTGGGCTTACCTAAGATAAATCCAGCCAGTCTAAATTTGGTAACTGCTAAAGCAAAACCTCAGAAGATTTTGAATTTCTTAGATGTGTTTTTAACTTCTGAATTCCATATTCAAGGTTTATATATGAATGCTCTACTTTGTTTAAGACACACTGTAATATACTACAAGTTTACTATGATTAGGAGTTTAAACTTTTTTTCTAGTTAGGTTTTTCACTTGTAATCTACATAGTGTTGTTTGAAGTAATAAAGCTCCCCATTTAATTTTCCCCCATAATGATGAGATGAGCCCTTCTCCCAACAATTCCAAATCAATAAGCATTTTATTTTAATAACAGAATAAAGGGAATGAAAGTAAAGCTCTATCCCATGCATTTGTGAAAATCAGCTATCTAAGAATATAACAATTTACTACTCCTGATTATTTGTCAAAAATAAAACTTTGATACTCATGCACTAATCTGCACTCTGTGAGCAATTTGCAAACAAGTAGTTTCTAGAGAGAAGGGAAGAAGCCTCTCCATAACTTTCTTATTCTTTTCGATCACTCAAGTGTAATTTGTTGGAAACTACCAACCTAGAAATTAGCAGGTATCACAACAATGGGCTTCTTAAAAAATCAGCACAGTGGGGGCTGGAGAGATGGTTCAGCGGTTAAGAGTACTGACTGCTCTTGCAGAGGACCCAGGTTCAATTCCCAGCACAAACCGTCCTTAACTCCAGTTCCAGGGGACTCTGAAGCCCTCTTCTGACCTCTGTAGCATTACATGACATGGGTGCACTCACATATATGCAGGCAATACACTTGTACACATTAAAAAAAATCAGCACAGTAAAACCTTTCAAAGAATAAATTCTCAGAAAGCCATTAGCTGGGAAGAAATTACAACAGTTCAAAGTGCCAATTTTTTACCAGTAAAAAGTCATTTCACTAATGCTGTTTGTGAGTTTGAAATGTTCGAATAATCATTCAAAACTATTAATAGTTCAAGCACTGAATGTATTAAAATATTTTGCTTTCAAATTGAGCATCAGGAACTCTTTTTGTTAACTGCTTGTGCAGAACGCCAAAAGGAGCTCTGACTTACTAATGCCATATCCAACAGAGATAGCAAAGACATTCGAAGGTTGTTCTTCCTGAGCCCTGACATAACACAGACCATCTAAAGAAAAAAAAAAGTAACACTATTTTATAGTGCTCATCCTTCCCAGACATGCACAGATATTCATCCTCCCTTTTTATAATAATAACAGTAAGCAAGAGCAATAATGGGTACCAACACCTTAGGATGTTCTAGGCATTGTGCTAGGTAATTACTATAGAGCATCTCACTTTAAGCATATCCCTCACAGAGTACCTTATATTACATTTAAAGTGGGTGTGATTATCTGCATTTCTCAAAGTAGAAAGCAAGTCATCCACAAGGCTAAGTGACTTGTCCCAAGTCAAATAATAGTAAATAGCAAAATGAGGCTTCGAATTTGGGCCAGTCTGATTCCAGACCCTGAGTTCTTAGATATCATGTTTCTGTTTGTTTTAAGTATCCTTGCTTTTTGCCTCCAATTAACCAAAATTGATTAGAATGGCTGTTGCCACAGGTCATAAAGTATACTTTCTGCTGCGCTTCTCATTTGTCCAACAAGACTGACTGACAAGGGTGAGTTTGGCTGGCTGGTCTCCCTTCCTCTAGAATCTTCTCTGATGCTGCTGAGCCAGCTCCCCAGCCCTGTTCCCTACTCCACTGCTGCTCCATGCTTCTGCCTACAAGTCTCTTCTGCATTTTCTATTTCATTAGTTCTATCATCAATATTTAATAGTGCTCATTAATAATAACAAACATTTATGTACAGCCCTTCTGTGTGTTGGGCACTTATTAATTGCTTTACACATATTTTTAAATGCATTTTTATTAGTGCGTGCATGTGTGTATGTATGTGTGTGTGTTTACATGCACACAGGTGTACATGTGCCACAGCACACTCATGGAGGTCCAAGGGCAACTTTCAGGAGTTAGTTCTCTCCTTCCATCTTGTTTTGAGGCAGGGTCTCTCTTGTTTCTGCTGTGCTATATACTACAGGCTAGCTAACCAATGAACTTCCAGGCAATGTCTCTGCCTCATCTTATGGTTGGAGTGCTTCCATCTCATGGTTGGAGTGCTCTCACCTCATAGTTGGAGTGCTGTGATTACAGATGAGCATCACCGCGTCTGACTTTTTTAAAAAACATGCATCCCATGGACTGGGATCGCACCACACCCAGTATGATGATATATTGCATTTTGCTTACCCACTTGTCTGTTGATGGACACTTGGTTGTTTTCAACTTTTGATAATATTGAATAATGCTACTATGAACATTGGTCTATACATAGCTACTAAAGTTTGTTTTCTTTTTTTCATTTGGGTGGATTGTTTAAAACTTAAACACAAATTTATAATACAAACTAGAAATTCTACTCCTAAAACTCTATCAGAGAAATGAAAACACATATCCACACAAAGATTTCTAAGAATATGAATCCGTCCTTAAGAATGACATTGTAATAGCTGCATACTCACCAAGTGTCATGGTTTTCATATGAAATCCCCTCTCCCCCTGCCACAGAGGCTCAGGTCCGCATGTCTTGTCCCCAGTCAGTAGCACTATTTTGGAAGATGGTAGAAACTTCAGGAGGTAGAAGCTAAAGCAAGTAGGTCACTGGGAGCAGTTACCTGCCATGTCAAACTGACCCCTCAAAACTGTGAGTTAAAACAAACTATTCCCCCCTTTTAAAGTTGTTATCAGATATTTTGGTCACAACGATGCAAAAGTGACTAATGCCTGATACACCGAGGAAACACATTGTATTCATGTTTGCTGGAAAGAAAATTTTCGAGATATAAACCAACATGCTAGGCTAAGGATCATGAGTTCAAGTCCAGCCTTCTCTACCTAGTGAGTTCCAGACCAGCCCTAGCTAGATCCTGCCTCTCCCCCCACCAAAAAAAAAACCCAAACAAACAAAAACCCCAACAGATTTCAGGATGCAGTAAGTGCAAATGACTTACATTCTGAGGTAAATGAATGTGCCTCTAAGATTTCTATTTACCCATTATTTTAGACCTTTAACATTTACAAAGTACTATGTTAAAATTAAAAGCACATGGTACTGTTGAAATCAAATGGACTTGGCATATAACTATGCCCGATCCTAATGCTTTTAATAAACCTCCTTAATACAGATTTACTTGAGTATCTGCCCCAGCTGAGGGAAATGCATTCCAAGCTTATTCTAAAGGGCTGCCAAAAGTTACTATGGAAATATGGTGGCCACAAAGTCCTGCTTTAGGCTGTTGAAATGTCTTCTTGATTTACTACTCAATATGTGATCATTCTGGTCAGTAAGCCTAACCTCAAACTAAGTAAGTAGAAGGGTTTAGAAATTAGAGAGTGTTTAAAAAAAAACAAAAAACCTAAACTAAGGGGCTAGAGAGACAGTTCAGCAGTTAAGAGCACTGACTACTCTTGTAGAAGACCCAGGTTCAATTCCCAGAACCCACATGGCAGCTATGAACCATCCTTAACTCCGGTTTCAGGGGAATCCAAAGCCCTCTTCTGATCTCTGCAGCATTGTATGACACAGGTTCACTCATATACATGCAGGCAATGTGCTCATACACATAAAATAAAAATAATAAATCAAATATTAAAAGAAAAAAAAAGAAATTGAGGGAGTTGGCTGGGAGGCTCCTGGACC
>NW_008355790.1:2359491-2377645 GCF_000622305.1 Nannospalax galili
AAAAAAAAAAAAAAGCTGTAGTTAACATTGGCATTCTGAAAATTCAAAGTCATTTCCTAACTTTAAGGTCTTTTTTTTTAAAGACTTAAAAAAAAAATAGTGTGTGTGTGTGTGTGTGTGTGTGTGTGTGTGTGTTAGTATATACACATAAAGTCAGAAAAGGGCATTGGATTCTCTAGATCTAGAGTTGCAGGAAATTTTAAGCTACCTGATGCACCCAAGTTGGGTCCGCTGTAAGAGCAGTACATGGTCTTAACCTCTGAGCCTGCTCTCCAGCCCCAAAGGTCTTTGAATCCTAAATCTCTCTCAATGAGAATTAATGGATCAGCCATAACAAAGGTTACCTAATAAGGAGTGGTAAAAAAACACTATGACTTTACAGGCTCTAATTTCCTACTAAGTAGCACAGTTCCATGTGTGTTAAATTTCATATTAATTAGCATATCAGTTTATATTTAATGCCAAAATTATACTGGCAAATTCTGAGCAAAACTATGGGAACAGAGACTAAACCAGCAGTTGCCTATGACTGGGGTTGGCAGAGGCTGAGGGAAATGATCTAGGTGGGATTTTGACAGGGTATTATACTTGCCAGAGAACACTGCCCTGTGGGTTTAAAATGGAGAAAATCAAGAGAAACCAGATAATCACATTTGATTCAATTCTCCGAGCATTTTAAATATTGTACATATATATAAATACTGACTAGAATCAGTGTTTTTGTCTGTGTATATATGTGTGTTTATGGTCCTGGGTTTGGAACTCTTGGCTTTGTGTATGCTAGGAAAGTGTTCTACCACTAAGCTACACCCACAGTCTAAGAATCAATGTAGATTCTTGATGTAGTCCATCAGTGTAGGATATTAAATAATATCACATAGTGTTTGAAAAAATATTGCTGTAATAAGACAATATTTTGTTATTAACTATATGGAATACCTTTGGTTCTGGGTAACATAAGGAATTCTACTGGAACATGAGGTCATAATTATCTGGGATTCCAGTTTAAAATTAAACAAACTACTCTTTAAACTCAGCACTTATTATCCTAAAATCCTCCCACATGCATGTCATAGCATATTGATTATATTCATATTTATCTCTTCAGGCACCTCAATGAATGCCTCAGTAGCATTTATGGGATTGTTATGCTCAACCATTGTAATTTTTTTTCTATATGTGATATTTCACAGGTTTTTAATTTGCCTCCACAGATATTCCTCTAGACTTTTCCATGTCATTACTGATAAACATGCAGTCTGAATTTGCTCACTGCTTAGGTTTATCAGCAGCAATGTTCACATGCTGTAAAATGTTATGAAAGAATGATCACCAGCCTGAATTCCCTAGACTGAAAAGAACTCTATTACTAAAGTCAAATCCCATGACCAATATTCTAAAACTCTTCCCCAACATATCTTAATTGAACAAAGTTAATTCATTTGAGAGAATGAAAAAGAGAGTCTCACTTTTAGTCAAAAAGATAGTTGTTAATAAAGCTATTCTCTGTTAAGCTCTTCTGAGTTTTGTTCAAATATGAGTGATTAAACACATGACCCTTCTTGGGGGACCCAGCCGTTGAGGTCGTAGTCCGCCATGTCTGGACAGCTCTCAGAGCTCGGCTCAAAATGGAGGACTCCCTTTCTCAGCAGGGGCTTCCTACTCTCTGCCTGACCTTATTTGGAAAGTGTCTCCAAGCACAGATGCGTGACCTTATTTGGAACATGACCTTTGACATAGTTCCCTGCAAATGCTGCCCTTGGTTTTCCCATATAATTAGGTATTGCACTACAGCCAATCAACCCCACCTCCCCTTTCTATATGATAGGGTCCTCCTGCCACATGTAAATAAAGCCATATGTATTGCACTACAGCCAATCAACCCCACCTCTCCTTTCTACATGATAGGGTCCTCCTGCCACATGTAAATAAAGCAGACTATGAACACCTATCAGGCAAAGCTTCTGTCCTCACCCTATATATTCCCTCCAACTCCCCTAAATAAACAAGCTGTCTCACTGAAGCTGACTCCTGGAAGTTCTTTCTGTCATACTCACAGCTGTCCTGACCCTGTTCATCACTTCTGCTCCCTTTGTTCTCGTGGATCGGTGGCCAACAACCCATGAGGGAAGAGAGACCCACAGACCCTTGAACAGTAAAATAATAAAAGTAATATTAGTCCACAAGAACAAAGAGAGTAGTAGTGGTCACAATATCACATAACCTAGCAACAAAATTTTGATAGTGAAAAATGGAGAAATAAATGGTAACTGAAATGCAGAGGTAAAACCTCAGCTGGAGAAGAACCTGTGAGACAATAAGGCATGAATTCCAACACAAATCAAGCCCTGTGCATGTAAGAGAGGGGCTGAAGAGCGGGAGGCAGAAAGCTTGACCAATGACTTGTGAGACCCTATGCCACCAGGTGACAGCTCTTCCCCTCCCTACTGAGGAGAAGTTAAAAAGTCAAGAACAAGATTTTATGAGGTCAAGAGAACTGGGCCCAGCATCAGTCTCATAATAAAATCCCACTCAGCAGCTTAATGCCAAAATATTTTGCCCTATTTTTCCCCAAATGGCAACTGAACCTATATTCCCAAGGAGAAGATAAGAGGATTCACTATTAAGAAAATGGTACTTGGGACTGGAGAGATGGCCCAGAGGTAAAAAGCACTGACTGCTCTTTCAGAGAACCTGGGTTTGTTTCCCAGCACCCACAAAATGACTCATAACTGCCTGTAACTAGAGTTTCAGGTAACCTGATGCTCTCTTCTGGCCTCTATGGGCTCTTTCATGCACTGTTGCATATAACCTCATGCAGGCAAACACACGTACACATTAAATAAATTAAATTAAATTAAATTAATTAAATTAAATTAATTAAATAAATAGATAAATAAATAAATAAATAAATAAATAAATAAAGTGACACTTGAGAGTTGGTTGTCGAGGCATATACCTGTAATCCCAGCACTATGGGACTCAATCATGAGTTCCAGGTTAACCTGGGGTACATAGTAAGTTTCAGTTTTACAAAGGGGAAGGGAGAGAGGGAGGGAGAGAAAGAGACTCATAAGAGAAAAGACATCCAGAAATGGACATCTGGGAGTCAACCAATGTAATAACAATATCCAAAAATATTTTTTATCTATGTTGAGAATAATGTACATTTTCTCTTTTTTAAATAATGTTTTTATTGATTCTTAAAGATTTCATACAATGTATTTTGATCATATTCAATCCCCTTCCATCATCTCCTCTCAGATCTACTGCCATCTCTCTACCACCTGCTAACTTTGTGCCTTTTTTTAACCCCATCATGTCCAATTTGTGTACCCCAAATACTCTTGGGTGTGGGACCATCCCCTGGAGCATGATGAACCTACCTGAGGCCATACCCTTAAAGAAAACTGACTCTCCCACTTCCAGCAGCTATCAATTGCCAATAACCCTTCAGCTAGGGGGATGGGGCTCTGTGCCTACTCTCCCCCTCTATGCTGGGATTTTCCCTGGTTTAAACTTTCCCAGGTCTTGTGTATATTATCACAACTGCTGTGGGTTCCTATGTACAACTGCCCTGTTGTATCTGGAAAACACCATTTTGTTATAAATATCCACCATCTCTGGCTCTTAGAAACTTTCCACTCCCTCTTTCCAGACACTCCTTGAGACCTTGAGGGAGAAGTATGATACAAATGTCTCATTTAGGGATAAGCACTCCATAGTTTCTTATTCCCTCCACATTGACGAGTCATGAGTCTCTGAGTTAATCACCATCTACTGCAAAAAGAAGCTTCTCTGATGAGGACTGAGAGATGCACTCATCTATGGATAAAATAATAAGTCATTAGGGGTTGATTGAATACCATGTCTATGTAGCAAAATCATTATAGTAGGTTCTCCCCTATGGCCTACAACCTGTCTAGCCATAGGTTCATGGCCCCAGTAACAGTGCCAGGTATGGTTTCCATTTGTAGAATGGCCTTAAATCCAACCAGAAAGACTTTTTGGTTTTTCCCATAATATTTGTGACACTATTACACTAGTGGGTGTATCTTGCCAGGCCAGACATTATTGCAGCTCACAGTGTTCACGGTTGGGTAAGACTGATGACTACTTTTTTCTTCTGGTAGCATGCATCTGGTACCTTCCATCACTATGAAAGCTAGCCAGAGGGATGAAGCTTCCAGGTCAGTATCAGCGTGACTTCATGTTCTATCACTCAAGTATGTTATATCTTCAGCAAAAGATATCAGGTTCTTATCTTATCATCAAGTTCTGGAGGATGACCAAGAGGAATGGCAATAGACAGTGATATCTGATGGCCTATGAGACCCCTCATGGCCAAGAACTTCAAAAGAGGTTACTGAGGTTTTTATTTGCTAGCCTGTGATGTCTAGTAGGGGCATTGTACCCCCCTGTTATAGGAGAACTCCATTTAAACTCTATTTTTTTCTACTGAGGCATTCTATTTATACCTATGTTTTACATAGCTAGAAAAAAGAATCCTAGGATTTTTCCCTCCTGTGTGTTTTCATCTTGCTTCTTCATGGTCCATGATGCCAGCTGAGGTTGTCAGTGCAATGAAACCAAACTGACTGGGTGAGAGCAGATTATTCTGCCACTTTTCTAGGTCTTTGAGCTGCACATCAAATCTGGGGTTGATCATGCCACACTTGTTTAACTTACCCAGGAGGTTCACAGTGATTTTCCCAACAATTTTCCTCTGTGATCATCAATAATTTCAAATCTTCCAATGTAACCTGCTTCATCATCACAGCCAGGAAGTGAACAATGACTTTGGAGCACAGCCTGATGAGGACCTGGCATTTGCCTCTCTTCTGGGCATTGTTGATGCTCTTGAAAGCATTGGCCAGGACATTCATGCACACCGTGATGGAAGTATGGAAAGATGGCGGAAAGACTAAACTCATTTCAGATATGTGTATGTATACATTTTAGGAAGCTTTTACATTTGTAGATTTCCATATGACTTTTTCAAAAGATCTTTGCTGTTAATTACCCCTCTCCATATTCCCTCCTCTATCTTGCCCCAAACTGACTGGGTGAGAGCAGATTATTCTGCCACTTTTCTAGGTCTTTGAGCTGCACATCAAATCTGGGGTTGATCATGCCACACTTGTTTAACTTACCCAGGAGGTTCACAGTGATTTTCCCAACAATTTTCCTCTGTGATCATCAATAATTTCAAATCTTCCAATGTAACCTGCTTCATCATCACAGCCAGGAAGTGAACAATGACTTTGGAGCACAGCCTGATGAGGACCTGGCATTTGCCTCTCTTCTGGGCATTGTTGATGCTCTTGAAAGCATTGGCCAGGACATTCATGCACACCGTGATGGAAGTATGGAAAGATGGCGGAAAGACTAAACTCATTTCAGATATGTGTATGTATACATTTTAGGAAGCTTTTACATTTGTAGATTTCCATATGACTTTTTCAAAAGATCTTTGCTGTTAATTACCCCTCTCCATATTCCCTCCTCTATCTTGCCATCTCAACTTCCTCTCCATTTAACCTTTCCATTTTTCCCCTTTCTCCTTTTTTATCATGGTGTTCCATCTCCCCTCCCTTGGAATCCATCTCCCTCCATGGCTCCTTACTACTTTTCTGACCTCTATGGGTATTCCTAATGAAACACTATATCTAAAGATTCACAGCTAGCACACACATATGAAAGAGAACATGTGGCATTTGTCTTTCTGGGTCTGGATTACCTCACTTAGAATGATTATTTCCAGCTCCATTCATTTAACTGTCAATTTAATAATTTCACCTTTCTTAACAGCTGAATAATATTCATTGTGTAAATGTACTACATTTTCATTATCCATTCATCAGTTAATGGACATCTGAGTTGTTGCTATTTCCTGGCTATTGTGAACAAAACAGCAATGAACATGAATGAGCAGGTATCTCTGTTATAGGATGTAGAGTCCTTTGGGTATCTGCCCAAAGTGGTATGGCTGGATCACGCGGTAGATTTATTTCTAGCGTTTTAATTTAATTTATGTGTATGAGTGTATTGCCTGCATATATGTAAGTGCACCTGTGTCATGCAATGGGCATCAAATTCTCCTGGAACTGGAGTTATGGATGATTGTTAGCTGCCATGTGGAATCAAACCTGGATCCTCTGCAAGAGCAGCCAGTGCTCTTAGCTGCTCCAGCCCTCTATTTCTAGCTTTCTGAGGAACTTCTTCACTGATTTCCATAGTCGCTGCACCAGTTTGCACTCTCACCAGCAATGAATAAGTGTTTTCTTTTCCCCACATCCATACCAGCATTTATGTTACTTGAGTTTGTTTTTCTAAATCTTAGCCATGCTGACTGGGGTAAGATGAAATCTCAAAGTACTTTTAATTTGCATCAATTTCCTAAGGCTGTTGAACATTGTTAAAAAGTATGTCTCAGCCATTTACATTTCATCTTTTGAAAACTCTCTGCTTAGTTCCTTGCTCCAATTTTTAATAGGGTTGTTTGTTTTATGAGACTTAGTTTTTGGAGGTTTTTTTGTTGCTTTTTGTGGGTTTTTTTTTTTTTAGTTCTTTATATATTCTAGTTACTAAACTTATGACAGAAGTATAACTGGTGATTTTTTCCCATTCTGTAGTTAGACCAGGTTGACCTTGATCTCAGAGAGATCTGCTGCCTCTGCCTCTGCTTCTGGAGTGCTTGGATTAAAGGTATGCACTACCATGCCCAGCTACTTTTTAAAATTATTTATTATACAAGATTGGGCAATACAAGTAAACATTACCCCTTGAGTGCATCATTTTTGGTCAATGCTACAGAGAAAATCAGAGGCCAGAGAAGGGTTTTATCATTAAGCGACATACAAAAGTAGTTTCTCTATGTACTTTAGAGAAACATAACTGTTTAAAAACCAGAAAGAGTTTAAGACATTTGATGCAAAAGTAGTCCAATTTTTTTTTTGATAGGGTTTCATGTAGCCCTGACTGGCCTCAAATTCATTATGCAATGGGGGATGAGCCTGAATTCTGAACTTCTTGTCTCTTCCTCCTGAGTCCAGATTACAAGCGTGCATTGTCACATTTCGTTTCATGCTAGGGATTGAACTCAGGGCTCCATGCATACTAGGCAAGCTCTCTACCAACTAGGCCACATACCTAGCCCCTGTAACTTTAAAAATATGGAATATTAGCATATCCCTCAACTCTCATCAGTGAAGCCTCCTTATACAACAGAGTGAGATGCATACAGAAAAACACAACTGGCCAAGTTTTAGTGAATAAGAGACTGCAGAGTGTGTCCTTGAATAGGACTCCTATATGAAACCTCACCCACAAATGGCTCAGGGACCATTTTGGAAGAGGAGGGCAGAAAGATTGTAAGAGCCAGGTTGGTCCATGAACATAGGAAAATAGAGGCTTTCAGGCCACTGGAAGCTTGCTCACGTGGATTTGTGGCAATGGTGGCATCGAGCACAAGATCCATGCCAACTCAGACAGGGGCCCAGAGTGGTTTGAGGGAAATGGGTGACAGGCCAGCCCAGCCTGAAAACTGTTGGAGACTGATTACTGCTGGGTGAGGGAGAATAGACCTTCCTTAGGATCTCTAGACAGGCTGAATAGACTCCAATGGATGAACTTGCATGGAAGGACATCAGGGTAAAATGCTTGACCAGATGGGACTTAACATGTATGGCAGAATACATGAGCCAGGTGTGGGGGGGTGTCATGGGGTGGAGGGAAGGGCATCTTAATTTAAGAACTTGCATGAAATGTAAAAGCTCAACAAAAATATTTTTTTAAAATAGATTTCTCGGGGCTGGAGAGATGGCTCTGTGGTTAAGAATACTGGCTGTTCTTGCAGAAGACCCAGGTTCAAATCCCAGCACCCACATGGCAGCTAACAACTGACCATAACTCCAGTTCCAGGGGATCCGACAACCTCTTCTGTCCTCCACAGGCATTGCATGACATGGGTGCACTTATCTACTGTTAAGGAGGCAGCCCACAACAACATTGTGGCATTGTTCACCCCAGGCTTGACCATAATACATGCGTACATATAAAATCAAAATAATAAATAAAATATTTTTAAAAATAGGTTTCTCTAATAAACAACTTGAGATAGATAAGAGCGGTCAGTATCTTTTTGTAAAAATCAAGTTATAGTGATTTTAAATGAAACAATGAAATGGAATTCTTTTTAAAAAACTAGAACTCTAAAATGTTGGCCTATGGGTAAATCAAGGCATGCTTCATCCAGTTTGGAATGAGAGTGTGGTTATTCAAGTACTAAGCCAGTAATTGAGGACCCAATTTCATTGTATTTTTCATATTTTCCTCCCTTTCTTTTTCCCATGGGGTTATCCTTATGAAACAAAATGTGTTTAAAGACACATCAATTCTTTCCTGTCTTCTACTGAATCTGATTCAGTTGGTTGTTTCCTTCTGCTGAATCCCCAGAATTGGGGCGAGGTTGTTTAGGTTTCAAACCACTGTGAAACTTTTCAGTTTCTCTCAGACCAATTGGAAATAGAAGTTTGTTTGCGACCAGGAATATCAATGACGCCAAACCCTACTGTTTATTAACCATGTATACCGTTTGCTTCCCAAGTCCAAATTTCAAAGGTAAGCATCTTCACCAAATAAACAGAGAAACCCTAGACACAGAAGGCACAAGCATGCCTCATGTTGCCAAAGAAAATAAGAAAGACCTGACAATCTACAGGCTGGGCATTAGACAGACACATAGATAGAATTAATGTGCTTTTTCTCATGCAAAGGAAAAAATTAGATGCAAACTTTACATTTAAAACTGCATTGTTCGCCTTTAATCTGGCCACCATCCGAGTGGTGATCTGGATGTTAGAGAAGCGATGAATGGGGGACATTGGCAGGGATTGAAGCTGGGGATGAATGTGGAAATGTAGAATGGATGTTTCTTTCTTTCTTTTTTTTCTTTTGGCTTTGAGTTGACTGTTGTTTCTGTCTGTTTTTTAGAACTGATCCGAGGGGACAGGGAAGTCAGTGTGGGCGGCTCTAAGGAGCCTCCTCTCTACAGCTGCAGCTCAGAGGATTACGGGCTTCATCCACAAGGCAACATTGCACGAGTAGCCTTTGAACAAAAGTCATGGATACTATTAATGATATGGTAATCCTTCATCGAGCTACCTCCCAGTAGTGATTATACTGACATGGGAAGCATATCTAAGTCAGGGAGGCAGCCCATAACAACACTGCGGCATTGTTCACCCCAGGCTTGACCACAACTAACTTTTACCAGCATCTCTAATGTCACCTTTCCCTCTGCCTCCCCCCAGCTCCAGGGCCCCAGCTCAGACTCCCACCCCATCACAGTTAAAAAAAAAAAAATGTGGCAAAGAAAAACCCTGCTCCTGAATCTTTTTTTGGAATTTTTTTTTTTTTTGCAAGTTCCCACACACATTTGGTGTTGTTTCAAAACCTATGCTGTCAACTGTTTCTAGGAACCATTTCCATCTGAGAGCAAGACCACACAAAGGTTAGCACGGCGGTCTCAGGGAAGACATTTTAATTGTCTTACAATAGATTCTTCTATCATTGGACTTGCAAATATTGCTCTCTTGCTCTCCGATAACATGTTCAGAATTAGACATTTTGTCAATAAATTTCCCCCAAACGCCTTAGAAACAGAGAACATGATTTCCTATTCCATATGATCCAGATACTATCAAGGGAAAATTTTGATTCATCAAGTTTCTGGACTCCCCTAAGGGCCAAACCTACTTTAGTCAAAGATGACCCCCCCATAACCTTACTATAAAAAAATTATTTCCAAGAAGAACAAACATTTTTGTGATTTCATGTAATGATATCTGTGGGATAAACATATTGGTATTAACATTTCAAATAATTTGCGGTGAAGATACTAACGAGGCTTTAAAAACCCATACCCTAACTACCACTCTGAGCTAATTATTCTTTTTCCATCACTTTAAAGATTTTAATAGTATGATATTTCCCTTTCATCTAAGACAAGCCTAAACAAAAACAAAAGCTAATATCATTATATGGATACTTTTCTAAACTCTTGATTATATATAATCCTCTTTAACCCCTTAATAAGCCATGCTTAACCCACAATGAAACTGTGGTATGAGATTAAAATGTTCCTTTTCTAACAAACATCCCTGGAAAATATCTTTATTCGTAATCACCTTCTCTTTAGCCTTTGGAAAAAAAAAAAAAAAACATTCTCTTGCACATTACACATACAGTTTAGTGGAACTGTCTCATCAATCTGAGATGCATACATTTTAGCCAACATATGACTATGAAAGACAAACAACAAATTATGTACATTGGGATGTATTCTGTTCAAAATGAAGCTGTCAGCTTAAGGTTCATTTTGAGTACTGTGACAGTTTATGGAAAATGTATTGTAACAAACATACTGAGAGCCATGTGGTTGTATTTGACTCAGGGGAAGTGGGTGAGGGCAGAAATGTTCCTTTTTGCCTTCATGTACACAACTATAATATTTGGGTATGCACAATAGTCATGTGTTGCTTTCTTAACTTAAAGGATAACAGTAAAGAGCTAGAATATAAGACTTGCTTGGAAGGTCTGAGTCTCTTGTCCTCTTCCAGTGGTTAAATCTTGTGGAAATACTCATATGAAAGTGCCACTGTGGTAGTTTCTCAGCCACAGCAAAGTATAGATTTGGATTGTTGTCTATATTTTTTAAAAAATTGCACAAATTAATACATCATGGATTGAGTTAATTAAGTCATGAGAGCTTTAACTTTACTTCATCTACTTGTATACATCTTCCATTCAAGAAGGAAAGCACACCTAATCACCAACACACTTAAAAGTTATTTAATACCATACCTTTTACTACCCTTAAAGTACAATGAAAAAAGTATTGCTTCATAGCCATCAGTGCTAGCCTTGTGTCCTAACCAACCAAGCATGACAGACTTCTCTGACTATGATTTTAAATCTTCAAAGTAGATCTCTCCATGGGGCTGGACACATGACTCAGAGGTTGGGAGCACTGGCTGCTCTTACAGAAGACCCAGGTTCAGTTTCTAGCACCCACATGGCAGCTCAGAACCATTTGTAAACAGGCCCCTGTTTCGAGTGCTTGTTCCTCATCTGGTAGTGTGGTAGTACTATGGAGGTGCTATGGAGCCTTTAGGAGGTAGGGCCTAACTGTAGGAAGTAGGTCACTAGAGGCAGGACTTTGAAGGTTATTCCCAGATTTTTAGTTCTAGCTGCTCTCTGCTTTCTGGTCTGCGACAGCCTCCCACCACTATGGACTCTGCCATGCCTTCTCTCCACGTGGGACTGAGACCCTCTGGAATAACAGGCCAAGATAAATCTTTCCTAAGTCATTTCTACTGCAGAAGTATTTTCTACCACAGAAGTATTTTGTTCTGGGTTTAGTGTCTGGAGGTCAAAGGTGAACATCTATTTGGTACAAGAGAAATTCCAGGATCTGGAGAGATGGCTCAGCAGTTAAGAGCACCTGGGTTCAAATCCCGGCACCCACATGGTGGCTAACAATCATCTGTACTCCAGTTCCAGGGAACCCGACGCCCTCTTCTGACCTCAGCAGGCATTGCAGGACACAAGTGCACTTACATACATGCAGGCAATACACTTATACATATTAAATAAAAATAAATAAATCAAAAAAAAATTTTTTAAGAAACTCCAAATTAATATTTAGTCCATATTAGCTATTAATTTATATTATTTCTGCTTTGGTGAATAATTGTCTTGCCTTCTGAAAACATTTGGTAAAAATGATTCAGAATTGCTTTTGCTCAGTTTGTTACTAGTTCCATATATGAGGGAAATTCCCCCCAATATTGTCTCTGTTCTTCCATCCCCCTCCTTTTAGACCCCTTCCTTCCTCACCCCCTTCTAGCTTCATGTCACAAATCCAGATTCTGCATGTGAGAGAAAACATACAATATTTGTCTGACTTATTTTGCTTAATATGATATGATTACTTTCAGATCTGTGTATTTTCCTCCAAATGACTCATCATTCTTCTTTGTGGCTGCATAACACTCCATTGTCTATACACTCACACACACACACACACACACACACACACACGCACACACACATAACCTTTCTATTGGTGGGCATCAGGTCAGTTCCCTTTCCTAGCTGTTGTGAATAGTGCAGCAGTAACATGGATGTGCAAGCGGCTCTGTAGTATATTGACTTGGAGTCCTTGGGTATATACCCAGGTAAATATGACTGTCTGGGTCATTTGATAGTTCCACTTTCAGGGTGGTTTTTTAAAATGTTATTAGGTGTATGAGTGTATTGCCTGCATGCATGTAAATACACCCATGTCACACAATGCCCATGGAAGTCAGGACAGGGCGTCAGATCCCCTGAAACTATAGTTACAAATGGTTGTTAGCCACTATGTGGGTGCTGGGAACCAAACCTGGGTCCTCTGCAAGAGTAGTCAATGCTCTTAACCACTAAGTCATCTCTCTAGCACCTAGTTTCAGTTTTTGAGGAACCCTCATACTGCTAGAATGACTACACAAATTTATATTTCCACCAGCAATGTGTAAAGGGTTTTTCTTTCCCCTCATCCTTGCCAGCATTTGTTATCATTTTGTTTTCTTGCTAATAGCCATTCTGACTGGGGTGAGATAGAATCTCAACATAGGTTGATTTGCATTTTCCTGATGGCTGGGAATGTTCAGTCTCTGAGTTTATGTCAAGTCATTACATCAGCCATAGGAGACAAATACATCTTCTTCACACCAAAGGAAGCCTCTAACCTATAAGCAGCCATGCTTCTGGATGACTGGCCAGCTAGTAGTTACAAAGCCTCTCAAGGAATTCAAGGAGGCTCTGCTGAAGTCCAGCTGGTCCATCTTCCAAAGGGTTCTAAGGATGCTCCTTAACTACCCATCCACTCTGGAAGAAGCTGCCTTTGTAAACCTGGTAGGGCAACTCTAGGTAGAACCAATGAACTAAGTCACAAACCCAAACAATTAATTCACATTGCTTCTTCAGGGATTTTACTGGTGTAAGCATGTCACAAACTCTATCACCTGTTCTTGTTTTTTTTTCTAATTTTATTCATTATTATGGGGGAGAATGCATGTGCACACATGTGGAGGTCTGAGGACATCTTTATGGGGTCAGTTCTCTCTTTGCACCTTTACATGGGTTCTAAGGATTGAACTCAGGTCATCAAGCTTATAGCAAGCACTTTGTCCCCTGAGCCATCTCACTGGTCCTACCATGTGCTTTTAAAGCACAGAAAATTCTCAGTAAAAATATTTATAATAATCTGGTTATTTTAAAATGAATTCATCATTTCAATTTATGGTATGGCAATTCTTTGTATTTACCAGGAAAGTACTCACTTCTGTGAGAGCATCATTTACACGTATTCAGTGACATCTTCAAATCTCTTGTATTATAAGAATATGACCTTCAGACTTAGATATCATTTCACCTGCACTTTTCATTTTACAAATGAGAAAATCAGAGCAAGAGATTATCAAAGGCCTGACCAAGGCCCACAGGCATTAAATGAAAGTCCAACTCACAACCCCTGTTACTCAAGTCACCTAAAACACAGCTTAGGAGCCTTCACCACATCTCCCAACAATAAATATAATCATACTGTCCAGAAGAGAAGGGAACAGTTAACCATGTCAGAGAACTCTAGCCTTGACTGTTAAGTTGCATAATGCACAAAAAGCTCTTAGCAAGATGTGAGGTTCATAATAAACACTTGGTAAATAAATTACTATTACTCTTGCTGCTGTTGTATAATTTGGAGGTGCAGTGTGCAACAGTGGACAGTCTAGTGAACTTTCAAATCAGATGCATTTGGCTTGAGTGGCATGTTTCCTCGTAGGCTTGGGTAACCTAGGCAACTCATTTCATCTCTATGCCTGTTTTTTCACATATAAAATGGGAATCAAAATGAGATATGACATAAAATACCAGATAAGTACAGTCATTTGTTAACACTGACAAAATCACAGTTATTTCATATCTTAAATCAAGAATACAAAGAATGAAGATCCATCTCCTAGACTAATACTTGTGCAAATAAAGTGGAAGGCCGGGCTCACCTCAGCTCTATTCTCTGTACTCCGCATCTCTCTCAGTAGCTCGTCCTTAGCTCCTGCCCTGCTGCTTCTGGGTGCTCATGAAACTCTTCACAGAGTTCACCCTCTGTCCCTTCCTCCCTCCCTCCTTTCCCTGTTTCCTAGATCTGTCTCTCTGTGTCTCACTTTTTCTGTTTCTTTATTAGAACAACTCACACATTAGAACAGTCCACACATACATCAAACAGGCCAATGAATAAATAAATTAAACAGGAATTTAATAGACAAAAAGTGGTGAGGAAGAAACCTTTGATCATTGGCCTTTTAAAAAAACTTTTTATGTGTATGAGTGTATTGCCTGCATGTGTATAAGTGTATCCATGTTGTGCAGTACCAAGGAGGTCAGAAGAGGGCATTGGATCCCCTCATCATCTCCACCCACTTCCTTGCCATCACACTCTTCCTCTGCACCTTCTTCCTCTTCTTCACCTACCTCATTGTCAGTCTCTAGTTCCCCATTTTCCCCATTGGCAGGTTCGTCTCTTCCTTCAAGTCCTTGGTGATCTCGGAGCTGGTGTCCAGGGCAGTATCTGACATGGTGGGTCATAGCGGTGAAAAAGAAAGCAAGAGTCTGAGGAGTCTGGCAGGAAAGCTGCAGTGGCAGACGGCAAAAGTGACTGCAGTGCTCCAAGATGGCTTTTCGGAGGAGCCAGTAGGGCTCACAAAACTCTCTTTATGGAACTATGCTTGTGGGTTGGAGAGATGGCTCAGTGGTTAAGAGCACTGGCTGCTCTTGCAGATAACCCAGGTTTGGTTCCCAGCACCCACATGGCAGCTAACAATCATCCATAGCTCCAGTTCCAGGGGATCTAAGGCCCTCTCCTGACCTTTATGGGCATTGCATGGCATGGGTGCACTCACATACATGCAGACAGTACACTCATACACATAAAATAAAAATAATAAATAAAATATCTTTAAAAAGAACTATGCTTCCCTCTCTCTTTCTGTGAAAGGTCAGATAGGATTGGGAAACGCCATAGACTAAAGTCTATAGTCCAGATGCCCACCTTAGGATAAAGTGTACATGGAGCTCAATCCTCTGGCTTCCCTCATACTGAGGGTTTTCTCCTGCACCTATGACTCAGCCTGAGGACATTTCCAGGCCTGTATCACACCCTGCCAGCCTCTGCAGGAACAAAGTATCTATTCCGCTGAGAGTAGTCTCAACCAATGGTAGGTAGAAGTTGGTGGATGTATCTACTTCCTGTCCTCAGCTGCCCATCTCTGAGGTAGGTGGTGTGTTAGCCACTTTTCTGTTGCTGTGATAGAAACACCATGACCAAGGGAACTTATAAAAAGAAGAGTTTATTTGAGCTTGAGGTTCCAAGGGGGCAAAAGTTCATCATGGCAGGGAGGCATGGCTGCAGAGACGGCTGGAATAGAAGCAGAAGCTAGCTGTTCACATCTTCAAGCAGCCACAAGAAGTAGAGTGCAAATGGATATCCAACAAGGCTTAAGAACTCTTTAAGCCCTCCCCCAGTGACATGCTTCCTCCACCTTGACCACATCTTCTAAGACTTCCCAAAACAGCAACACCAACTGGGGACAAAATGTCCAAATACTTGGAGCCCATGGGGGATGTTTTCATTCAAACCATCGTAGGTGGTGTACAGTTTCCCAGAGACCCAGGCAAGTAAGATCCCTGACTGCCATATGGATAATTTGTTTTTTGATGCTTCCTGTCCTGGTTGTCTTTCCTTCCCTGTCTCATTCCCTGTCATCTCACCAGCCAGCACTTCCTGGAATTATATTTCAGAGGCACTGCTTGTGCCAGAAATGTATTTCTTCTCTTCTGGGAAATTCATTACACACATCGGAAACATTAAAGGCTATAAAGAAGTTCTTCAAGAAATAAATACATCATCCCAACAGCTTCTTCTGTAGGAGACAAAGCCCGACAAACTGAAAGAAGGGGGTCCCCAGGTGATACTTTCAGGCTCTATGGCATGTTTGGTGGGAAGTAATTTTACAGAACTATGCCTTACTCTGCCTTCAAATCAAACCAGGTTGCTGTCTGTCCATTGGTACAAGAGCTAAGTTCATTTCATGGCTGCAGAATATAGTCATGAGATCTGGAGGACAGTCCAGAAGATAGAGTGAAAAGGCTTATTTTCTACAGTTGCTCTGGTAAAAAGTATCTTTAGTAAGAAGGAGCTCACCTTCAGTGGCCTCAACCAAAAATTTCAGATACCTTAAGGTATTTCTGGAGAAAAAATAGATCAATACTGACCAGAATTTTAAAAACATAAGCCTTGACCTTAGCCAGTCTGACTGGGGTGAGGTGAAATTATAAAGTGGTTTTAATTTGCATTTCCCTAATTATTAGTGATGTTGAACATCTTTTAAGATATTTCATAGCCATCTTTACTTCTTCTTTTGAAAACTCTCTGTTCAGCTCCTTAGTCCACCTTTTAATTGGCTTGCTTCTTGTCTTGGTTCTCTGTTTTTTGAGTTCGTTATAAATTCTGGTTATTAAACCTCTGTCGGATGTGTCGCTGGTGGAGATTTTCTTCCATTCTGTGGGTTTTCTGTATCCTTCCTTGGTTGTCTCCTTTGATGTACAGAAGCTTTTCAGTTTAATGAGGTACCATTTGTTAATTCTTGCCCTTGTTTCCTGAGCAATTGATGTCCACTTTAGAAAATACTTTCCTATGCCTATATCTTGTAGATTTTTCCAATGTTTTCTTCTAATAGTTTTAGAGTTTCAGGCTTTACATTGAGGTCTTTGAGCCATTTGGAATTGACTTTTGTGCAGGGTGAAAGATAGGGGTTTAGTTTCATTCTTCTACAAGTGGAGATACAGTTTTGCCAGTGCCATTTCCTGAACATGCTGTCTTTCCTCCCATTAATGTTCTTGGCCCCTTTGTCAAATATCAGGTGGCTGAAATTGCATTTGCTCATATTTGGGTCTTCAATTTTGTTCCATTGGTCTATGGGTCTATTTTTGTGCCAGTACCATGTTGTTTTTATGACTATAGCTCTGTAATGCAGCTTGAAATCTGGTATAGTCATCCCCCCAGCATGGCTCTTAGTGCTCAGGGCTGTTTTGCCTATCCGAGGTCCTTTGTGCTTCCATATGAATCTTAGGATAGTTTTTTCCAATTCTGTGAAAAATGCCATGGTGATTTTGATTGATATTGCATTGAAACCATGTATGACTTTTGGTAGGATGGTCATTTTCACAAAATTAATTCTTCCAATCCATGAGCATGAGAGGTCCTTCCATTTACTGATGTCTTCCTCAATTTCTTTCTTTAAAGATTTAAAATTTTCATTGTAGAGCTCTTTAATGTCTTTGGTCATGTTTATTCTGAAATATTTTGGGTTTTTTTGCAGCTATTGTGAACAGGAGTGTTTCCATGTGCTCAGTCTCTGATTGTTTGTTATTCGTATATAGAAAGGCAATAGACTTTTGTATGTTAATTATGTAACCTGCCACTTTACTGAACATGTTAATAATTTCTAGGAGTTTTTGGGTGGAATTTTTGGCTTCCCTTAGATATAATATCTTATCATCTAAAAAGGGATAGTTTGATCTCTACTTTTCCAATTATTATTCCTTTAATTTCCTGCTATTGTCTTATTGCTCTTGCAAGAGTTTCAAGTACTATGTTAAAGAGAAGTCATCCAAAGGAATATAGACAATTGATTACCGCTAGATGAGGAACAGTGACCCTCCTAAAACAAAGACCTCTAGATAGACTGACTAGATTCACCAGAATGTGTTTAGAATGCTTTTGGCTTGGGTTTCTTGTATATGGCTTTAATTATGTTGAGGTATGTTCCCTCCAGTACAATTCCCTCTAGGACTTTGAAGATAAATGCATGTTGAATTTTGTCAAAGGACTTCTCTGCATCTATTGAGATGACCATGTCATTCTTGTCTTTGAGCCCATTTATATGATTTATGATGTTTATTGACTTGGGTATATTGAAGCACCCCTGCATCTCTGGGGTAAAGCCAATTTGATCATGGTGGATGACCTTTTTGATGTGTTTCTGTATGC
>NW_008355790.1:2377655-2378139 GCF_000622305.1 Nannospalax galili
TCCTACAACCTACTGACAAATTATACATAGCAGATCAAGAAATATATGTCTAGGTAAGGTTTATCTGAGAACAACTGGCCTTTGCCCAAGATTTATCTATGTGACACACAGTAATTAAAAATACCAGACTTGTAGAACTCACCTTCTTCGGTGTTTAACAGACATACTTTGAGGTCTATAATAATTTGGTCAGAGGGACATAAAGGACACATTTTGCTCCTTGCTCTCCTAGGTCGATTAGTTCCAGGGGACTATAAGTATCTCTCAAAATGTCCTATAATGGTGGTGGGTCGCCTGTCCTCTTGATCAAGGAGGCCGAGGAGACCCCACCAGATGGACTTGAACAAGTGTCCAGTCTATAAAAAGGATGGTCAACACAGAGGAATCATTTGCTCCATGCTTCCAGGCGAAGCCAACCATGGTCGAGTAGGTCCTTTGACTTATCTTCACATAGGTGGAACTGGTAAAAGAAAGGAGCCAGAGG
>NW_008355790.1:2379176-2427600 GCF_000622305.1 Nannospalax galili
GTATAAAAATATTTCAGAAAATAAGTTAGTTTTTAAAAAAAACCTTAACTTTGATAATAGAGAAAACACATGGGTATTATGTTAGAATGTATTCCTGCTCTACCTTTAAAACCCAAGTGGAAACCCTCTGGGAGGAAGCAGAAAGAAGTCTGGCAAGTAGGTGAGACTCGGGAAGAAAATGAGGGGAAAAGACCAGTGTGGGGAATGTTTAGCACAATTAGGGAAAGCACATCCAGGACCTGACTCTCAGCACTTACATCAGTTTTCTTCCCAGTGTGGCAAACATTTTACACTCTTCCTTTGCTCTCTCCATCCCATTTCCCCTCCCAGCTCTGTGTTCTAGATGTTGAGACATTAAATATCTCGAAATGCACTTCTGGGGCCCAACCTGAAAAGATTCTTTTATTTTTTCTAACTAACATTTCTATTCTTTATATCCTTTGTCATATAAAATATTTAAACTTGAGGTACAAAGCAAGGGGGAGCAGTTTTAAATAATCTTAATACTTTTAGGGGCATATTATATCAAAAACAAGAACAAAAAATTACAAAGCAATGAGATGTGAAAATCAAACACAGTGGTGATCTGTGTGTATGTGACATTTCCATCTTTATCAAGAGGGATTCTGTCAAGTAGCAACTCGAACTCTCCATCAGTAATCTCCACACCAAACCTGAAACAAATAGCAGTTAGCATCAGTCACCCCCAAGTTCACATTTGGGTCACCCATACCCACAATGCCCTAAACATATGGCTGCCATTAACGCTTTGTTACTGCTGCAGTGCTCAGGATCAAGAGTCCCACGTGAATATCAGAGGTTAATCAGGGTTTTGATCGCCTCAGCTTTCTCAGAGAAAGACATTCTACCACAGAATCCCTGCATTGGTGGAGCACAGAAATAGAAATACTAGCATGTTGAATTGCGTGTGATTGTCTTCTATAAAAAGTTATTCATTACACTAAAACACTGGTATTGCTTAAACAAGTTAACTCTGAAAGGCCTTTCAATTGGATTGCTTAGCATGAAAGAAAAGGTAGAGGGAAAAAAAGTGCCTTTTCGGAAAACAGCTTCCTAATGCTCTTGCATTTTATAACAGCTTTAGGGGCATTTTGCATACAAATATTTTAAAAGTGGCAGTGTTTATTCATCAGTAAGAAAGTGTTTTCATCTCTCAAGAACAATCAAAACATAATCCTTGAATCACAAGCATAAATAAGAATGACTTTAGCAAAAATAACAAACAAGGCTCTCATTCATTTAGTAAAGCTGCTGAAACCAGCTGACTTTAGAGGAAAAAGGAGAATACATTTTCTTTGGTCAAAGCAATGAAAGAACATGATTAAAAACTTTTTTTCATTTTCATAATTTTGTCCTTAAGAAGTGTAAGGCAAAAAAAATTACACCAGTATCAGCAACACAACAAACAAAAATGGCTTTTTCCCTTATGGGCTGCAAAAAATTAACTTATCACATATTTGTACTTCAGAATACTTGAACTTGAACTTGAACAGTTCAAGATTTGGCAGTTGGACACTCTTTTTCTCACTTGTGTAAACTTGGGAGAAAAAAAGAGAATAAACTTAATTATACAATGTCACCTTTAAACCATTTTTCATCATATTCTCTTTTCTTAATCATTTCTTAGCAACAAAGTTACCAGTAATAATGAATTTATCTTTGGCACTTTGCCTGGGAAATGAAAAAAAAGTTCTCAGGTCTTACTTGGATTTAAACAACTCAATACTTGATAAGGAACAGAAGTTTCTTTTTTTTTAAAAAAAAAAAAAAAAAAGAGGGACACAGGCAAAAATACAAGCTTAAATGTGAAGCGATTCCAGTGTAGCTCATGTCCATTAATGCACAGGTGGAAGGTCATGATGAGCCCACTTAAACTTTAGTATTTCCATTGTCTTGACTCTCAAATGGTCTATATAATCTCTGTTTATTTCTAGGTAGCCATTAGACTGTGAGATAATGAAAAAAAATGATTGCAAAGCAAGAAGTATCCTATTTATATCATCATATATTCACCATATTATATATTGCATCATTACGTATATCATGCTGTATATTATTAGTAATAATATAGAGCACAGATTATTTTGAGATCTTCCAAAAGCATCAGAGTTGACTATATAAACTGGAAAGTGACACAACAGTCCCTTCTTGTAAGTAGCAGACACAACAGATACAGTACAGGCTTCAGGCTGAGTACATCCAGCTCTGCGGTTTAGTGGCTAAAGATGTCCTTGAGAAATTTCCTCCAAGCTCTGTACCTCTGCTTGTATAAAAAGAGAGATTACTTGTAAAATGAATAGATGAATGATATGTGCTCCTTACTAGGAAGTGTATTTTCTTTTTTTCTTTTTTTTTTTTTTTTGGTCTCCCTACTGGCCTGAACTTGCTATGTAGACCACGTTGGCCTTGAACTCATAGAGATTGGCCTGTCTCTGCCTCCTGAGGGTGGGATTAAAGATGTGCACCACCACACCTGGCTGAAAGTGTATTTTCTAATCAATTAAATGACCTGCATTTGATTGATGAATAGAATGAGACTTTCCCTAACCACCAAGCTTCTCTCTCACCTCTGTCTCAGTCACTATCTATTATATTATTTTTTGATCACTCTTACCACTATCTGAAATTTTCCTATCGTCTTATTGACAATTTATTCATCTCTACTTATCTATAAGCTACATGAAAATAGGTACCTTGCCTGTTATATTTACCATTGTAGCCCTAGAATCTATAACAATGATTAGAAGATAGTCCAGAAGTACATAATCAATAAATGAACAGCTCATGTCTACTGTAAAGATATATGTACCTAAATCAGAGGAATTTTTAGTATATAAAGCAATATGTGCTAATTGACTTGATTTGCCATGAAAAATACGTATTTCAAAACAGCGTCTTGTACATGGTACACATATGCAATTGGGGGGATTCTTCAAGACAATGTTTCCCGATAGCTTCAGCTGACCTGAACCTCACTATGGAGACCAGACTGGGCTTGATCTTACAGAGATTTGCCTGCCTGTACTGGAATTAAAGGTGTGTGAATTCATGCCCAGTCACATATGGAATTTTCACTTGTTAAGGAAGAGAATAAGCTAGACTTGGTGGTGCAGGCATGTAATCCCAGCCACCAGAAAGGCTGAGACAGAAGGATTGTGAGTTCAAGACCAAATACAAAAATACGAAACTGGCTAGGGACATAGCTCCATGGTAGGGTGCTTTCCTGGCATTATTATTGTTATACATACGAAAGAACTGCCATTCTATTAGAATTCTAGTAGAGTAAATGGATGTCCCATAGCAGTGAAAAATCATTCTGATATGCTTGGTTTGGAATATATTTGCACTTGTAACTAAATATGGATATCTTCACAAAATTAGCCAAACAACGAATGAAATGATAAAACTGTGTTCATTCTTCTATTTATACAAAAAATATTTAGAGACCACCAGCTTTTTATCAGACACTGTCTTAAATGCTTTGGAATACAATGGTAAGACATATCTTAGCCAGACATGGTGGCACACACTGTAATCTCAGTATTTGGGAGGTGAGGCCAAAAGGATCAAGGGTTCAAACAAAACAAAACAAAACAAAAATGGGCTTGGGGGATGGTTCAGTTGGTAAAGTGCCTGTCATATAATCATGAGGACTTAAATTCAGATCATCAGCATGTACGTAAAAAGCAGCACTTGTCTGTAATCCCAGTACTGGAGAGGCAGAGCCAGGAAAATCCCAAGATTTCTTGTCAACTAATCTAACCAATCAGCGAGCCCAGGTTGTTGAAAGGCTGAGTCTCAAAACATAAGGAGGAGGGAGCTGAGGAGATGACTCAGCAGTTAAGAGCACTGGCTGCTCTTGCAGAGGACTCTGGGTTCAATTCCAGACACCCACATGGCTGCTAACAACCATCTGTAACTCCAGTTCCAGGAGATCCAACACTCTCTTCTGACCTCCACAGGCATTGCATGACAAGGGTGCACTTACACACATACAGGCAGTACGCTCATACACACAAAATAAAAATAACAAAATATTTTTTAAAACTGTAAGGAGGAAAGCAACTGAAGAAGACATGACATCACCCTCTGGCCTCCATAACGTATGCACACACGCACGCACACTCAGATAAGTGTACCCACACAAAAGAAAAGAAAAAGAAAGACATATCCTGCTTTATAACAGGGAAGACAAACAGTAAACAAAATTAAACTAAAATATAACTAAGAAACACAGAATTGGGGGGCTGGAGAGATGGCTCAGTGGTTAAGAACACTGGTTGTTCTCACAGAAGACCCGGGTTTGAATCCCAGCACCCACATGGCAGCTAACAACTGTCTGTAACTCCAGTCCCAGGCGATTAGACAGCCTCTTCTGACCTCCATGGGCATTTCATGGCATGGGTGCACTTACCTACATGCAGGCAATACATGCATAAAATTGAGCATCATGATATAACTCAGTCTAAGGGCAAAGAAAGACTCCCTAGGGACATGATGAACTGATAATTAGGTAACTAGAAAGACGGTATTCTAAGTAGAGTATTGATCTATGACAGAAAAAGAAAGCATCTCAGTCTCACTAAGGCTGGCAGTTCATGTGGAGAAAAGAGAGATCAGATAGGCCTCACACAACCTGTAGAGACTTACATGCAACTATTTGTTTAAATATGGATTTTATCTGATAGACATGAGAACTATTTGTGGTGATCTTTTTTTCATTCAACTTGGTTTGGTTGATAGTCCCTGGTTTTTCAATCAACCACTAATCTAGATGCTGCTTTGAAGGGTTCTGTAAATGTGCTTTAAAGTTCATAATCACTTGACTTCAAGTAAATGGTAGACATGATGCAACCACTTGAAGGGTTTTAAAAACAGAGCCAGACTACTCTGAAGAAGAGATTCTTCTGTGACAGCACCTATAAATCTGTAACAAATTTTCACCAGATTCAGACACCTGTTGCTGGTAACACAGGGAAGGGCAACTATAGTAGAATGAAGGGGTCCAAACCCACATTGGAGTGGGCTGAGCAGAAGTTGAAGAAACAGATACAGAAATGTAAGTACCTCTCTCTCAAGAAACTTAGGGGGGACTCAGGAGGCAGAGGCAGGTGGATATCTGTGAGACAGAAGCCAGCTTGGTCTTCATAGTGAGTTCCAGGTGGGCTGGGGCAAGGGAGACCCTGTCCAAATTAAAAAAAAAAGAAAGAAAGAAAGAAAAAAAACAGAAAAAGAAAAAAGAAAAAGAAATTTAGGGGGCTGGAGAGATGACTCAGTGGTTAAAATCATTGGTTGCTGTTGCAGAGACCCAGGTTTGGTTTCCAGCACCCACGGTGGGTGGCTCACAACTGCCTATAACTCCAGCTGCCCTGGATCTGATGTCCTTTGCTGGTCTCCGCAGGCACTGCACACATGTGGTGCACATACAGATAAGCAACAATACACACATATACATAAATAAAAATAAATAAATAAAAACTAAAAAAAGAAATTTAGGAAAGAAAGGCAAAGAGAAGACAAAACAGGAGGGAGAAGTGGAGTCACGGTTGTGTGCTTTTTAAAAATTTTAAAAATATTTTATTATTTTTATTTTATGTGTATGAGTATATTGCTTGCATGTATGTAAGTGCACCCATGTCATGCAATGCCTTGGAGGTCAAAAGAAGGCTTTAGATTCCCCTGGAACTGGAGTTAAGGACAGTTAGTAACTGCCATGTGGGTGCTGGGAATCAAATCCAGGTCCTCTGCAAGAGCAATCAGTGCTCTTAACCACTGAGCCATCTCTCCAGTCCCCGGTTGTGTACTTTTTAAAGATGATAAAAATGAGTATTGTTAAGTGCAGACAAGGGCAGTGTATTGTCAGGGTTTTCTCGAGGAACAGAATTGATATAAGAATATGTATTACAGAGGCTGGAGAGATGACTCAACAGTTAAGAGCACTGACTGCTCTTGCAAAGGACCCGGGTTCAATTCCCAGCACCCACATGGTGGCTACAAACCATCCTTACCTCCAGTTCCAGAGGAATCTGAAGCCCTCTTCTGACCTCCACCGCACTGCATGACACGGGTGCACTCACATACATGCAGGCAATACACTCATAAACATATAATAAAAATATTTTTTTTTAAAAAAGAATATATATTACAAAGGAACTTATTAGATTGGCTTATACAGTACAGGGTGGGGTAGGCCAACAATTCTTGTCTGCATGCTGTAGAGGATGAGAACCTGGTAGCTGTTCAGCCCATGTGGCTGGATGCCTCAATAAGCCTCACTCTGTCACGGAAGCCCTGGAGTGTTCCTGGAGAGCCACATCTTTAGTTCACATTGGAAGGCCAAAGACAATGGATGCCAGTGTCAGCAAAGGGAGGCAGCAACGGCATGGCAACAGCGGAACAGATGTACTCACCAACAAGAAGCAGAGGCAGCAGGCAGAGCAGCACTACTTTTCCTTGGGACCTCTTTAGAGCTGGGCCACCACTAGAAGGTGCCACCCACCCTATGAGGATCTTTTCCTCTCAGTTAATCCTTCCAGGAAATGTCCCCAGAGGATCTTCTGTAAACTGATTCCAGATCCAATCAAGTTGACAAGACTGACCATCCCAGGCAGAGGTTTATGAGAGAGGAAAGAGAGAGAGTGGAACCTGAGAAAGAAAGTCTGGGAACACAAATAGGAGAAAGAAGCCCTCTTCCTTTGATCTAGGGAAACTAGAGAACGATGGGGCATAGCCTTTAACTATCAGAAGCTTCCCTGTTTCTGTTTTAATGTTGTGAAGTGGGATATACCCTACTGAGAGTGGGGTGGGGGTGAAAATAAGTACAAAAGTGTGGGTTTTGAAATAAGCAGAGAAGGGAATAGAGAGCTGCCTAAGAAAACAGCAGGAATTGAGAGAATGTGTTGAGAGTCCAACAGAAGTTGGTAACACTAAATTGATGGTGATATAAATCCACTGAGCAGAAAATAGACATAATATCAAACTACTCTCTAAATTCATATCTATAAGCACATAGATTAATGCAGCTCTCAGACCTCATCAGAGAAGTTTCTTTTTGTATCACAGAAACATACAAGTGGTCAAAATGCAGAGAATAGGGGCCAGAGAGGTGGCTCAGTGGTTAAGAGCACTGGCTGCTCTTGCAGAAGATCCAGATTCCATTCCCAGCAAACACATGGTAGCTAACAACTGTTTGTAACTCCTGTTCCTGGGGACCTAATGCCTTCTTCTGACCTCCATGGGCATTGTATGACATGGGTGCACTTACACACATTCAGGCAATACACTCATACACATAAAATAAAAATAATAAATTTAAAAATGCAAAGAATAAGTGTCTATGAAGTTCTCAGCCACAAATGGGATATCTATATCACACACCAAGGCTCAGGGACCATTGGGGAACAGGAGTGGAAAGGCTGTTACGAGCTGGAGGTTGGGGGTGAAACGGTGTCTTCTGGACATAATGGGAGCATTGCACTCATGAACTCACAGCAGCTGTGGTTGCCTAATCAAGACCTACACAGGATCAAGTCAGTCAACATTTTAGTGTGGAGCAGGGAGGGGCTCACAAACCTCCATCCTTAGCTGAGGAACTATTGACAATTGAGCAGAACAAACTGAACTCAGTGGGTTATTAAAAAAATGCATAAAGTTGGGAGATGATGGGGATGTTGGGGCTGGATCTGGGAAGAGTTAGAGGAAGAAGTGGAGGAGTGGACATGACCAAAATGTATTGAACATAACTCTTAAAGAATTAATAAAAATATTGCATTAAAAGTAATAAATCTGAGCAGAATGTCTGTCCCCGGCAGCACTAAGCAGCCTGGATGGAGGTGAGCAGTTGGGTTCTTCAAGCTCTGGGAATTTGCCAGAGTTGAGAGAAAGAAAACAAACCAAGGGCATTTAGAACCTTGTTAAGAAAATAGTTAATGTGGGGAAATAAACTGCAAACTGTGTTCTAACTCAGAGATTGAAGACAGAGGTAGAAGTGAGCAAGCAGAGGCCATTGAGCTACATAGAACAGGAAGGAGACTTCAGTCAAGAAAAAATGGGGTATGTGATTTCAAAGGCGTAGGGATTTTGGATAACACAGTTGGTCTCAAACTTTATCCAAGAGGGCCTACTTTCTTAAGTATCCCCCAAAGACTCCCTTCAACTAGAGGGTAGATAATGAATGACAACTTTTATTGAGAGTTTAATGTTCTTAGCACTAAGCTGAGCATTTTCTAGGCATTATTCCTTTTTATATATACAATGACCCATTTAGCATTGCTATCATCTCTAACCTATCCTAAAGGTGTTACTGTGATCACTGGAGGGCCTAAAGAAAATTGGAGAAAAATAGTCTGGAAGACACCAAAGAGTGAGGAAATGGATACTTCCTCCTGCAAAAGGAAGTAGTGCTCTCAACGAAGACGCAGATTCTCATTAAACTAGAAGGCAATTTGGAAGAAGTTGAGACTGAAGTGGAGTTTGTTCCTCATGGACTGGGATTCTGGGAGGATACAATGGGAAGATTTTGGAAGAGGAAGGGGAAGGGGAAGCATTTGGAAGATGGAGCAAGAAGTCCAGATGAACATTAAGAAAATTCTGAAAGGATATATAGGTTACAAAACTGGGAGGCTTCGCCCTGTGTCCCTGTTCAGCATGGAAGAAGCCAGAGCAGTCTGTGTCCCTATTCCCTATTGGCAATTTGGGTAACCCCTTCAGAGGATGGCATGATAAGAATAAGAGGTAGGAACTGGCTAAGCAGTTAGGGTAAAAAGACCCCAAAGAAAAGTAGCCAGTTTCTTGGCTAAAAGTCAAAATGTCCTTGGGACTGTTAGCAACATACTCTGTTCCAAAGGCCAAAAATGTCAAAAGTATTTGGGAGCTTGTATCTAATCCTTAAAAGATTTTAGGGTTACCTCTTCAGAGGGGGGAATGTTAGAGTACCCAAAAGCCCCATAAAAATAAATAAATGAAAGAAGAAAAAAAAGGAAAAGAAAAAAATGATGGGAAGATATGGGAGGTGTTGGAAGGGAGGGCATGGGCATGGATTTGATCAAAATACCATATATGCATGAATGAAATTCTCAATAAAGTTTTTTTAAGTTAAAAAAAAAACTGGGAAGCTTATATCACCAGGTAAGGAAAATGGTGTGTGACTCAAGAAAGTTAGATTCTAAAAGGAACCTCAAACATAGCTAGCCCGTTTGGGTTCACTATTTAGTCTGTACAGCTAGTGGTGAGCAGGCTAAGTTCTCATCTGTAATAACCAACATTATGGATTGTTTACTACCTATAAGAATCATCTTGTGCATTAACTCATCTGATCCTCACAAAGTGGTCAGTGAAACCTTATATAGCATCTAGCAGAGGTTGAGGCTTTGAACCCTGTCCAATGACTCTGGAGTGCTCAAGATGACCATTTTGCTATCTTTACTGCCTGAGAAGGGATGCTGTTTCTCTCCCTATGATTCTTTTTCTTATGCTGCATGCTTTTTCTAACACCAAAAGCTCTCTCCATAATCCTTTCAAAAAAATGTAAATGTTAATGTATGATTATGATGATGTTGATGCAACCAAAGCTGACTCTTAACACTATATTCTATGAGTGGATTTTGGAATAAGAACAGTTCATCTCAGACTCTATCCCAGAGTGCTTACACTCTAGGGAGGGGGTCTGGATTTGAGTGGGAAATGTTGTATGAAATTTAAAAAGCTCAATAATAATAATAATAACAACAACAAAAAGAGCACTTACATTCTTTAGTTCAAAGACCTCCTCCACACAGAAGGCTGTTTTCAGGCACCTATCCCAAAGACAGTGTTTGGAGATGGAGCCAATGTGCTTAATAAAGTGATTTGTGGGACTGGAAAGATGGCTCAGCAATTAAAGAGCATGTACTGCTCTCCCAGAGGACAATCATTCGGTTCCCAGTAGGCATGTTGGGTGACTCACAACTGCTTGTAGGGGAGTCTGGCCTTCATGGGCATCTGCACTCATGTGCACACACCTTCACACAGACATATATAAGCACATAATTTAAAATAATAAAAAGTACATCTGAAAAAAAAATGTGGCTGGTATCATGACACATCTATAACCCTAGCATTTGGGAGGTGGAAGCAGGAGGACCAGGAGTTCAAGGTTATTCTTGGCTACATAGAGAGTTTGAGCCTAGCCTGGACTATAGAAGTTCCTGTCACAAACAAGCAAACAAATCATTTGTCATAAAATAAATTTAATCTGCCCACAAAGAAGAAAGACTTTTCTGACATTTCTCCATAAGGACAATAAAATATGCTACTACAGGCTTATTATTGTAAATTCCATAACATACAATAGCTTGGATTTAAAAACTATTTCCGGGGCTGGAGAGATGGCTTGGTGGTTAAGAACACTGACTGCTCTTGCAGAGGACCCAGGTTTGATTCCCAGCACCCACATGGTGGCTACAAACCATCCTTAACTCCAGTTCCAGGGGAATCTGAAGCCCTCTTCTAACCTCTGTGTCATTGCATGACACAGGTGCACTCACATACATGCAGGCAATACTCTCATACACATAAAATAATAAATAAAATATTTTTAAAAACTATTTCCATACAGTTTTTGTATATAACATAATCAGAAAAGCAAAGTAGCTTTCACACATTCCAAAGCATGAAGAAATCCCATTATAAAAATATTCCTTTCTTGGGCTGACTAGAAGGTTCAGCTGGTAAAAGGGCTTGATCCACAAGCCTAATGCCTGAGTTCTATTCTTAGAACACGTGCAAAGGTAGGAGAGAACAAAGTTGTCCTCTGCCTCCACACACACATAGACCCTGGTATGCATGCACCTGCATGCACAAGTCCATATATGCATGCACACACACACACACACACAAATAATAATAAAATTAATTATTTTTAAATTCTCTTGTTAATATGTTTAAAATATCTAAGCATAGGATTGTATGTATAGAATTCAACAGGTAATATTAAAAATCTAATTTCTACTCAAACCTCACAATTGAGCTTTACCTCTCCCAATACTGATTTATCAGTCAGACTTTGCCATCGTGTGTGGCATTCCCAAGGCACCTAAAAACTTACATAAAGAAGATGAGGCCTGTTAAGTTCCTATGGACAACAACAATAGAAAGGCTCCCAATTGAAGAGTTCGTGTATTCATCACTTTTTAATTCTTCATTAAGGATTTTATGTTTTTTAAAATAAATGATAAACTTAAAACTACTACCCATATTAGCTACACAAAGAAAACCCATGCTTTGGAATAGAGATAATGCTACATCTGCTATCAGAAAATTGAGTTTATTCCACTGCATGTCAACTTTAACTCTTCAACTAAATCTCTAGAAGGACCACATATTTTACTGAAAAAAAAATCTATATTTAATTGGATACTTAAATTTTTTAATGTATGATTAAATGGTATTTAATATTTCAAAAGTATTTCAGGATTACTCTGTTTTCTTAAGGAAGCATTTGTAGTTTCACTTTTTAAAATTTCTCACATCAATCTCTTTTCCAACTAGATCTGACTTCATCTTTAAAATGCAGGCAGGAATAAATAGTGCAGGAAAAAAATGGTTGATTATCATCAAAATCCCTAAAGCTATAGTCCCACAGAAAACGGGGTATTATTATAAATTCCCAGGCTCTGGTAAAAGTATTTTTAAAATACTTTTTTAGAATATATTTCAAAATAACCCCACCATTAAGCTAAAGTTTCAGGAATATGCCTTACCACATTATTAGATGCTAAGACAAAGTCATAACAACAAAAGAACTCTGCCTAAACCCGGGGTGATAGAGAAACCCAGTAACTTTGATGGAGACACGGAACTCTTGGCATATGACTTACCCTCTACCTGTCCTATTATGTCCTATTATGCCAGGACAGCAATATGTCTTGTCCTGTCTTCATCCTGGGCTCCAAAGTCAGGCTGAGATTTCTCTAGGAGATCTATGAGCTTGGCAGGCTCCAGAGCGGCCAACAGTTCTGAGTCAGAGATGTGACAATTACTGGTGTGATTGGGGCATTATGATCACAAGTGGCCCAGGATCATTTCAAATGCCAACAGGGCCTCCTAGCTGGGAAACTCCCTTTTGGGGTCACATCACCTTGAAATGAACACATATATATGCTATATAACATCAAAAAGAAAAAGTTATTTGACATTATGAAATAGTTCCTCATGTAATTAGACTGAACACAGACTTTAAATTATGATTTTTTAATGACCTTTTAGACAGGAATTCCCATCATGTTAAAGGTGAGAACTCCTGTTTGAGTCATCAGTGCTTCCACTACCCAGATGTAAGAACTTGGCCAGTCTCTATCTCTCACAGGTTGTTTCTTCACTTGTAAAATGGGGAAGATCACAGTCTATCAACTGACAGGAATGTTTCTAGGGTCATGTTGGTTAATAAACATATCATAAACATGTAAAACTATTATAAAGAAAACTACTTCATGACTCCAATTTTTTCTAATTAAAAAAATTTATGTGTAGGAGTGTCTGCCTACATGTATGTATGGGCTCCACACGCATCCCTGGCACTGGCAGAGGCTGAGAAAAAGCCTTGAATTGCCTGGAACTGGAGTTACTGATGGTTGCAAACCACCATATGGGTGCTGGAAACTGAACCTGGGTCCTCTGCAAGAGCAGTAAGTGCTTTAGCCACCAAGCCATTTCTCTAGTCCCTATAACTCAAATTCTTTATGTCACACATTCATAATATTAGCAGTACAACTGGATGAAATCTGTGCGTGTCTCAACCTATCAGGACAAAAATGGGTGGCTGGTTTCTGTGGCCGCTCCTCCATTCGCATGGTGGCTTCGGCTGCTCTCCACTCACCCAGTGCTGCCTCTGATCACATGGGCGCGGCTCCTCCATTCCCGCGGGTGCTGCCTCCAGTTGCACAGACGCCACTCTTCCAATTTCGCAGGTGCCACCTCTGATCGCCACTACTTCTGCTGGGTCCCGGACCCCAGGGCTGGTGAGGAGACTGTGTCAGCTGAGCCGCATTCAGACACAGGAGACCTGGCTGGGTGATGCAGATCCACTTTATTGCAGAAGGGCACAAGCTTATATAAGGGTAGGGGTCCAATCAAGAAGTTACAGCTCAGATTTTTTTTGGTAGGGCTGTGTCCTATCACAACATCACAAGTCAGACACCTTATTAGCATAATAGGTTTCAGATTACTTAGGTTTTGGTTTCCTGCACAGAGCCTGGATTCCTGGAAACCACATGACCCTGGCTGTTGCAATATCTAAGCTTGCAGTTTGGAATCTCAAAGGTGGTGATTAGGGAGTGGCAAGGTCTAGGAATTAGTCTCATGATCTGCCAATGGGAGCAAATGTCACCAGGCATTCCTTGTGGCTCCAGTGGTTGGGCCAATGCCTCAGGCCTCCTGTATGGCTGTCAATAAGACTTTAAACCTAGGCTCAAGCCTATCTCCCACAGGTTTCCTCACAGGCTTCTGCATTCCTTTGTTCCTCCAGACAGTATCAGTCTGTTTCTGAAGACGTTAATTCCACTTGATTTGTAGGGAAACAAAATAATTATATATGAGCAATTATATGAGTAATGAGCCCAGACAGGATAAAGCTAGGGGATCTGTGCAAAAGAATGGGAAGAGAAAATGTTTTGATCCTAAGCAGGTGTTTTCCCTAGACTATAACCTGAGGCTGACTTTTGAAACTTGGCTTGCTCCCAGGTGGGTCAGCTTTGGGACCACTCGTTTTTCAGGATTTTGAAATTTATGTGGGATACTGTGGGAGGTTAGTTGGATTTTCCAAGCATTAAGGGAACTGGTGGCAATCCAACCTTGAAGAAAGTCAGTTACCACACAGCAAGACTTCCTCCTAACCCAGGTACTGGAATCTCCTTATCTGAATATGAGCAGCCTGTGCTTTAAAACTTGTGGAGAGGCACTCACAGGCCTCTGGGAGAGCTGGCTGTGGGAGGGCCCTGGGCATTCTGGGAAGGCCTTAGGCCCGCTAAAAGGAGTACTGGGAACTCAGTGGGCACATTGAGGGACATCCTGGGAAAGTTCATGGAATTCTGAGAAGGCTGTGGGCAGAGAAGGACAAAGTAAGGAGGAAATCTATGGCCTTTTGAGCTGGTGACCAAGCAATAGTATATTTCCTTACCTTGCAGGTAAAATTTCCCTTGTGGTGTTTTTCTTCTAGTCTTTCTTGTAAGAATAAGATAGCTCTAATTCTTTATAGCCAGCATCTCTTCTCCAGTCAGAAGTGTGTCTCCAGACACAGATGAGTTTCCCCAGCACTTCAGTTTGGTGCAGATGGCCAGAAAAGGACCTTTTCCGGTTTCCTCTTCACACTGTCAAAATGTTAACCACCTGCACTGGTACTGGCTTCCTCATCCTGGATTTTAATTCTTCTCTGCCTGGCCTCTAATTTTTTGCAATACTTTGAGGAGAAATGTCTAAGAAGTTTTACTTTTCTTCAACCCCAAATGGATAATACCAGCCTTCAGAAGTTTCCAAGGTTATGTTTTAAATCCCAGTGTACACTTTTCATCTTAGACAATTCATCTTATGCTTCTGTTAATTTAGCACTGGGCCCCAGCTCTGTTCAAGTGGATTATTGATGAAATCCAGTTAAACAGAACCCTATCAGACCTGATTACAACAAACTAATTAGAACACAGTTTCTGTGTTGTTTGGAACAAAACAGAGGATTGCACTTTTTGGTGTGACTGTGGATAAGATTTTATAATGTATCAGACAGAGATTGTGTGTTTGATTTCACACAGCTGGTTCTCCTAAATTATGTGGAAGAATATCCAAACTCCTAGGTGAAATTAGTATTCTGTTTTTCATAGACTAGACCTCACATAGACTAGACTGCACACTAAATTAGTTTTTTGAAGTTCCAACAAATTAGTCCAAGTATATAGTCTACTTAGCTTCCAAAGTCTACTGTTTTCTAAAGATATGATTTAAAAGTCTGTTAATGCATTTCTATTCGTAAAATGTTCTGTTCTCCCTTTCCTATTCATGTGATGTTCTTATGGGAATGACTGTCTTTAAATTAAAAGCAATTGGAGCTGCTTTATGTGATTTACAATATATAGTGAAGAGGCAAAGGGAATTATTCAAGTTAATCAGAAGAAAATAATCATTGAAAAGAACTAACTATATCAGTAAACAGATTATGTTCTTATGGGTTATGTTATTCTGTCTATACCTAATAAAGTCTAATACATCTATAATCATACATTTATAACCATAATCATCACCTTTTAAAAGTTTATGGCTTTATGTCATTTTAAAACTACTGAAGGGCTGCCAGGCAGGGTGGTGCATACCTTTAATCCCAGCACTTGGGAGGCAAAGGCAGGTGGATCTCTGTGAGTTCAAACCCAGCCTGGTCTACGTAGTGAGTTCCAGGTCAGCTGGGGTTATAGGGAGACCCTGTCTTTAAAAGACCAAAAAAAAAAAGTGGGGGCTACTGAAGAGGCTGGAGAGATGGCTCGGTGGTTAAGAGCACTGACTGCTCCTGCAAAGGACCTGGGTTCAATTCCCAGCACCCACATGGTGGCTAACAACCATCTGTAACTCCATTTCCAGGGGATCTGACACCCTCTTCTGACCTCCATGGGCATTGCATGACACCAGTACACCTACCTACATGCAGGTATTACATCCATACACATATGAAAATAATAAATAAAATGTTTTTATGAAAGACTACTGAACATTCTTTTTTTGAGACAAGGGCTTATGTAGCCCCAGCTAACCTCAAATTTAATATATAGCCAAGGATAATTTGAACTTCCTAATCTTCCTGCCTGTACCTCCCAAGTAATGGGATTACAGATGTGTAGTACCACACCTGGTTTATGTGGTGCTAGGTAAGCAGTCTTATCAACTGAGTTACAGCCCCAGCCCTTGAGCATCCTTTAAATGAATTAAAGCTTTTAGTTTGGAATCCTCAGGTCATAGACAACCCTGTGTATAGGCTACTTCAGTGCTGTTTTACTGCAAATTGTAAATTGTTTTCTACTTTATTATGCATAATGCTTCTTCTTTGTGGCATAACTTTCTTCCAACCTTGGTATTTATTTTTCCCGACGTATAGTAGAAATTATATGAATTTTATAGATGCTTTGAATAAAAAAATTGTATAATGTAAATATAATCCCTTCTAATAGTAATTATTCCTTTTTCCTCCCTCCCTCCAGGTCTGACTCCTTTTAGGTATTTGATGCTTCAGCTTCCAGATTTTTCTACGACATACTAAAATATAATTTTTAAAATAAAATTATATTCTTAAAATTATTGTCATTTTATTTTTTTTCTAAATTAACGTTAGATGTGCATACCAACATTTATAAAGTTAATTCTTTTAAAATAAGGTATTACACTGTGTGAATATGCCATAATTTATGTGGACAATCTTCTGATAATGTATATCTGGGTTGCATCCAATTTCTCATTACAACTTAGCTTCTAGAATTATCTCTTCTTTCTTTTCCATTAATCTTCACATTACCCTGACCAAAGCTACTAAATAAACAATATGTTTTCCACTGACCCAGGATTCCTTTCTTCTCTATTCCTTTCTCATGTGGTATGTTCTCTGAAATGTATTTCTGACTTTTGATTCTTGTGCTTGCCTTTTCCGTCTTCCCTTTTTACTCTCTCATTTCTTCCTCATTAAAGACAAAGATGCCCTTCACACAAAATCTCTCCCCTGTGTTACCAATGTGGTCACCTCACTCTTTCCAAGCCCAACAGTGAAGATAAAGAGGCAGGAGTGTTAGGTCTCTGATAAGAAAGGCCGCTGCTGGCAGGGAGCCTTGTCAAGATCGCCCTCATTCTGAGCACTCCATTCCCACATGAACAACAATGAATGGAGATTTCACCCTCCCACCCCACATTGTTCAAGTTGTCCTTTGCCCTTTCTGTCAAATCTTGGCACCCAGGAGACAGCAGAACATGTTCTGAATTCAACCCTGGGAAGCCATGGATCAATATCACTTGACTCTTCTTACCCATGAGTTGTTCTCTTTCTATGGCTGACGTGAGTGATGCTGGAGCTATTCTTTGTCATGACCCTCCTCAATTTGGCCCAGTTAACCTCTATAGGGTGGGATGGCTATTTACAGCCACTGAGCAGAGCTCCCCAGCCAGAGGAGCAGAGTATGGACAAGTGCAAGGCTGAGTCACGGGACACAGATTCACTGACTGCTTCAGCTGTAAGCTCAGAGGAGATGGAGAATTTTAGTGTGCTTTACCTCTTTGGGACATTAGGTATCAAATGCTAAGAATATTAATTTTCTGCTTAATGCACATAATACTATCACAATAGAAGCACATAAAATAAAATTACAAGGAAACAGAATAGATTTGTTTTACAAGTTCTCTGTTCTATATATATGCTTTATCTGACTTCCTTTCTTTATATCTGCAGCATGATTCTCAATTCTCCTGCCCTATCTACCTATTCTTCCCCGTAAATTCATTGTTATTCATGAGAGATAGACAATACATTTATGTTTATCCATAACAAGAACTTCTTGGACTGGCAAGATTTCTCAGTAGGTAAAAGTACTTCTGTACAAGCCTGGCAACCTGATTTTGGTCTGAAGAACCTACATAAAAGTGGAGGGAGAGAACTAACTCCACAAAATTGTCTTCTGCTCTCCAAACATACACTGTAGCACACATGCGTGCACACACACACACACACACACACATACACATGCATGTATGCATGCATACACTCAAATAATAAATGAATAAATACATTTTTAAAACTCCTTTTAGCAGAGTTGTTTTTTGAGGGGGAGAGGGATTTTTAGAGGAGAAACAGTTGTCATTTAGTAAAAGAACTTATTTATTTATTTATTGGTATTTGTGTATGAGTGTGGGGAGGGTGTCCACAATGCACACAGAGACCAGAGGAAGATGCTAAATGTCCTGCTCTATCACTCTCTGTGTTATTCCCTTGCAAAAGGATCTCTCACTGAACTTAGATCTAAGCTGACAGCCTGCCAACCCTAACAATTCTCCTGTCTCCACCTCCCCAAGTGATGGGGTTATGGGCACCTATGGCCATGCACAGCTTTTTCTGTGGGTGCTGGGGATTCAAGCTCAGATTCTCATTCTTGTACAGCAATCCATCTCTCCAGTCCCCACAGTTACCTTTTAAAATCCTAATTTATAAAAAATATCCCTCAAATTTTTTTTACATATCACATAGTTTTGGGAATGATTTTATGATTATTGAGACCTTAATTTTAAGTATCAAAAATAAAATATAAATAAGAACTTTATAGGGAAGCTAAATTCCTGATTTAAATATTCTAAATATATGATTGGAAGTTAGGAACTTAGACAATTAGAGTAATCCTTTAAAGCCATAGTTAAGTTAGCAAGGAAACCCAGATTGCTAAATCAACTCAGTGTTTGATTGGCTGTGGTCAGTGCCTTCCTCTGCCTGTATCTGAACTTTCCACCTTCAGTGTTTAACCAATATATTAAAGCTCTGATGAAAACAGTTATCTCTAGTAATCAAGTAGAAGATAGTGAGGTTATGAGAGCAAGTACATGTCACAAGCCCTTTATAATAAATATGCCTTTAAATGTTTCAGGTTTAAAACTAAGAAACATTTAGAGAGTTTAAATGAGATAGTATATTGAAAAACTGTAGATTTTACCTGCTGTTATAGTTTATAGTAAAAAGAAAAGGCTCAGAAAGTCTTAATGGGGAGGGGGTAATGAAGTATGATTGATCTAAGATAAGCAGGCGCTCTACCACTGGGTTACCACCTCAGCCCATGTTTATAAAAAAATTTTATGATTTTATAGTAAAAAAAGGTCTTGACCTATATGCAAGTGTGTCTTTATTCCTTGATTGAAAATAACCCCTTTCTAAGAACATGTGTTCATCACTTCCTTTCAAATTCAGTTCTTTCTTCCAAAGTTCACTTTACTATCATATCAATGCCTTCCAAACTAAATTATTATTTTCATGTTTGACTTTTTAATTAAAAAAATTACTTTTGGGGGGGCTGGAGAGATTGCTCAGTGGTTAAGAGCACTGACTGTTCTTGCAGAGGACCTAGGTTCGAGTCCCAGAACCCATATGGTGGTTAACAACCATCTAAAACTCCAGTTCCAGGGGATCTGACACCCTCCATAGGCATTGCACAACAGGGGTGCACCTACCTACATGCAGGCTCATAAACATAAAATAAAAATAAAAATGTTTCAATTACTTTTATTTATTCTCTCTCTCTCTCTCTCTCTCTCTCTCTCTCTCTCATGTGTTTAGGCACACATGTCCCATGGTGTGTATATGAAGGTTAGAGGAGAGCTGTGGGAGTTGATCTCTCTTTCCACCATGAAGGTTTGGGGACTGAACTCAGGTCATTGGGCTTGGTGGCAAGTGCCTTTAGCTGCTGAACCATCTTTCTGACCCTGACTTTTTTCTTATATGATGTGCATGTGAGTATAATATGTGTACATGTGATATGTGTTTGTGCATTTGTGTGTGTGAGGCAGGCATGTGTGTGTCATGGTGTGTGTGTGTGTGTGTGTGTGTGTATGTGTAGGTCAGAGGACAGACTTGGTTGTGGATCCCCATCTTCCACCTTTTTTGAGATGGATTCTCTTGGGTGGTCACTGCTGTGTACACCAGGCTACCTACCCTGAGCTTCCAGGGATTCCTTTACTTCCACCTCTCATCTTGCCACAAGAGTGCTGGGACTATAAAAGCATGCTGCTGCTCCCACAGGTTCTGGGGATTTGAAGTCATGTCCTCACACTTACACAGCAACCATCTTGCCAACTGAGCCATGACTTTTGACTCCTAAAGAGAAAAACACAGATTTGTCTTTTTGTTACTAAGTGACCCTCTGCTATCTCATACACAATCTCCTATCCCAGTTCAAGTAGTCACAATCAACTGGATTTACAAATATAACAATTATAATAAAGGAAACACCTCAGGTAAGAATACAGTAGAATCATCCAGGAGTGAACACTGTTGCTGACTAAAAGGACAATAATTTAATGATCCCACCTAGCTTCACTGTACAAATAAGAGACTCAGCTCATCAAGTAGAAAGGCCTGTGGGACTGTGGGACTAGAGATTGCCAATGTCCCAAACTTTCAACTCCACTAAACTGTAGGAGTGTCACATCTTCATATCAAAGATTTCCAAATGGAAGTTGAGCCCAGCATTCATCATTAGAACAAGATTCCAAATGGCTACATGACTTTAAGGAGGAGATCTGTCAAACGCATTACCAACAAAAATATTGATTGCATGTAAAATATGAAAACAAGCCTTAGCATAATTGAAGTTTGAAGATATAACTCCAACACTCTGCAACAAAAAAATCTTATGAAAATCTGGCAGAGAATTGTGGGAGACAGGCTTGAGCCTAGGGTGATATTGCAACTGTCAGAATCACGTAGTTTTCAGGAATCCAGGCTCTGTAATCTGAAACCCAGTATGCTAATGAGGCATCCTACCAGCTATTCTGTGATAGGACATTAAGTCTATTATGCTAATAGGATGCTAAGCCTGTTCTGTTAATAAGGCATCCTACTTGCTGTACTGTGGTAGGACACTAAACCTGTTATGCTAATAAGATATCCTACTTGCTGTGCTGTGATTGGACCACTACCCCTATATAAGCTTGTACCTTCCTGCAATAAAGCAGACCTGTGTCACTGAACCTGGTCTCCTGTGTCTGAATGTGGCTCTGCTGACACAGTCTCCTCACCAACCCTGGAGTCTGGGACCCAGCAGAAGCAGCGATGACAGAAGACAGCACCAGGCGAGCAGAAGTGCGGCCTCATCCCAGGGCGAGTGGAGGAGCAGCCTCAACGCCTGTGAGAATGAAGGCGCAGCCACCACTGGTGGTGACCACAGCTGGCACCCAATGTGGGGCATGAAGCCTCCTGCCCCACAGAGCTGTAACACTGAGCTGTAACATTCGGAGCTGTAACAGTTGGGGCTCCCAATGCCCCCTTTGCCAGTGATTCTTCCGTGGGTGCTCACCACTTTTGTGCTCCTGTGCTTCCTCTTCTGGCTCGCAGTTTGGTGTGTCATTCCTGTCTCTGACGATCATCTTCCTGAACAGCTCCTGAGTCCTGGGTACATCTTGCAGGGTGAGTGACCTCCAGTATGGGAATAGTCATCCAGCTGCTGCCAGTCCCTGCACTGCTGCACTGGTTTCTCTCCTCAGGAGTAAGCAAATTAAGGTAACAGAGAAGGAAGTAACTAAAGTATTAGATGAAGTGTTAGCTCTTGCTCCTTGGTTTACAGATTCCTGCTGTTGGGATCCAGAGCAATGGGCTTGTGTGTTATTCGTGGCCAGAAAGAGAGAAGTCAGGGAGGGGCGTCCATTATCTGGGCCATTCTACCCCATTGTGACTGCCATTCTGGCTTCGCTTCAAGGAGTTCCCCCCAATGCCCCTGAGCAGAATAATCTCATACTAAAGAACATAGGTAAACAAATAAAGCAACAGGATAGTGGGGACAGCTTGTCCAGGCGTTTCCAGTCTAAACCAAACTAATTGGTTTCTCTTCTGATGCAGAAATGATGACCACTGATAATGAGGTAAAAAATGAGGAATTAGGGTCCAAGGGTCCCCCTGATGCAAAACAGGAAGTCAAGATCGCCACTTTCCTGCCATTATGGGGTGGTGGCTACCTTCCACCATTTTGTATTGGTTTTGATGAAAAATGTGAAGTTAAGGCAGCCTCCACTCCACCATTATGGGGCGATGGCTACTTTCCACCATCTTGCACTAGCTCTAAGGAAGTTCCCCCCAGTCCATCTACCTCTCCCTTCCAGAGGAGGACTGGAAGCCCCTCCTGCCTAAGCCCCTCTCCTATGATACAATGGGTGATTTTCCACAGTTTTTCCCAGGTACCGTCAATCAGGAACTAAAGAACCCTAATGTCTGGAATCCATATTCTCATGATACTTTTAAAAAGCTGCATAAGGTAGCCATTGAGAATGGCATTCATTCTCCTTGGTTTGGTCAGCTATTAGAAACAATCAGCCATGCAGCCAACACCCCCTATGACTGGCAGAATATTGCCTGTGCCTGTCTATGGGGAGGTGATTTTCTCTTATGGAAGGCTGCCTATCAAAACGAGTGTAAACAACAGTCAAAACACAATAGAAATGCCAATGTTCAAAACATCGGGTTTGATGCCTTGGTAGGGTGTGGCACTTTTGAAACCCCACGAGCCCAGGCACAGGGACCTCCTCGCTACTTTGAACAAGTGAGGCTTTGCGCGCTCCATGCTCAGAGCTATAAACATTTGGTCCGTGCCTGCTCCTCTTGTGCCCCTCTTTTAACCCTGGGACCATTACAACCCTCCAGAACTCTCCCTAGAGGCCTTGGCCCCAATAAGATATGGCAAATGGACATCACTCATTTTTCTCCTTTTGGCAAGCTCAAGTATATCCATCATATTATTGACACTTATTCCAATGTCCATTTTGCATTGGCCTGCTCTGGTGAGATGGCTTCTGATGCCATAAGGACTGTCAAATATGCCATGGTCCTTATGGGAATTCCTTGGCAGATAAAAACAGATAATGGTCCTTGTTATGTTTCTGCTACCTTCAGCCATTTTTGCTCTGACTGGAATATTAGGCATATAACTGGTATCCCTTACAATCCTCAGGATCAAGGGATTGTTGAACATTCCCACCAAACACTCATTAAACAAATACAGAAAATAGGGGAAGACAATGAAAAAGGACCCTGCTATAAGGACCCCAATTTTGTTATACAACGATCTAAATTTTCTAAAATTTGACTCCAATGGCCTCCCACCAGCAATAAAGCATTGGGGGGTGTTCACTCAGCCCATTCCTGCCCCCATGGTGAGATGGGAGGACCCTCTGAAAAGTGAATGGAAAGGTCCACACTGATTATTAACACAAGGGTGAGGCTATGCTTGTGTCTTTCCAGATAATCTTCCAGCCCCCATCTGAATCCCAGCCCAGAACATCAGAATTGCCTGGGATGGAAAACTTCCCTCCACAACCACCAACCCCAGAGATGGCAGCCCTGACCTTGGAGGAAGCAGCGCACCTCTCAACCACTGAGAGACCAATCTCACAGACCACAAAAGCCACCAGCCTGGGGAGACCTCGAAAATCTCTTTCCACAAACAGAGACATTAGCTAAGCTAAGTCCTCAATTGAGAGGAAAACCTTTGTCTGTGTTCCTTATTACGTGTGCCATCATTACTGCTAACTCCTGATTTTTGGACCTTGCATTGTTAAGGGTCTTGATAATTTTGTTAAAACTCGTATTTCTCTGGTTCAGTTAGCTGTTGCCTAGCCTCCAGATCTTGCCAGGTATGTCTCTGCAAATAAGGACCTGCTGTTCCTTGCCCTTACCAACCTATAATAATAGAGCTATGAAAATTAGACTTGAGCATACGTGTAAAATCTTACAGAACAACCATACAACGGACCTGAGACAATGGCCCAACTGCTGGAGCCACAGGAAATGCCTTGCAATATATACTCCTGTTGGCAGACTGTGAGACCGATGCCTAGAACTTGCCACTCCCTAATCCCCATCGTTACCCCAGATGGGACGACCCTGCTCCATTGGTTTTTATTGAATTCTTAGCCCCTTAAGAGGTCTTTGCATGGGCCAAAGATTGATACACTGCCTTTCCCTCTGCTGGACCATACCAAGGGACTCACCCTTTGAGGGCTGGTAGTCAATGATGGGTAAGATCCAAAAAGATGGGACAACCTAAGACAGGCACAGTCCATTATGCTGGGTGACCCTTTAGGTGGGGAAAACAATGCCGAGGCAAAGAATCTCAACTCCCACTGGTTGGCATGGAGTTGGCACAACCTGCTCTTAAGAAAGCTCACCATCTTAAGGGAGGGAGCTCTTAATACAATGACCCCCTTGGCCTTTCTACTTTGCCTTGATGAATCTGGACTGATATCAATATGCTATATACCTCACCTTTAAAAATAAAAATAAAAAAAAGGGGGAGATGTGGGAGACAGGCTTGAGCCTAGGGTGATACTGCAACTGTCAGGGTCACGTGGTTTCCAGGAATCCAGGCTCTGTAACCTGAAACCCAGTATGCTAATGAGGCATCCTACCAGCTATTCTGTGATAGAATGTTAAGCCTGTTATGCTAATAAGGTATCCTACTTGCTGTACTATGATAGGATGCTAAACCTGTTATGCTAATAAGGTATCCTACTTGCTGTGCTGTGATTGGACCACTACCCCTATATAAGCTTGTGTCTTCCTGCAATAAAGCAGATTTGTGTCACTGAACCTGGACTGCTGCGTCTGAATATGGTGACGCTGGCGCAGACTCCTCACCAGCCCTGGGGTCCAGACCAGACAACTGATTGGAGGAACTAAGAGAGCAGGAGAGCGGCCATAGCTGGAGGAAAGCAGCCACAGCCAGTGACAACAGAGCATAAGTTAAATGGTCTGCCGACTGGTTAGATATCCAAAGCAGTGCTTCTGAATGAATGTTTATGTTGGAGACTGGTCCCCCTGTAAAGTTACCCAATCTAGCTAAGGGATGAGGAACAGGAGGCATGAAGAACCAGACAAAGTAAGTACCAGATTTCTCTGGCTCCTTCCTCCCCTCAGCTTCTCCCGTCACAGCATGCACAAACATATACTCCATATATCTAAGTCAAACGACTCCAGAACACATACAGAATGTTAGGGAAGAGCAAAAACTGTAGTTAGACTACCTTGGAATCCCAGCTTTTGGAATCCCAGCTCAGCCACCTTTTGAATCTTACATTTTCATCTGAGTGTCAGAATAATGAGAACAAAAATACCCATTTCCCAGAATTGCTCTGATAATGAATTATTTTAGCACAGTGCCTGCAAATGTAGCAGTCAAAAGAACACAGCCAATAGGAACACTAGGGTTCTATAGCACCCTTCTGTGTCTCTTATGCAGAGGAAAATAGAGACAGTGATCTTTTTGGCCATGGTATTAGCTTCTTTTCCTGTTGCTGTGATAATACCCTGACAAAAGGAACTTAAGGGGGAAAGGGCTGATTTTAGTTCACACTTCAAGGTGCAGTCCTTTGTGGTGAGGAAGTCCAATCACCAGGAACTTGAAGCAGCTGGCCATACATATCACATCCATAATCAGGAATCAGAGAAGGAGAATGCATGCTGATCAGTTCCCTTCTCTACTTTATACAGTCCAGGATTCCCCGACCCAAGGAATGCCCCCTCCTACAATTAAGATGAGTCTTGCCACATCAATTAACATAATCAAGAAAATCTCCCACAAACAAGTTCAGAGACCCATCTCCCAGGTGATTCTAGATTCTGTCAAGTTGACAATTAGCATTATCATAGCCACTGTCCATTCTTACCCCTTGAAAGTACTCCATTTTACTCTGTAATAAGTTCTACCAATCTTCTACAAAGAAAAAAGGAAGAAGGAAAGAAGTAGAATTAATTAATAACTAACTCTTGGAAAGTATCCATCGTCTCCCAAAGGACTTTGTTGATGATGATGTATTCAAAGCTACAGTGTTCTTGCTAATACACCTTACTTCATTTTAGGGTAAGGCTTTAAAATTGAGTATTTCCTGAGGTTAATTAGTTGTGTGTTGGATAACATTTGTAGAATTTTTAGATGACAAAACACAAGTAGTTATGAAACAAGTTCATATAATTAAAAACTATAGTTCTTTACAGTTTCATCAAAGTTTCTGCTCTTCAAAAAGTATCATTAAGAAATGAAAAGGCAAGGCCAACGAGATGGCTCAGTGGGCAAAAGTGTGTGTCGTGCAATGTAATGACCTGAGTTCAATCTCTGAAACCCATGTAAAAAGGCCAGATTCATTCCTCAGGAGATTTTGGAGGCAATATATTTCCTTCTGGCTTCCCTAGCCCCCCAAGATCCATTCATCTCTACTCTCTCTCCCCTCCATCCAACCTCCCTCCTCCCTCCCCAGTCCTAGCATTCCCCTTATCCCTTCTCTCCCCCCAATAACACCCACCTCCTGCCAGCTTGCTCTCTTGAGTTCCTTCCTCCCCGACCGTGGTTCCCTGAATGTTCCTCCCTCCTGTCCTCCCAGCCAACACTCCCACTTTCCCCAACATCTGTTCCCTACTATCCCCCTCTTTCTAGTTTTTATCTTTTCTTTTACCTCCATGTTTCCTTTCCATTTTCCTCACTCCTGGTGTTGCATCAGGATATATACTCACATATAAGGAACTGGTGTTACAATCTGCAAATGAGGGAGAACATATGTCACTTGCTTTTCTGCATTTGTGTTACTTCACTTAGTATAACAGTCTCTAGTTCCATCCATTCCCCTTACTCCACATCCTCACTAGCATTTGGTGTTTTCCATTCTCTTGATCTTAGCCAGTCTGATGGGGATAAGAAGAAATCTTAAGTTCACATGTGGTGTCTGAATGTTAGTGCATTTGTATGCCTGGGGGCTGTACATTAAGGATCACAGTGCCAGAGAGCAAAGATCTCCCTTTGAGAGGTTGGTCAGAGTGGTTCAGGAGCCTCCCAAAATAACACAGGCTATTTCCAGAGCTCTTGGTTATCTCCCAGAATAGAAAGATAAGACCCTACTGCTGAATACAGGACATACTTCAGACACAGGACTTGGAGCAATGGAGCAGGAACTGACCTGGAAGCCTTCTACCCGAGGTTTAGCACTCATAGTTCTGGAGAGTACTATGCAAGCTGCTAAGTGAGAAAATCAATCCATGGTCCAACCCTGCCCTAAAGCTTAATAACCACAACAACCAGCACAGCAAACTACCTCTATTGATGCAGTAGTGGCACTGTTATCTGAGGACAATCAACAGCTATCTAATTGAACTTAAAGTCCTCTCAAAGGGAGTAAACTCATGCATGCACTGTAAACACAGCCAAATACACATGGCTGTAGAGGTAATAGGTCCTAGAGAAAACCCTGTCTGTCATATCTCTAGACAAATGAAATTTCTTACTATGTGATAAATATGGATCCTTATACTTACAGACAAGTATACTGTACACTATTCATCAAAGAAGCTTCCTTCTGCAACAGAGATTACTGCAGAATTCTACAACTGGTCAGACACAGAAAATGGATGTCTGAGAGATACCAGTCCTAGATGACATATCTACAGAGGAGCCTCTACCCCTAATACTCATGGAACATAATGGAACAGGGAGGAGGGGTAGAGAGAAAACTAGTGCAACCCTCACCTCTCACCAGTGAAGCTTCCTTATATAACAGACTATGATGCACACAAAAGGCCACAACTGGCCAACTTTTTTTTAATTAAGGAGCAAATTTTTATGCTTTGAAGAATTATTATTTTTAAACATTTTTTAAATTTAATAACCACATGATTAGAAGAAGCATTTCATTACAGCTTTAACATATTCAGTAACACTCTAGAGCAAGGATACATCTCTTTCAAATATGGCTGTACATTTTTAGGTTCACAGTTGAATTAATACAGTTATACAATATTGAGCTCAGTACAAACACTGTAAGATATAAATTTGAATGAGTTTTTACCCTTTAAAGAAGATCTCCATTTCATTTTAAAATACATTGTTTCCTTTTTTTTTTTTTTGTTTTTTTGAGACAGGGTCTCCTTGTAGCCCCAGCTGTCCTGGAACTCACTATGTAGAACAGGCTGGCCTCGAACTCACAAAGATCTGCCTGCCTCTACCTCCCAAGTGCTAGCATTAAATGCTACTAACACTTAGATGTTTGCACATGTGTCTTTAATCTCTGTGTATCTGATGATTACTAGCCATAGTCAGTCACACTCAGGTCCTTAGTACCTGAGTATGGATATAAAGTCATCAGGTAGATTTCACTGGTAATGTTTATCACTTCTACTATTTAACATGAAGTAAATTTTTATGCTTCTTCCTCAAATATGTCTTTTTTAAAAATTTTGTTGATTTTTCTGTGTGTATATCATACAGAACATCCCACACAATCTTATTCATCTATATACCCACTTCCCAAATAGTACTCTCCCATAGCCTCCCCACACACACATACTGGAGCCCACATACTCTGTCATCCCTGTTACTGTCCTCTGTGTTGTCAACACCCCCAGCCATTCTCCAGTGTTTGTCCAACTGCTGAATCTAGTCATCCTGTCTAGAGAGCCTTGTTTTAGGAAGATCAGCTCTTCCTCATCTAGCAGCAATCAGTTGTCAATATTCCTTTAGATAAGATTGGGGTCTGCTACTTGTTTTTCCAGTTCTATGCTGGGTTTCTGTCTGGGAGTCTCTTGTGCCACCTTGGCCAATAACTCAAAGGAAAGTATCACCTGTCTGGCATTGTTTCTTGCTATGTAGCCTTTAGCTATACATATGGACTCTTAAAAATTATATTGACCCCATTAATCTTTGGTTATACTTTCCTTTTGGGTGTTTAAGACCCTACAGTTGGCCCAGATAAAAGAATTTATTTTTACTCTTAAGGTTGTTTGAGGATCTGTTTCTCAGGGGTAACGTGGGTTTGGGAGGAGCCCCTGACAACTGGCCAACTTTTAAAGAATAAGAGACTACAGAGTGGGTGTCCTTGGATAGGACATATCAAACCTCTCCCACCCATGACTCAGGGACCATTTTAGAAAAGGGGGCAGAAAGATTGGAAGAGCCAGGGTTTGTCCGTGAACACAGGGATGCAGAGGCTTTCAGGTCATTGGAAACTTGTACATGTAAACTTGTGGCAATGGTGGCATCGAACACAGGACTCATGCCAACTCAATTGGATAAGAGCCCAGGGTGGAGCAAGGGAAATGGGTGGCAAGTCGGCCCTAATCTGGGAACTATTGGAGACTGATGACTGCTGGGTGAGGAAAAGTAGGCCAGCCTTACCAGCGATCTCTAGATAGGCTGACTAGACTCCAGTAGATGAATTTGCACTGAAGAACATCTGGGTACAAAAGCTTGACTGGATAGGACTTAACATGTGTGGTAGAATGCAGGTGGTCCAATGCATGGTGGTGGAGGGGCATAAGTGAGGGAGAGAGTCTGAATTTGATTAAGAACTGTTTATGAAATGCACAAAAGCTCAATAAAAAAAATTTTTTAAGGCCAGATTCAGTGGTATGCACCTGTAATCCTCACACTCCTACAGTAAGACAGAACACAGATACAGGACAATCACCAGGAAGCTAGAGGCCAGGTAGCCTGGAATAAGCAGGTCAGAAGAAACAAGAGAGACCCTGCCTCAGGGCTGTAGAGATGGCTCAGTGTAAGAGCACTGACCTTTCTGGCTGAGGACCCAGGTTTGATTCCCATCATCCACATGGTGGCTAACAACCATTCATAATAGCGTCAAAGACTCATTCTCATTCTGCTTCCAACTCAGAGAATGATGAAGAGGTTGCAAAAGACTATGAAGAAGATGCTAACATAGTCATATTCAATCAGAACAGAGTGCCTTTAGCTCCTGTTTCCAAGGAACCATCTCATAAAAAAATGACAAGACGCAAAACAAGGGACTTAGTAAAAGAATGTTTTTCTAATTTATTGATTTTTTTGAGATTTTCATACAATATATTTTGATGATATTTAGGTCCCCTCCCCTTTTTGCACCCTCCCTTACTGGCCCTTGTCCAATTTAACTTACTCTATTATATATATATGATAAGACCTATAGAATCTAATATGTGTCTTAAAATGCCCTCCAATGTGGTTCCATCCACTGGAGCCTGGTCAACCTACCAAGAATCACATTCTTGAAATAGACTCTCCCCTTCTCAGCATCCACTAATTGACAATAGTGCCTCAGATGGGGTTGGGGTTTCTTACCCAATTCCCCACATCTATGCTGGGATTTTGATTTAAGTTTGCATGGGACTTGTGCATGCTACCACCATTGGTGTGAGTTCATGAGTATCTGTCCAGCTGTCTGGAAAACTATTTCCTTGTGGTCATCTACCTCTGGCTTTTTCTGCCCAGTCTTCTGCAATGATTCCTGAGCCTCGGGAGGCAGAAGTTTGACACAGGGGTAAGCACTAAAGGAATATTTTTAAGTTCACAAAAGCTCAAAATTTTAACCTCTGATAAAACACTGCTAAAGAGAACTAAACTCGATGGGCATACTGGTACATGCCTTTAGTCCCAGCACCAGGGAGGCACCGGCAGGTGGATCTCTTTAAGATACACACCAGCCTGAACTATACAGCAAGCTCCAGGCCTTGAAGAGCTACATAGTGAGACCCTGCCTCAATTTTTTTTTAATTTTAAAAAAGAAATAAAGAAAAAGAGTTAAACTGCATCAGCAAACTCTATGCAACTTATTGAGCAAATTTTCTTTTTTTCTGCTAAAATTAAACCACAAATCCATTAAATCCTCAGTTTGACACACTGTTTCATAAGTGGATGCTGACAGCCTCCAGTGTCCTGGTGCCAGCACCTTCCCTATAAACTGTATTAATTCAACTGTGAACCTAAAAATTTACAGCCACTTTTGAAAGAGATGTATCCTTGCTCTGGAATGTGTTACTGAATATGTTAAAGCTGTAATGAAATGCTTCTTCTAATCATGTGGTTATTAAATTAAAAAATTAAAAAGTGGATGCTACAGTTACACCTTGGATTCAGCATTGTACTTTACAGGCTCTGAGAGATTTACTAGAAAGATTTCAAACCCCATACTTCATGATTTTGTTCACATTGTCACCAATGGCCTCTTTCCTAGAATCAATGTGAAATCAATCCTGAATTCTATAACCAAAGAAGTCCTCAATCATATGGAGACTTTCCAAACTGTGCTGGACCAGATAGAATGGAAAAGAAACAAAATTAAAGCAGATTCTTCTTCAGAACTCTTCCTTCATATCTGCAATTTGGATGGCCAAATGTTAAGAGGAGACAATGGTCAGCAAATTACTGGACAACTGTCATCTTTGCAGAACGTGTACTTTTAGCATCAATTGAGCATCTCGGAGCTCCTCTTATGTGAGTTCTTGCAGAGCAGAGTCTTTATAACTAACTGTGGTGTGAAACTACTGCATATAATCCCTGTACTGAAGAAACTTCCTATGAGAATTCTCTTCTGCATACACCTCTGGGATCTCTGCCACTTAGTTCTCAGATTCATGTCTTGCAAAGCCTTATCCCCAGTTCAAGGGGGATTTTCTGAGTAATAATAAAGTACCAGCTGATAACCAGGATAACCCCTCCTCCTACATTGGACTCTCTTTTCAGGATTTTTACCAGCAGTGTCGGGAGGCATTGCTTATCAACAATGATCTCACACTCCGAGCCCAGTTAACTGTATTTAGGGACCACAAACTTACAAGAACAAAGATGCAAACTGATGGAGTAAAATACTTATCAATTCCTGTTGACAATGGAACATTGACATATCTTTTTAAAAATAATTTTTATTATTATTTTTATTTTATGTGTATGAGTGTATTGTCCTCATATACATAAGTGCATCCATGTCATGCAGTGTTCTCAGAGGACAAAAGAGGGCGTCAGATCCCCTGGAACTGGAATTACAGATGGCTGTGAGCCACCATGTGGGTGCTGGGAACCAAACCCACGTACTCTGCAAGATCAGTCAGTGCTCTTAACCACTGAGCCATCTCTCTGGTCTTATTGACTGATTTCTTGGAAAAGGAGGAAGAGGAAGTTTAAGCTGTCCTTAAGCTTTATGTGGAAGGGTTATTGTAACTCACTTTTCACTTCTCAGGTCAAAAAATTATTGTTTTCACCAGTGTGGAAGATTTACTACTGAAGGGAGGTGTCGTCAATGTGAACTTTTGATTATCTTGACTGGTGTGCTATTCTTAATGCTATCCAGTTGTGGTCGACTAGAAAAAAAATATGCCTTTAATTTACTACCTCTTTGGACACTTCTTGCTGAGATGAACAGTGTGCTCAGGGATTATTCGGAAGTGGAATTTTTTTAGTTCTTTCCTACTAGATACTATTCCTAATTTTTTGAGGGCCTTTCAATGCTCCCACAGCAAAATTACTGCAAGTGAGCTTGTTCCAGTGTGTGAAAGTACAGAGCCAGGAGTCAGCAAATGTGTTCAGTGTGTTGGAATGGTAAGTGGATATGTTAGATCACCTCTTACTGTTCTAGTTTGCTTCTATATTGATGTGACAAAACACTTTTACCAATACCAACTTGGGGAGGAAAGGGTTTATTTGGCTTACATCTCCTGGGTCACAGTTCATCACTGAGGGAACCCAAGGTAGGAACTCAGGGAGGAACCTGGAGGAAGGAGCTGAACATAGACCATGGAGGAATGCTACTTACTGCCTTGCTCCCCCACCCCATGCTCAATCTTTCTTACACAGGGGTGGCACTGAACACAGGGGGCTGGTTCCTCCCACATCACTCAACAATCAAGAAAATGCCCCACAGACATGGCCATAGGCCAGTCCAATGGAGGAAATTCCCCCAATTGAGGTCCCTCTACCCAAGTGTGTCAAGTTGACAACTAAAGCTATCCAGCACACTTGCCTTTTCTAAAACGACAAGAAAAGGTACAATGGACTAGTAGGTGGTTGGAATTCTCCTTGTGGACAGAGGCTGCATACCTGGGTATCCCAGTTGAGATAATGGGAAAAGTATAAGGCTTAAGGTGTGTGCCCAATCTAGGAAGCACATGAACCATGGACTGTGATATTTGACATAGTCAATATCTGTACAATGACTATTGTGGGAGACAGGCTTGAGCCTAGGGTGAAAGTCTTAGTGACAGCCATACAGCAGGCCAGAGGCAATAGCTGGACTGCTGGAGCCACAAGAAACACCTTGTGATATTTGCTCCCACTGGCCAATCATGAAACTGATGCCTAGAGCTCGCCACTCCCTAATCACCACCCTTGAGATCCCAAATTGCAACACTTAGACAGCCTGGGTCACGTGGTTCCCAGGAAACCAGGTCCCATAAGGAAACTGGAACCTAAGTAACCTGAAACCCGTTATGCTAATGAGGAGTCTGGCTGGTGATGTCATGATAGGACACAGCCCTGCCAAAGATCAGAGTTGTAACTTCTTGATCAGACCCCCACCCCTATATAAGCTTGTGCTCTTCTACAATAAACTGGATCTGTGTCAAGGAACATGGTCTCTCTCCTGTGTCTGAATGCGGCTCTGCTGACACAGTCTCCTCACCAGCCCTGGGGTCCGGGACCGGCAGAAGTAGCAACGATTGGCAGCAGCACCGGGAGAGCAGAAGAGTGGCCTCAGCACCCAGCGAGCGGAAGAGCAACCACAGCTTGCGGCCCCAGCGAGGAGCAAAGGGCAGCACCTGTGCGATCAGAGGCAGCCCAGGAGGCAGGACCCGTGTGATCAGTAGCAAGTGAATGGAGAGCGGCCACAGGCCGCGCCCCTGAGAGGAGAGGAGCAGCGCCTGGAGACAGCACCCAGCACTGGAAGAGTAGAGGGGCGGCCACACTCAGCACCAGAAGAGTGGAGGGGTGGCGGCAGCTGGCGGTGGCCGCAGACTATCATGTTACAAATGGGAAGCCAAACTAAGGAAAAAATCCAGAATTACATTTTAGCCATTGTTTTTAGGACAATAGAAAATAAAGTTCATTTTCTTGCATATTGGCATATTTTTCTTTTCTTAAATAATATGCAGGTGGGTAGCACTATAAGAGTTGGCTGAAAAATCCTGATGTCTCTCTCAAGTAGACATAAAATTCATTGTAAGCCAGGTGTGGTCTCGCAGGCCTTTAATCCCAGCACTTGGGAGGCAGAGGCAGGTGGATCTTTGTGAGTTTGAGGCCATCCTGGTCTACATAGTGAATTCCAGGACAGCTGGGGCTATAGGGACACCCTGTCTCAAAAAGACACACACACAAAAAAATCTCATTGTAAGATACTTCCATGTTCTTCTTAAAGTGATGATTTCAGACCTAAATATTTATGTGAATCTTTTTTCTTAGAAACAAGAAAAGGGCCAAGCTTGGCCATTATTGCACCTTGCCATCATCACATATTTCACAGCTGGAAATGAAATTCTTCATTAAAATATCACTAATAAATTGCATGCAAGTGGTGCTCTTACATTCAGGCAAAACACTCATACACATAAAATAAAGTTTTTAAATTTAAAAACATATTTAAAGTCACTATTAAAAACTGTACTGCAGGGGCTGGAGAGATGGCACAGTGGTTAACACTGGTTGTTCTAGCAGAAGACCTGGGTTCGAATTCAAGCATACACATGGCAGCTGACAACTGTCCACTCCAGTTTCAGGGGATCCAATGGCCTCTTCTGTCCTCCTCAGGCATTGCATGATATGGGTGCACTTACCTACATGCAGGCAATACACGCATATACATAAAATAAACATAATAAAATATTTTTTAAAAACTGTACTGAGAAAAAGCAAGTCACAGATATACATATCTGAAAAATGGTGTATCCAAAACATATAAAGAGCTGTTCAAATAAGAAAATAGATAAAATAAATTTAAAATAGGCAAACATTTCATCAGAGTCACAAAAGAGAAAACTCTGGAAAGATGCACAGATTTCAAGGTCATCAGAAAATGGAAATTAAAACCACAAGGAGTAATTACTTTGAGACTGACAAGTACAAAGTGCTAGAGACTTTGAAGCAATCGGATTCTGATACATTTCTGGTAGGGATATATAATTCTAAACCCACTTTGGGGAAAAAATCAGCATTTTGTTATAAATTAAGCATATATTTACCACCTAACCCAACAATTCCCTTAGCTAATGAAAACATGTATCTCCACAAAGACCTACATAGAATGTTTATAAACTCTTTCTCCAAAGTAATGAAACACTGGAAACAACCCCAGTGTCTAACAGATGAACAGACAAATCATGACATAGACATGGAATTGAATGAATACTATGCTGCCCTGACAAATACTGACACACCACACCACGGCACCATAGTGAGATCTCGAAACCATGCTGAGTAAAAGAAGACACCACATCATATTGTGTGATTCCATTTAAATATGTAATATATAAGGGAAGACAGACAGGGCACAAGAGAAAACTGACCTCAAGCAAGCAAGAGAAAAGTTCCTAAGGGGTTAGAAATGCCTTTGATCTTGACTGTGGCCACACAGATGGATACGTTTTGTGCCGGTGCCAACCGACCAAAATGAACAGCACCTGAAAGGGGGAGTGAGGATGAAAGAAAAACAAGAGACAGAGAAAAGATACTTGGGAGGACTGTCAGTAGAGACTGCAGCCCCATTTTATTTTTGCTTGGCCTTTTTATACAGAAGAACATCAGAGATAGCCACCGTTTGCTTAACTCAATTAGCTTCAACAGCTGTTTTTCCCACCTGTATCTGAGGGTCAAGGATCAGTCAAATACTTGTTGTGAACTCCACCATTTAACCATCTTCCCTAAATTATCAACGCATTCTTCCTGACTTGGCAGAACAATTCGGACTGGTGTGCAAAACACACAAACTCTTGAGTCAAGGTGAAAGATCACAAAGTAAACAAGCAAGCCTGCCACAGCTCAATGTACATAATGGCTGTGCTTATACTAATAGCTCCCAACAGTTTTGTAAAACTGAACTGTACATTTTCAAATGGGTACCTGTTTGTTGAAGCACGGCTATTAGGAAAGAATTTAACTTTACCTCAAAATAAGTCTAGGTTTTCTAGGGGGTGAGGCCTAAGATCTGGAATATCATAGGAGAAAGAAGTGTCTTTGTTTACTTGGGAGCTCAGGTTATGTTGGCAGTCTGTGATTGGGGCAGTCTGTTATTTAGGGTGGGGATAACCCCATCACAAATGCATAATAAGGTGAGGGCTTTGAGTCACACACAATGTCATCTTGACCAGATGATGACTTGTGGACTGAGATCAGGCACATAGACAGTCAAACTACAGCTACATAATGGAGCCAGATTAAAACTCCGAACACCCAGGCTCAGCTGAGCTTTCCTGATTGGCAATATTCCATGTGGATTGTTACACACGCATACCGAGAAAGCAACACGTCTAGTCCCATGTTTAGTTGTGTTTTGTTTTGTTTTTTCTTTTCTTTTCCTGGATTCTGCGCAATGCATTTCTTCCCTAGGCTGATTTTAATCTGTCACCTTTGCCTGTGATAAAGTTATGAGTACATGGGCTCTTATTGAGTTCTAGAAGTCCTTGTAGTGCACCTGAGGACGTTTGGGGATTCCTTCCCCCAAATTTGCAATTGCTGTCTGAAATACACATAGTCTTGTGGAGGACGGCGTTCCCTCTAACATGACAGCTGCCAAAATTCTCTAAATTGACTCTAAATTCTAGTAATATTATATAGCTCAGTGAAGATGCTATTTTGTGACTGTGAATGTTGCACTGGATAGCTTTAGCTGTCAATTTGACACAAGGGAAAAAGAGAACCTCTCCTAGGGAACTGCTTCTATTGGATTAGCCTTGTATGCATACCTGCCGGGCATTTTCTTGGTTGTTAAGTGATGTGGGAGGGGCCAGCCCACTACCGATGGTGCCATCCCTGGACAGGTGGCTCTGAGTTGTATAAGGAAGCGGACTGAGTACAGGCTAGAGGGGCAAGCCAGTAAGCAGCTTCCCCTATGGTCTATGCTTCAGCTCCTGCCTCCAGATTCCTGCTCTGAGTTCCTGCCCTGACTTTCCTCATTGATGAACTGTGACCTGGGAGATGTAAGATAAAAAATAAATCCTTTTCTCCGTCAAGTTAGCTTTGGTCACAGTGTTTATCACAGCAATAGAAAGCAAACTAAGACATATGTGTATACGGATTCTTAATGGGAAGCTAAGGGGTTTTTTTGTTTGTTTATTTTGTTCGCAGTGCTTAGAGATAGAAACCAGGCCTTATGAATGTTTGCCAAGTGCCCTATCCTGAGCTGTACCAGAACAGAATCTTACTATATAGTCCATACTGATCTTAAACTTGCATTCTTTCTGCCTCAGCCTCCGGACCGCTAGGCTCATGGGCATGCCTAACACCATATTTTTATACTAGGAAAGAATCTCTTAGCTGAGCATGGTGGCTCACAACTATAATGCCAGGACTCAGAAGACAGAGGCAGGAGATTCACCACAAGTTTGAGTTCATCCAGGTCTACACAGTGAATATAGGCAAGCCATGGCTACATTGTGAGACCTGGTCTCAAAACAAACACACAAAGAACAACAACAAAATTCCACAACTCTTAAGTAGGTAATTAATGTATTATGTTCTAAATTTTATAAATGGGACCATACAGACATAGAAAAAACTGAAATACTAGTCATCAGGCATTATCTAGGTAAAGCAGGATTAGATGATAAAAGAGCTTCTACTTATTATTCATATTTTATACATATTATTTAAGCTGTAAAATTGCAAACTATTTTTGTCTTGTGTTTTGGGGGTTTTCAAATAATTTTTTAAAAGTGTATATTACAAAAATTTGTAAATTTTTCATTTTAGTCCTAGAATTTCTACTTTGAGTTGAGAATAAACTCAGAAAAAAGAAAGAAAGAACTCGGAGCTGGAAAGATGGCTCAGTACTTAAGAACACTGGCTGTTCTTGCAGAAGACCAGGGTTCAAACCCTAGCACCCACATGGCAGCTAGCAACTGTCTGTAACTCCAGTTTCAGGGGATCCGAAAGCCTCTTCTGTCCTCCGCAGGCACTGAATGACATAGGTGCACTTGCCTACATGCAGGCAATACACACATACACATAAAAATAATAAATAAAATATTTAAAAAGAAAGAACTCTAAAGAGTTCAGGGGGCTTTCTGTTTGTTTGTTTGGTATGTAGGGCCTTGTGAATGCAAACACTTTACCCCTGAGCTTTTATTCTAGCCTTGGGCAAATACAATTGCAGGAGTCCAAGAATCTTATTGTCATTCTGTCTACATCCAGTTGTGTGATTTCCTTCCTCCTTTTCATTTCCTTTTTCTCTCCACAAACATTTACTGAGCACTTGGTAGGCTTCAGGCGCTCAGCTGTGTTGATTTAGGAGCAGAGCAGTCTAGCAGATCCCTGGCCTCTGCCTACCAGATGCCAGCTCCCGGCCTCCAGCTGTCATGACCCAAACTGTCTCCAGGTGTTGCCAGATATCCCCAGACTTCCACATGCAAGGAAACTGATTCTAGATCTTGAGTTCATATGCATATTTTTTACTAAAGTTAATCTACCCATGTAACTTAAGGATGAACAACTCATCTGTATGCCAGATCTGGATCTTCTTTTTTCACAAAGGCGCTGCTGCTTTACAAAAGAAAGGCTGATTTCTTTCTCGTTCAGAATTTTTCTGGGGCGCACCTCCTAAGGGAGGAAAGTTGAGGAGCTCTCCCCAAAAGGCATTATCCCATGATGCATTTCCAATTAAATTCGCTTTCTGTTATGGTCATTTATGAAAGGTGCAATGCATTTGTGATGCCAGATAAACTATCCTAGTTTAAAAAGAAAAAGAAAAAACACCTGAGACAGTATCTTAGGATCATGGGAAATATTCTGGTGATGCAGAGAAGCATGATATAGAAACCACAGCCTTTTAAAATGTTCTATATTGAGATCCAATCCTTGGAGAAAATAAAATGGAAGACAAAAGTGAAAAGGGGGTAAAGTATCCAACTAGAAAAATAAAAATGTTTTGAATTTTTAATTGCTTTTCAAATTGTTTATTTGTGTGTGTGTGTGTGTGTGTGTGTGTGCGTGTGTGTGTGCACGTATGATATGGGGGAGGGTGGGAGTGCACCATAACACACATGTGGAAGTCAGACTAGAATTTTAGTTCTCTCTCTACCTTTATGTTGGTTATAAGTGACGAACTCATGCTACCATGCTTTCATGGCAAGTGATTTTTCCTGCTGAGCGATTATGTCAGCTCTTGATTTTTTTTTGGTCTTTTTGAGACAGGGTCTCTCTGTAGCCACAACTGTCCTGGAACTCACTATGTAGACCAGGCTGGCCTTGAACTTACAGAGATCCGCCTGCCTCTGCCTCCCGAGTGCTGGGATTAAAGGCATGTGCCACCATGCCCGGCTTGTTTTGAAATTTTTAAAGAGATAATAGTAGTTATCAAAGCTCTATAAATATTTTGTATTCAATTAGACTTGTTTTTTAAATGTTGCAACATTTAAACTATTTCAGTATTTTCAGTGTGCCCGAAGTTACAATATCTCTTCAGTTATCTAAACGTATTTAATAATTTTATAAATAAACTTTAAAGTTTGTTGGTGTTGTACAGGTTTTCAGAATTTAAGCGTGTATGGGTAGAAGGTTGGAAGGGACACTCACAGTAGATGTGAACTGCAGTAGAAGAATGCAATACTCAGTCTAAAAACCAAGTTCACTCTGCCACCTAGTGGCTTCCAGATTTTCATGCTCACCTGGTAGAAATAAAATGATCTGCTTCAACCATGATAGTGAGAAACTGAGTCATAATACAGGACATAGAATCAGCATGAAACCAACATACACACACAGAAAGAAGGAAAGATATAATTCTTTGGTCTTTTTGAGATAGGGTCTCCCTGTAGCCCCAGCTGTCCTGGAACTCACTATGTAGACCAGGCTGGCCTTGAACTCACAGAAATCCGCCTGCCTCTGCTTCCTGAGTGCTGGGATGAAACATATAATTTTTAATAGCCTTAACATTGCAAATTCTGGAAATTCTTATAGGTAGTTTGTTTTTTAACTGGGTGGGGTAATAGATAAAATCTCTCATCTCAGATTGACTAATTTCAATAATTCCTTTTTTGTTGTTTTGTTTTGTTTGATTGGGACATGTTCTCCCTGTAGCCCCAGCTGGCTTGGAATTTGCTATGTATACCAGGCTGGCCTCTATCTCATAGAGATGTGCCTGCCTCTGCCTCCCATGCCCAGCTTCAACAATTCTTAATATAATCTTTTATAAACTACATTTAAAACAACTATTTTATGTAATTTTGCTGTGGGAAGACAGAAATTTTGTTTCATGTATGTGCACAGTAAAAATGTGAAATCACTAAAGATTCCTTTACTTTAGTTCATTGAAAATTATCATCTATGTAAATTCTTTTTCTTTTTACTTATAAAGAAGAGCCATTTATTCAGCTGAAAGTCCTAAAGAGTCAAGAGCATGACACTGACATTTGCTGAACTCTGATGAGGGCATCACAATGGAGGGAGTGTATGCAGACAAGAGACTCAAGGGAGAATTGGGCTCACTTAAATGGAAAGTAATCTAGTCCCCATAGTCCTGCTTGACCTACTCCCATGAGACAGCATATAAAGTTCACCATTATGGATAAAAGCAGAAGACAAATCTCCAAGTTGAGGGTTACAAGGTTCGACATCTGAAAACAGAACAAAAACTGATAGATCAAATAAAAACGTTCAGTCTACACTGGTAGAAACCAGTGTCTTACACTTATGACTTACTTTAAAGTATTTAAATAAATAAGAGGGATAAGTGAAGCAAAACCAGAAAAACTTTGGTATTTGTTGATTCTTATTTATATGTATATGAGGGTTCATCATAATAGCCATGAATGTTTGAAATTTCCCATAACAACTTGAGCTTTTCATACATGTTCCAATTCTATGTACCATAGTTCTCTGTACTACAGCATCTGTCTACCTCATGAGTACATGGCGCATCAGTGTGCTGGAGAACTTTAGTTGTCAACTTGACACACCTGGGTAGAGGGACCCTCAATTAGGGAATTTCCTCCGTTGGATTGGCCTGTGGCCATGTCTGTCGGGTATTTTCTTGATTTTTGAGTGATGTGGGAGGACCCAGCCCACTGTGGGTGGTGCCACCCCTGGGCAGGTTTTTCTGTATTGTGTAAGAAAGCAGGCTGAGCTAGGGGAGCAAGCCAGTGAGCAGTGTTCCTCCAACTCCAGCTCCCGTCTGGATTCCTGCCCTCCTACTTTGGGCTCCCTGATGAACTGTGACCTGAGAGATATAAGATAAAATAAACCTTTTCCTCCTCAAGTTGTTATTGGTCAGAGTGTTTTGTCACAGCAATCAAAGGCAGACTAGAACAATCGGTAAAATGGAGATGCAGTACTGTCAATTGACAACTGTGATGTAGTACATTTATTTATCTATCATATATCTATCATCTGTCTATCTACCCATTTATCCATCTATCCATCCATCTATTCATTTTGTTGAATAAAGCAGAGTTGTGCTATGACGCCCTTTCTCATGCCTTGAACTCATGGCAGTCCTCCTACCTCAGCCTACCACATGCTGAGATTATAGGTATGTACTACCATGCCAAGCTGTAGTGCATTTTATTTAGCCATCTTCTATCTGATAATCAGGAAAGGGCCTGGATAACCTTCAGAGTCCACTGAAGGAGGGGCTGGGAGATCACATGTCATTCTGCTGCTAGTGCTGGGTGAAAGTTTCTCTAAGGATAGGATGGTGTTGGTACTCCTTCAACAGAAGCATGCTAGTTCAGTCCCTGATAGCTGTAGAAAGGGGACCCAGAGACCAGACTAAGCCCAAGCAGAGCTTAGAATCTAAGTTAGCAAGTATCTTCTTGTCACCAATTTCTGGTTCTCAAAATACTTCTGCCATTGATTTCTTTTCTCTGTCAGCCTCCTAACTCAGGAGCCAACTGCCTCACTGCTACAGAGCCTCTTGGCTCTTATCCAGCTTCTCTTCCTTCTAATCTACCCAGTATACCACACCCAAGAGAGCTCATATATGTAAATTCTTATTACCTGCTTTCAAATGGCTGTTCAAAATTCCTGTTGACATGTGTTGACCCACACCTTTAATCCCAGCACTCAGGAGGCAGAGGCAGGCGGATCTCTGAGTTCAAGGCCAACCTGGTCTACATAGCAAGTTCCAGGCCAGCAATGGCTACATAATGGGACTCTGTCACAAACAAAGCAACAAAAAAACTTTTTTCTGCTTCTGGTTCTAAATAAAGTTCATACCAAAAGTTTGCTTTAAGATGGATGACTCTCAAGAACTATTAATACCAAGGAAAATGAACCAATCACAGAATGATAAACAGCACAGGATTCCTTTCCTGTGAAGTTCCTCTCACAGACAGAAAGGGAGGGGTAGCCTCAAGGACAGGCAGGAGGGAAAGGCAAGTGTTTAGTGAGAACAGACTTTCAGTTTTTCAAGATGAAGAATTTCTCAAAGTATCTTGTGCAGTAGTGTGAATACATCTAACACTACCAAACCATATATTTCAAAGTAGTTAAATGATTAATTTAATCTTAGGGTTTTTTGTTATTCTTATTTTAGAATTTTCTTCATAAATTTCTTATGAAAAGCAGAAAATTTAAACTACTCAAAAGTCAATGCTTCTGAAGAAAATTTATTTATTATTATTATTATTTATTTATTTATTTATTATTTATTTATTGAGACAAGAGTTAATGAAACCTTGATCTTGTCCTGTAGCTAAAGTTAGCCTTGAACTCCTGATCTTTCTGCCTCCACCTCTCAATGTTAGGATTACTGGCATGTGTCACTTTATCTAGTGCTGAAAATTTCTGTTAACCAGATTATTGCTCCATTGGCAAAAAGGGAAAACAGACACACTGATGGCAGCAAGAAAGGAAACAGGAGACTCCTAGCAGACAGCCTGAGAGGGTGGGTTCGGACCTCCAACAGGGTAGCTGCTCAGAGCTCAGCAGACCTCAAGAGAGTGCCGGGTTCTGGCTTCCCTCTGGCCTGCAACTACCAGAGGGCCTGACAACTCAGGGGACTGCCTGACAGCCCCCAGATCCTGCCTCCACGTGGTGGGGAGCTTCCCGTAATTGTGCCATACCATCCTCCTACTTGGGATTTGGTGAGGCCCCTCCCAAGGCTCCAGGGTAGATGTGGCTTTGGTAGGGTAAGGCTGAGATCCTAGCAGACAGCCTGAGAGGGTGGTGCTGACCTCCATGGGGTGACTGCTCGGTTCTCAGCAGACTGCCAGAGAGTGCCAGGTTCTGGCCTCCCTCTGGCCTCCAACTACCAGAGGACCTGAGAACCCAGGGGACAACCTGACAGCCCCTGGATCCTGCCTCCACATGGTGGGGAGCTTCCCCTAATTGTGCCATACCATCCCCCTACCTGGGATTTGGTGAGGCCCCTCCCAAGGCCCCAGAACAGATGTGGCTTTGGTAGGCTAAGGCTGGGATCTCAGCAGACCTCCAGAGAGTGCCTAGTTCTGGCCTCCCTCTGGCTTCCCTCTAGCATAGGGTTGACAACCACAGGACTGCCTGAGAGACCCTGGATCCTGCCTCCATGTGGTGAAGGAAGCCTGAGTGTACCTGACTGGAACCTGAATTGGGCTTCTGTGGGTACCCCTGAATAGCTGATCTGAAGCCATCACTTTCCTCCAAAATAAACCTGAGAGAAGCTGAACCCTGTACCAACCAGCTTTACATAACCAACAAAGAAAGGATCTAGGCACTCGGGTAATACAAACAGAAGCATACTTCAACTTAATTCTCATATCAGAATCATAAACAACAAAAGAAATTCACATGCCAAAACCACAACAAAAGAATAATAAAATGGAAAGCCAAAACACGATGTCCCCAGCAAAGCCCACCAATCCTGTAGAAGAGTTCTACAAGGAGAAACCCCTAGAGATAACCCAGGACAGCGAAATTAAAAGAACAATCATAAACATGATCAAGGAATTCAATGAATTTAAAGAACACACAAACAAATCAAAGAACTAAAAGAAGATAGGGATAAACTTCTGAATGAATTCACAAAAGAGAGAAACATTGAAGAAAACTAAGGCAGAAATGAAGAAGGAAGTGCAAAACTCAATAAACCAACTTGAAACAACAGGGGAAAACCTCACCTCTAGAATGAATGAAGTGGGAAACAGAATATCAACACTGAAGGATAAAGTTGAAGAACTGGAGCACTCAAGCAAAGAGTATGGAAAATTTTAAAAAACACAGGAATGGAATATGCAAGAGATGTGGGACACCATGAAAAGACAAAATCTACATATCATAGGAATAGAGAAAGGAGAATTTCAGGTTAATGGTTGTTGACCAGATCTTAAACAGGATTGTAGAAGAGAATTTCCCAAAATTAAGGAAAGACATCCCCATACAAATACAGGAAGCACATAGAACACCAAATAGACAGGATCAGAAAAGAAACTCCCCATGACATATCAAAGTAAAAACACTAAATGTACAGAACAAAGAGAGAATACTGAAAGCAACAAAAGAAAAACAAGTCACATACAAAGGAAAGCCCATCAGAATTACAGCTGACTTATCAATGCAAACTATGAAAGCCAAAAGAGCCAGGACCAAGGTATTTCCAGCTCTATATGATAATAGTTGCCAGCCCAGAATACTTTACCCAGCAAAAATATATATTATAGTTGAGAGGGAAAGAAAAATCTTCCATAACACGAATAGCCTGAAAGAATACACGTCTACAAAACCAGCCTTTCAAAGAATACTTGAAGCAATACAGAGCAGAGAGAGAAACAACTATACCTCAGGGGCAATGAAAGAAAATAAATAAAGGTTTAATTGAGTCTAGGAAACACAAAATTACACAGAGAACACAAACAGCAATCAAAATGACTGCAATCAATACATACCTTTCAATAATAAGCTTAAATATAATGGATTGAACTCCCCAGTCAAAAGATACAGGCTAAGCGAATGGATTAAGAAACAAAATCCATCTATTTGCTGTCTGTAAGAAACCCATCTATCTTCAAGGATAGGCACTACCTTAAGGTAAAAGGATGGAAAAGAATATTCTAATCAAAGGGCACTAAGAAACAAGCAGGGGTTGCAATTCTAATACCTGACAAAGTAGACTTCAAAGTAAAACTAATCAGAAGTGATAAGGAGAGTCATTTAATTCTGATCAAATGAACAGTTAACCCAGAAGATATTACAATCATTAACATATATACACCAAATTCTGTGTACCCAAATTCATAAAAACAACACTATAGGAGTTTAAGACATAGATTAACCCCAACTCAGTAATAGTAGGGGACTTCAATACCCCACTGTCTCCATTAGACAGGTCAACCGGACAAAGAATAAGCAGAGAGACATCTGAATTAAATGATACCAAACATCAAATGGACCTAATGGACATCTTTTGATTAGTCCACCCAAACACCAAAGAATATACTTTCTACTCACCACTTCATGGAACTTTTTCAAAAATTGACCACACACTGGGCCACAAAACAAACCTCAACAAATACAAAAATATTGAAATAATTCCATGCATTCTATTGGACCACAAAGCAATAAAGCTCAAAATCAGCAATGGACGAAACCCTAGACACTAGATGAAATCATGGCAATTGAACAACACACTCCTGAACAGTGAGTGGGTCAAAGGAGAAATTAAAAAAGAAATAAAAGAATTCCTGGAATTCAACAAAAAGGACAATACAACACAATACAACCTCTGGGACACATTAAAAGCAGTCGTATGAGGGAAGTTTATAGCTCTAAGTGCCTACATTAAAATATTAGAAAGAGTCCAAATAAATAACCTAACACTGCAACTCAAGACTCTGGAAAGGCAAGAACAAATGAAACTCAAACCCAGCAGACGAGAAGAAATAACAAAAATCAGGGCAGAAATTAAAGAAATTGAAACAAAGAAAACAATACAAAGATTCAATGAATCGAAAGGCTTGTTCTTTGAAAAGATAAACAAGAGAGACAGATCCTTAGCCCAGTTAGCCAAAAGAAAGAAAGAGCAAATCCAAATCAACAAAATCCATTTTTAATGGAATACATTAAAAACCTATATGCTACTAAATTTGAAAATCTAAAAGAAATAGATGTATCTAAAGGCATGGGAACCACCAAAACTAAACCAAGAAGAGGTTAACAGCCTAAACAGACCCATAACATATAAGGAAATTGAAACAGAACTACATATCCTCCCAACTAAAAAAAGCCCAGGACCAGATAGATTTACAGCAGAATTCTACCAGACATTTAAAGAAGACCTCCAACGAATACTACTTAAATTATCCAAAATGATAGAAACAGGGGGAGAACTCCCAAGTTCCTTCTATGAAGCCAGCATCACACTAATACCCAAACCAGGTAAAGATAGAACCAAAAAAGAAAACTATACATGCATATCCTTAATGAACATAGATGCAAAAATTCTCAATAAAGTACTTGCAAACCACATACAGACACACATCAGAAAGATCACTCACCAGGATCCAAAATGATAGAAACAGGGGGAGAACTCCCAAGTTCCTTCTATGAAGCCAGCATCACACTAATACCCAAACCAGGTAAAGATAGAACCAAAAAAGAAAACTATACATGCATATCCTTAATGAACATAGATGCAAAAATTCTCAATAAAGTACTTGCAAACCACATACAGACACACATCAGAAAGATCACTCACCAGGATCAAGTAGGCTTTATCCCAGAGGTGTAAGGATGGTTCAATATATGCAAGTCAATAAATGTCATTAATCATATACATGGACTCAAAGACAAAAACCACATTGTAATCTCAATAGATGCAGAAAAGGCTTTTGACAAAATTCAACATGGATTTACATTTAAAGTCCCAGAGGGAATTGGGCTGGAGGGACCATACCTCAACATAATTAAAGCTAGAGACACAAACCCATAGCCAACATCATTCTAAATGGAGAAAAACTGGAAGCATTCTCATTAAAATCAGGAACCAGACAAGGATGTCCACTATCGCCACTCCTTTTCAACATAGTGCTTGAAACTCTTACTAGAGCAATAAGACAGGAGAAGAAAATTGAAGGAGTACTAATTGGAAAAGAAGAGGTCAAACTATCACTTTTTGTATCTCAAAATTCTACCAGAAAACTCCTAGAATTTATCAACACTTTCAGCATAGTGACAGGTTCTAAAATCAATCTACAAAAATCAGTAGCCTTTCTATAAATCAATAACAAGCAGTTGGAGAAAAAGTGCAGGGAAATGCTCCCATTCACAATTGCTGCAAAAAAATTAAAATATCTTGGAATAAATCTGATGAAAGACACCAAAGATCTCTACAATGAAAATTTTAAATCATTAAAGAAGGAGATTGAGGAAAACACCAGGAGATGGAAGGCCCTCCCATGTTCATGGATTGGAAAAATTAATATTGTGAAAATGACCATCCTACCAAAAGCAATATATAGATTCAATGCAATCCCAATCAAAATCCCTGTGACATACTTCACAGAATTAGAAAAATGCATCGTTAAATTCATATGGAGGCACAAAAGACCCCAGATAGCCAAAACAACCCTGAGCACAAAGAGGAACACTGGGGGGATTACTATACAAGATCTCAAAGAATATTACAGAGCCATAGTCATAAAACTAGCATGGTACTGGCACAAAAACAGACACATAGATCAATGGAACATCATTGAAGATCCTAACCCCAGTACATGCAATTTCAGCCACCTGATATTTGACAAAGTTGCCAAGAACATACAATGGAGGAAAGACAGCATCTTCAACAAATGGTGTGGGCAAAACTGGATTTCTACCTGTAGGAGAATGAAACTAGATCCTTATCATTCACCTTGCACAAAAGTCAACTCCAAATGGATGAAAGACCTCAATGTGAAACTGGAAACCCTGAAAATATTAGAAGAAAATGTTGGTGGTAACTTCCAGGATATAGGTGTAGGAAAGGATTTTCCAAATCAGACAGAAGTTACTCAGGAATTAAGGTCAGCAATCAATAAGTGGGACCTCTTTAAATGAAAAAGCTTCTGTACAGCAAAAGAAACAATGAAAAAAGTGAAGAGAAAACCCACAGAATGGGAAAAAATCTTCACGAGTGACACATCTGACAGAGGTTTAACATCCAGAATATATAACGAACACAAAAACAGAGAATCAAGACAAGAAGTACCACAACTAAAAGATGGGCTAAGGAACTGAACAGAGAGTTCTCAAAAGAATTAAAGATGGCTATGAAGCATCTTAAAAGATGTTCAATACCACTAACAATTAAAGAAATGCAAATTAAAAGCACTTTTAAGGTTTCATCTTACCCCAGTCAGACTGGCTAAGATCAAGAGAACAAATGATACCAAATGTTGGAGAGGATGTGGGGAAACAGGAACACTCATCCACTGCTGGTGGGGCTGTAGACTTGTTAAACCCCTATGGAAAGCAGTGTGGACTACTCTTGAAAAACTACAAATGAACTTATCATTTGACCAAGTTATACCACTTCTTGGCATATCCCCAAAGAACTCGTCTTATTCCAGAGACATTTGTGCATTCATGTTTGTTGATGCTTTTTTCACAATAGCTAAGAGATGGAAGCAACCTAAATGTCCCTCAGTTGACAAGTAGATAATGAAAATGTGATTCATTTATACGATGGAGTTTTACTCAGAAGTAAAGAAAGATGAAATACTGAAATTTTCAGGTAAATGGATGGAACTAGAAACTGTTATACTAAG